>NW_027507903.1:589279885-589694289 GCF_037356315.1 Lithobates pipiens
TTGATAGTTTCAATGTGTATGCAATCAGACAGGCCCTTGCAATACATGGTTTTGGTAAATCTGAAGACAAAAATCTGCAGAAAATCTAATAGTGTGTATGGAGTCTAAGCCCTTGTACACACGGTCGGAGATTCCATCGAAATGTGTCCTATCGGACCGTGTTGTCGGATAATCCGACTGTGTGTGGTATGCATCGGACTGATTCCGTCGGACCCAATTTTCCAACTTGTTGGAAATATTTCCCGACCATCTGGGCTGATCGGACATACTCCGATCATGTGTAGAGAATTCCGATCGGACAAAGTGCCACGCATGCTCAGATCAAATTCCTACATCAAAGCTATTGGCTACTAGCCTGAATGTAGTCCCATCGTAACGAAATTATGTCATCACGTTCTGAATGATCGGATTTTTCGACAACTTTGTCCGACCGTGTGTATGCAACAGTTTCGGACAAGATCCGACGGACAAAATCCGACGGACAAAATCTGACGGATTTGGTTGTCGAAATCTCCGACCGTGTGTACAGGGGCTAAGACTGGAATGCCATTAAAGTTCATGTGCGTGTACAGGCGTTCCAATACTTTTGAAAATATTGTGTATTTTCTTCATTTTTTATGTCCTTGTATTGATCAAATCTGAATGATAAGCAACCTGCAAATTTTTGTTTTTCAAACTTAACCAAATTCTCCATAAAGATCTTATTGGTGTGTCTGGGGGGGAAAAATAAAACATATTCAGTACATCTCAGGAATACATGAAACTTTTTCACATTTTGTCTTGCTGCGAGGACAGAAAAGTGCGTTGAGTCCGTTGAGAATTACAGTGAGCTCCTAACTTCCTTATGTTATGCAGATGTAAAACCTCACATATACCAAGTGAAGTGACTGGCCTCAGAGGATACACAGCTGATCTACAGCCTGTTCAAAGTCCAGAATTGATAAAGCTCATTTGAGCTTTCAGAAGGCAGGGGGTGGATAGTTACACACTGCAGAACTCAGTGAGGCACAGGAACAGAGCTGAGGATGTCAATCACAGGCTGTGTACTGGAGCTCCTCCCCTGTCCACCTTTTTTCTCTTGTCAGAATTGATTAATGCTGATAGAGGAATGAAGCAGCAGGCAGAAATGACACTTAGTGCTCTTAATTGAGACAAGTACACACTATAGAGGGATATGTTTTGTTCATAAATGAGAAGTATGGACTTGAAAAACATACATACTTACCTAAATGCTGCAGCATTGGTCTGATGCTGCAGCTGTCCCAAGGCCTTTCAGACTGAAATATGACCACTGAAAGTTCTCGGTCTACTTAGAGCGGAGAGCTGTGACTGTTAGCTACCACCATAGCTCCCAACTGTCCCTTATTTTGAGCTATGTCCCTCTGTCCCTCATTCCCCCCTCATTTGTCCCTAATGTTGGTCTGATCTATATAGATGTATATAAAAATGCACCTTGGAAGGGAATAGCTGCAAAGGGTGGGCCAACTCAATATTGAACCCTACAGACTAAGACTGGGATGCCATCAAAGTTAATGTATGTGTAAAGGCAGGTGCCCCAATACTTTTGGCAATATAGTATAGATAGGTGTACCTTCCCCCTTCATATTACAGCTGTGTGGGCTGTAAGGTTAGTAGTTCTGTCAGTAAACCAACATATACCTTTATAGTAACACAGGGTGGAAGGCACACTTTTGTAGGTAAGGTCTTTAGTACATTTGTCAGAACTCACCTCTGTCAATGCTGCTCATTGTTTCTAAGTTCCAGGGCTCATCCCATTTATTGAACATTTGTACCTGGGAATATGATAGATTTACTACAGAACAGCTATCATAAAATACCTCTCCATTCACATTCTATTGGACTTTTTATTTTAAACACTATTCGTAAACGATTATTCCTTAAAATTTCAAAATTTACCACATCAGGAGTTATGAGTGCTCATGACTTGGTGCCACAATTTGCATCGGGGGAATTAGGTTTGGGGGGAGGTTAGGTGGTAAGGGCTCAATTCAGGGGCTAGGTTAAGTGTTTGGGGCAAGTGTATGGTAATTGTTATGTGGGAGAGGGTTAAGTGTTATTGTAGAGGTCAGAGGTCAAGTGTTACACTAAGAGTTAGAGCTTGACAGTTTAGTGTTAGGATAAAAGTCAGGGGCCTAGTGTTATGGTAAGGGCTCGGTGTCAGGAGTCAAGTGTTGTGGTGAAGGTTAGGTATGAAGGGCCAAACGTTAGGGTAAGGTTACATGTCGGGGATGTAATATTAGGGTGAGGGTTATCTGGCAGGGGTAAAGTGCATGTTTTATGGTTTTGGTAAGTGTTATGGTGTAGTTTAGGTATCAGTGATCAAGTGTTAGGTTGAGGATCAGGTGTGAGGAGTCAAGTTAGGGTAGGGGTTAGGTGTCAAGAGTCAAGTGTTGGGGTGGGGGTTAGGCGTCAGGTTCAAGTGTTAGGGTGGCGGTTAGCAGTTAGTAGTCAAGTGTTACAGTGATGGGTTTGTATGAGGGTCATGTGTTAGAATGAGGGTTATGTGTTGTGGTCAAGTTTTAGGGTGAGGAGTATATGTTGGAGTCAAGTGTTAGGGTGAGGATTTTGCATCAGGGATCGAGTGTTAGGTTGAATGTTATATGTTGGGGTCAAGTGTTGGGGTGAGGGTTATATGTTGGGGTCAGGTGTTAGGGTGAGGGTTTTGTGTGAGGGGTTAAGTTTTAGGGTGAGGGTTTTGTGTGAGGGGGTTAGGTTTTAGGGTGAGGGGTTAGGTGTTAGGGTGAGGGTTTTGTGTGAGGGGTTAGGTTTTAGGATGAGGGTTTTGTGTGAGGGGTTAGGTGTTAGGGTGAGGGTTTTCTATGAGGGATCAAGAGTTAGGTGAGGGTTTTGTATGAGGGGTCAAGTATTAGGGTGAGGGTTTTGCGTCAGGGATCAAGTGTTAAGATGGGGGTTTTGTGTGAGGGGTCAAGTGTTAGGGTGAGGGTTTTGTGTGAGGGGTTAGGTGTTAGGGTGAGGGTTTTGTGTGAGGGGTTAGGTGTTAGGGGGAGGGTTTTGGTTTTAGGATGAGGGTTTTGTGTGAGGGGTTAGGTGTTAGGGTGAGGGTTTTCTATGAGGGACCAAGAGTTAGGTGAGGGTTTTGTATGAGGGGTCAAGTATTAGGGTGAGGGTTTGTGTGAGGGGTTAGGTGTTAGGGTGAGGGTTTTCTATGAGGGACCAAGAGTTAGGTGAGGGTTTTGTATGAGGGGTCAAGTATTAGGGTGAGGGTTTGTGTGAGGGGTTAGGTGTTAGGGTGAGGGTTTTCTGTGAGGGACCAAGAGTTAGGTGAGGGTTTTGTATGAGGGGTCAAGTATTAGGGTGAGGGTTTTGCGTCAGGGATCAAGTGTTAAGGTGGGGGTTTTGTGTGAGGGGTCAAGTGTTAGGGTGAGGTTTTCTGTGAGGGGTTAGGTTTTAGGGTGAGGGCATTGTGTGCGTGGGGGGGGGGGGGGTCAAGTGGTAGGGTGTCAAATGCCAAAGTAAGGGTTAGGTGTCGGGGTCCAGTTTCAGGGTGTTAGCAATAGGTGTTGGGGTAAAGGGTTTTACAATCTAAGAGGGAGGGTCAAGAGATACAAAAGGTAACTGTGGGGGATGAGCCGATGGAAAAAATAAATGTACAGTTGTTAGGTGGGGGCCAGATAAGCTTCTCTAGAGAGATGAGTTTTCAGAGATCATCTGAAAGTAGACAGAGCAGGAGATATCCGGACAGAATGGGGTAGAGAGTTTCAGAGGATGGGAGAGGCTCTGGAGAAGTCCAAGAGGCGGGCATGGGATGAGGTAACAAGGGAGCTAAGGTCTTGGGAGGAGGAAGGAAGAGAACGATTTGGTTGGACAACAGTTCCCTCTGTGTGTCTGGGGTAGTTTATATTTAGGAGGACATTGGTTCTGGGTTCTGATAGGAGGATAGTTGAGAATTGTGGGGAATTATTGGTTGGGACACTATAACATAGGAACACTGGGGTGAGCTCCAGGATGCCCATATATTGTCCAAACCGAGAGCCTTGTGCTTAAACCAACGAGGTCAAGCCGTCAACCCCCACAAACAAATCTACTTTATTTTACAGCTCAGTAAGCATCCAATATTTGGTTATATAGTGATGTGGAGCCTTTCCAAATAAATAGGTGTATGATGAGCATACATTGGGGCTGGCTTAGTACAATTTTACTCCACTTAACCGTGTTCATTATCTAGCCATGGCCAAAGAAAATCCTTTTAAAATTCCTTCGCAGATGATTAGACAATCGCAGTGAACACAGGCGGACATAGCTAAGTGAACAATGTAATGTTGTACAGCAGCCAAAGGTTCCCAGGATTTCATTTACACATCACCAGCTGGGCTTTATGTGGGATGCCTCAGATGCCAGATGCTGGCTACTATGTATGCTTTACTATGGGGTTGGTTTACTAAAGGCAAATAGTCCGTGCACTTTGCAAAGTGTAGTTGCTCCAGAGATTAGTAAATGAGCAGAAGCTCCGCTGACGTCCATCATCCAATCATGTGCAAGCAAAACTGCTGTTTTTTCATTTTCCTTACATGTGATTGGGTAAGTGAATCTTTCCTCATTTAATAAGTCCTGTAGTAACTGCATTGCAACAGTCCAGTGCATTTTTTTTGCATCAAAAATGCATGGAAAGCAGTTTTTATTTATTTATTTCAGGTACTTATATAGCATTGTCATTTTACGCAGCGCTTTACATGTACATTGTACCATAGTTGCCAACATTGTAAAAAAAAAATTCGGGAGACTTGTTTGGCAGTAGGCGGATTTGTGTTATAATTAGAGGGCGGGGCATGGTGTTATAGGTGTGGCCTAGGAAAAGGATAAAATGCGGCAAAACATGGGTGTGGTTTTCATAAATAGTGGGCGTGGCTTACATGGGGCGTGGCTCAAAGGGGTGTGGTTAGTGTCTGAGATGAATGCTGGATGGAGAGGGAAAATGAAAGGGGGGAGGGTGGAGGGACAGCAGCCCCCCGATACTACACCACAATAGCAATGTGTTTTCCAGAGTTTGACAATCAGCAGATAAAGATACTCCAAATACCTGGTGTTAGCGCTTCAATCATCCCACGCCATGATTGTTATGGTGTCAGGATGATTGAAGAGCATTATTTCTATTATTACATTGTAATATGAAATGAAATCATTCAACGCACCATAATGCAAAATCAGTGGGAGCCCTGAGTGTGTCACTAGCCACGTTGCCTGCCACTAGATGCCATCAGGTGCCCCCAGCAGAGTCCCTCCTTACATCAGATGCCCCATTAGAGCAGCCTTCCTCACATCCGGAGTCCATCAGAGCAGCCCTCCTCACATCCGGTGTCCCCATCAGCCCTTCTAACATCTGGTGCCCCTCTGACATCCAGACAGACTGGCCCCCCTGACATCCAGATAGACTGCCCCCCCTGACATCCAGACAGACTGGCCCCCTCTGACATCCACAGACTGGCCCCCCGGCCAACAGCCTGGCCCCCGACATCCACAGCCTGGCCCCCGGCAAACAGACTGGCCCCCGACTTCCACAGACTGGCCCCCGGCAAACAGACTTGCCCCCGACATCCACAGCCTGGCCCCCGACATCCACAGCCTGGCCCCCGACATCCACAGACTGGCCCCCGGCAAACAGACTGGCCCCCGACATCCGCAGCCTGGCCCCTCGACATCCACAGCCTGGCCCCTCGACATCCACAGACTGGCCCCCGGCAAACAGACTGGCCCCTGACATCCGCAGCCTGGCCCCCGTCATCCACAGACTGGCCCCCGACATGATCCACAGACTCACTGGCCCCCGACATGATTCTCCACAGACTCACTGGCCCCCGACATGATCCTCCACAGACTCACTGGTCCCCGACATGATCCTCCACAGACTCACTGGTCCCCGACATGATCCTCCACAGACTCACTGGCCCCCGACATGATCCTCCACAGACTCACTGGCCCTCGAGATGATCCTCCACAGACTCACTGGCCCCCGACATGATCCTCCACAGACTCACTGGCCCCCGACATGATCCTCCAAAGACTCACTGGCCCCCGACATGATCCTCCAGAGACTCACTGGCCCCCGACATGATCCTCCACAGACTCACTGGCCCTCGAGATGATCCTCCACAGACTCACTGGCCCCCGACATGATCCTCCACAGACTCACTGGCCCCCGACATGATCCTCCACAGACTCACTGGCCCCCGACATTATCCTCCACAGACTCACTGGCCCCCGACATGATCCTGATCCTCCACAGACTCACTGGCCCCCTGTCAACCCGCGCGGAGACTTTGAACCAACTGTGGCGCCGCCCACTGCACTTCACACACACACTTCAATGCTAGTCTCTATTGAAGACCAGCTTCTGGTCTTCTTAAAAATGGCAGACCTCTAGCGGCCGGCGGCAAAAAAACGGGAAATTCAATTTCCCGGGACAAACCGAATTTCCCGTGACAAAATTAATTCGGGACAAATGTCCTAATCCCGGGAATGTCCCGGGAAATTCGGAACAGTTGGCAACTATGTTGTACATTCACATCAGTCCCTGCCCTCAAGGAACTTGCATTCTAATGTGCCAAACTCACATTCATTCATACACATACTAGGGCCAGGATCTAATTAACCACTTCAATACCGGGCACTTCCAGGCCAGACCAATTTTCAGCTTTCAGTGCTGTCGCACTTTGAATGACAATTGCGCAGTCATGCTACACTGTACCCAAACTACATTTTTATAATTTTGTTCCCACAAATAGAGCTTTCTTTGGGTGGTATTTTTATTTTCTGCTAAACAAATAAAAAAAAAGACCGAAAACTTTTGTTTCTGTTACAAAACTTTGTAAATAAGTACGTTTTCTCCTTCACTGATGGGGCTGGACTGACAGGCACTGATAAGGTGGCACTGATGATGGGCACTAATATGCAGCACTGATGAGGCACTGATAGCTGACACTGATAGGCACTGAAAGCCGGCATGGATGGGCACTGATAGGTGGCACGGATGGGGGCTGATAGGTAGCACAGATGGGCATGGATAGGTACTGATGTACACTAGTGGATGGTACTGATGGGCATCACTGACTGGCATCCATTATTGTTTGGCACTGACTGGCATCCATTGTGGGCACTGTTTAGCATCCCTGGTGGCCATGGGTGGCATACCTGGTGGTGACTAGTGGTGGCATCCCTGGTGGTCCAGTGTGGGCATCCTTGGGGGGGCTGCGCTAATAATCAGCACAGTCTTCCCTGTAAGAGGAGCAGCCGATTGGCTCTCCTCTACTTGTGTCTGACAGACGTGAGTGAGGAAAAGCAGATGAACGGACATGGCTGATCACGTGGTAAAGAGTCTCCGCCAGAGACTCTTTACCTAAATCGGAGTTGCGGTGTGTCAGACTGACACACCAAAACGATCCCCGCGATGTGCTCTCCAAGGGATGTCCTATGACATCCAGTCAGTATATCGCAACCACTTTGCCGATGTCATGTTGCTATATGGCGGGCGACAAGTGGTTAAAGTCATTGTAAACGATGAGCTTGTAAAACAACCCATTCAGTTAAAAATTTTAATGAAAGTTTATTATCAGTATGGATGTCACACCACTTTCTCAAACTCAATCTTTCTAAAACTGAGCTTGTTATATTTCCTCCTTCAGGATCCCCCCTGTGACTTCACCATTAATATCAACAACACAACCACTGGTCCCTCCACACATGCCAGGGTCCTGGGTGTAATCCTTGACTCTGACCTCTCCTTCAGCCCCCATATCCAATCGCTGGCTAAATCCTGCCGCCTTCGCCTCCGCAACATCTCCAGAATTCAACCCTTCCTGACTAATGACACCAAAAAGCAACTTATTCTCCCCTTGATTATTTTCCGCCTTGACTACTGCAACTCTGTCCTTAATGGCTGACCCTTACACAGTCTATCCCCCCCTTCAGTCTATTATGAATGCTGCTGCTAGACTAATACACCCCACTAATCGATCCGTGACTGCTGCCCCTCTCTGCCAATCCCTTCACTGGCTTCCCCTACCCCACCATGTAAAATTCAAAATGCTAACCATAACATACAAGGCCATCCACAACATCGCCCCCATCTACATCACCAACCTCATCTGCAGATATCACCCAAATCGTCCCCTCCGCTCCTCCGAGGACCTCCTGCTCTCTAGCTCCCTTGTTACCTTCTCTCATGCTCACCTTCAGGACTTCTCCAGAGCCTCTTCCATCCTCTGGAACTCCCTGCCCCAGTCTGTCCGCTCAGCCCCTACCCTGTCCACCTTTAGGAGTTCCCTGAAAACTCATTTATTCAGGGAAGCCTATCTCACACCCACCTAACTGTCCCTGAGCCACCCCCATCAAATCATTCTCTGCAGCTACTACCTTTTGTACCACCACCCCCTCCCTTTAGAATGTAAGCTCTACGAGCAGGGCCCTCCTGTACCTTTTGTATTGTACTGTAATTGTGTTGTCCCCTCTATACATATACGCGTAAACTGTTGGCGCTATATAAATCGTAAATAATAATAATCGTGAATAATAATTATAAATCCTTTTTTTTGTTTTTATAAGTGACCACATTTTCAGTTGCATAAGAGCTAGAGGAGGAGAAGCAACAGCACACTGAGCTTCCCAGTGAATGGCTGTGTGGGTGGGGGGGGGGGGGGGCGTGTCAGGCCAAGTCTGACCATTGAAGGGGAGCAGGCTGAGTTCCCAGCATTGCTAGAGAACTTACGATGGTGTGTTCTCCTGCTTAGTGTGGTCAGTTTAAAAAAAAATGCAAATCAGAGTAACTGGCAGAAACACCAGGGATTTCACAAAAAGGAAGCAATACAAAGAGAATAACATACTTTCCCATACAAGTACAGCAGACACCTATCAGGAATATGAAATCCTGGGGTAACAAACTTTTAAACCTACCATTATGTCTTTGGAGTGTGGAAGGAAACCGGAGTGCCCGGAGGAAACTCACGCAGGAACAGGGAGAACATGCAAACTCCAGGCAGGTAGTGGCATGGTTGGTATTCAAACCAGCGACCCTTTTGCTGCTAGGCGAAAGTGCTAACCACTAAACCCTTGTGCCACCCTACATCTTGTACTGGAATGCGGTAAAATGCATCAAAAATGCACCAGAATACTCTCAAATGCATAAAAAATGCATCAAAAGTGTACCAGACCCCAGTACAGTGAAAAAAAAGAAAAGAAAAAGCATCTGGAATGCATCCAGAAACGCATCAAAAACACACCAGAACGTAACAAAAACGCACACGCAGAAACGCATTCGGAACGGATCTGTAGTGTGTGTTTGTGGTGTGTAAATCAACCCCTGTGTGTCAGTACTGCAGACTTCGGTGCTAAAAAATCATCTGTAGGGGCGGGTTCACACCAGATGCAGTCCAGTGCGTTTTTACTCTGCTTCAAAAATGCATGGACTGTGTTTAACATGGATTTCAATTGGCCTGGTTCACACCAGTGCAGTGCATTCCAGTGCAGTCAACAAAAGTAGAACATGTTGCATTTTTTTCTGTATGGAACGCAACAGGAACGTGGCAAAAAGCATCAAAAATGTATTGGAATGCACTGGAACTGTATCAAGAACGTATAAAAAAACGTATTTAGAATGCATCAAAAACGCGTTAAAAGCACGCATGCAGAAACGCATCTGGAACGTAGAAATTGTGTTGTGAAGCGGTCTTCAGGGAGCAAACACCTGCAGATACAACTCTAACTTTAAGTGGTAATAACTGTCTGTAGCAGGGTGACCACACAAGAGCAGGACTAGAAAACCGCTGTCACCCCATTGCAGTAAGTGCCTTGAACAAGGACTTTCATGGCAGGACCACCAAGTATCGCTGGGTAGTCTTTCACACATTTACTAACTTATACATGTGCATTATAGCACAAGTTCCCGTGTGTGTCAATGTGTGACAATGCCCCATACAAAAACGGTGTATGCACTGTGTAATGCACACTTCTTTGATATTAATGGCACCCCAATGCATTTGTATGCATAAAAGTAAAAACGCACCACAAAGTATGCAGCAAAAAATACAATCACCGCCTTGAGATATGCTGGAAAAAAATAAATCAAGAACGTTTCTTGGGCCATCGACACAAGTTGAGGGTCCCATGGAAAATCAATGGACACATTTCATGCATTGATGCCCCTTGCGTTAAATGGGCCTATTGAATGCAAGGGGCATCAATGCATCAAAAGCCATCAATGGGCCTTCAATGAAAATTGCAGATTTGAGAAGATTGAAAAAAAAAAACAAATTACATGCTTAAGTGGTTCAAAATGTTTTTTTTACCTTAACTACTTGCCTACTGGGCACTTTTACCCCCTTCCAGCCCAGGCCAATGTTCAGCTTTCAGAGCTCTCACACTTTGAATGACAATTGCGAGGTCATGATACACCGTACCCAAGTGACGTTTTTTTATCATTTTTTTCCCCACAAATGATGAGCACTGATAGACTGCACTGATGAGCACTGATCTACTGTACTGATGGGCACTGATAGACTGCATTGATGGGCACTGATAGATTGCACTGATAGACTGCACTGATGAGCACTGATCTACTGTACTGATGGGCACTGATAGACTGCATTGATGGGCACTGATAGATTGCACTGATAGACTGCACTGATGAGCACTGATATACTGTACTGATGGGCACTGATATACTGTACTGATAGGCTGCACTGATGAGCACTGATCTACTGTACTGATGGGCACTGATAGACTGCATTGATGGGCACTGATAGATTGCACTGATAGACTGCACTGATGAGCACTGATATACTGTACTGATGGGCACTGATATACTGTACTGATAGGCTGCACTGATGGACACTGATAGACTGCACTGATGAGCACTGATGGGCTGTACTGATAGGCACTGATATACTGCACTGATAGGCTGCACTGATGAGCACTGATGGGCACTGATAGACTGCATTGATGGGCACTGATGAGCACTGATAGGCTGTACTGATAGGCACTGATATACTGCACTGATAGGCTGCACTGATGGGCACGGATATACGGCACTGATGCGCACCGATGAGAATTGATAGGCTGTACTGATAGGCACTGATATATTGCACTGATAGGCTGCACTGATTGGCACTGAAAGGTGGCACTGGTGGGCACTGATAGGCAGCACTGATGGGCACTGATAGGCAGCACTGATTGTTAGCACTGGTGGGCACTGGTATACTGCTCTAATGAGCACTGATATACTGCACTGATAGGCTGCACTGATGGTCACTGATTGGCAGCACTGGTGGGCACTGATGGAACTATACTGCTAATCGGTGCTCTGATTATCAGTGTTGATGTCCCTTTAACACAAGGCGGTTATCAGCTCTCTTTTCTCCTTGCGCTGTCAGCACGAGGAAAGAAAAGGTGATATCCGGCTTGTGTTTACATCGGTGATCAGCTGTCATTGGACACAGCTGATCATGTGGTAAAGGGCTGCTGTAATTTGCCCTTTACCCTGAACTGTGGTCTTTCGGGTATATTGCATGTGGAATGCAGTTAATGCAGTCCCTGAAATAAAGTAAAAAACACCCCAACAATGGTTCTACCCACCCCCTTCCCTAAACACATACCTGACTTCTGTCACTGCTCTCCTCGCTTCTTCTTCTCAGAGGAGACACTGGCAGCAGAGGGAGCCATAGGCTCCTGTTCCTGTCAGCCAAAATCCAGTGAGGAGGGAGTGGGGTGGGGCTTACCAGTGCTGTGTGTGTCTTTTTAGCCTTTAATATCTCTTTAAAGCTTTTATAAGATTTTAGTGATCGCATTTAGATCTGTTTTAATAGATGTACACTTTAACATGTTACAGAAGCTTCAAAAAGTCATACCACTGTACAGGTGGTTGGGTTGACCAACATCTAAAAAAACAGCCTTAGGAAATCCCATGCAGCCATTACTGGAGTTTTTATTTTGTTTTGCAAAGAGGTTGCAAAGATGCTGCAGAAAATCAGCAGTATTAAGGTCCAAAAATGTATGGAAAAAAGTTGAAAACAATGCTAACTAAATTTCTTCCAGTTTTTTTTTTTTTTTTATAATCGTATTAAAGTTTAGCTATGCTTTATAATAATTTAAAGAGAAATTGCAGTCTGCTCACATAATTTGTAATAAAAACATCTTTGCCATTCTGAAGCTTCCCTCCAACCACTTTGCATATTATTTTATATATACTGGGTTTCTGTACTTGCCAAATATGCTGCAGAAATCTCTCTCTACTGAGTCTGGCTGCAGCCATTTTAACTGTGGGCAGCTGAAGCTGTTGCCTGTTCACTTCCTGGATTTACACAGACACACAGAGGCACACCTCCAGCTCTGCAGCTCTTATTAGCCCTCTTATTACTCATTCCCCCTCTTATGACTCATGGTTGAGTCACGTTTTTCTCATACCCAGCTGCTCCCCCTTAAGCTTAAGAGGCAGCGGTGGGAGTTGTACATGTGTCATTGCCGTGCCAGGAAGTATAACCCCTTGTCACTTTTGGCAGGCATAGCACCCTCCGAGTGAAACCTATTCAAATTGGAACTTTAGTCAGAGAATTAAGTCCTGCTATATCACTTCAGGCTGGCCCCTTTTGCAGGTAAAGCTATGTAAAACATTACAAATAATTGTTTTTGCTGTTGAAAATCCATGCTCTGCACATGCTCAGTTGCGCTCTATTTTTTAGGCACTTTGCTGAAATCTATAGAGGCCAATCTGCTGACAGCCTAAAGATTTACTGCTGCTCAGGGGCTCTGGGCCTCAGCAAAATGGCAGCCTCCAGCAAGAAGAAACAGGAGCAAAGCTGGAGGCAATTTACAGAACACAGTAATTTTGGTAGCATAATTATTAATGTGGAATTTATGTTTATTGCTAAAGAACATTATTTGAAATTACTTCAGGTACGATTATAGCAGTTTTACTGCTACAGGACAGCAGCACCAGTGCAGCAGATCACATATATACGTGATCCAGCTCTTCCAGTTAGGGGGCATGCCACCAGCGGCTTGCTGTGATTACACACAGTGGGAGACCAGCGGTGGGTACCACAGACTCGATGTCCACTGGCACTTGCCAATTATTGAGCAAAAAGAATGTAAACAAGGCAGATCACCGTTCTGACAGGAGGGAAGGCATGAATCCTGTGTCTCTGCAAAGCAGGGACAAGGATCCATGTCTTCCTCTAGTAAAAGCACCTCCCGTAGTGTAGTAAAACACTGGCTAGGCACACAGTTAACCCCTTGCTCGCCCCTAATGGTAACCCCTTCCCAGCCAGTGTAATTAGTACAGTGACAGTGCATAATTTTTAGCACTGATCACTGTATTAGTGTCACTGGTCCCCAAAAAGAGTCAGAATGTCTGCTGCAATATTGCAGTCCTGATATAACTAGTTTTATTAGTAACGGTGGCTTTTTGCTGCCATTACTAATAAAATAAATACAAATAAATAAAAACATCCCATAGTTCATAGACGCAATAACTTTTGTGCAAACCAATAAATACACGCTTATTGGGATTTTTTTTTAACCAAAAATATGTAGCAGAATACATATTGGCCTAAATTTATGAAGAAATTAGATTTTCAGTTCTTTTTATTGATATGTTTTATAGCAGAAAGTAAAAAATATTGTTTTTGTTTTCAAAATTGTTGGTCTTTTGTTTATGGCGCAAAAAAATAAAAAAAGGCAGAGGTGATTAAATACCACTAAAAGAAAGGTCTATTTGTGGGGAAAAATGCCATAAATTTTATTTGGATACAGTGCCGCATGTCTGCGCAGTTGTCAGTTAAAATAACGCAGTGCCGTATCGCAAAAAAAAAAAAAAATGGCCTTCCAGAGGTCAATTTGTTGTGGGCGAAGTTCCACTTTAAGTGAGGGTCTCCTAAATTTTTTTTACCTGTCAGCGTTTTTTATTTTTTATTTTAAAATGTAATATTACTTTAAGTTACTCTTATAAAATAGTTGCTGTAATACGGACAAGGGAGGTCCACCAGAAAACCCCAAAGGTCAGTGGCAGAAGACAGACACTGCAAGGTCTGAATTCACACCAGAGCTAGAATGTAAACAAGGCAAGCAGATACAAAATGGCTGCCCCTTTCTAACCATTTGAGTGGAAATCTTTGCGACTGTGTATTACACAGGATATGGGAGTGCTTCACTAAGGAGCACTCGTTAGTGAATAATAGAATACCCCCCCCTTCTCTTCACTGGCTCATTTACATGAGAAGCCCCCAAGGGTGAATGGAAAATTCACATACAAGCTCATTGTCTGAGGCGGCCCTTTGTAAGGCCTAATTAATCACTTTATGTGAGTGGAGACATCACACACAATACACAAACACATGTGTACACAGATACACAAAACCCACAGACAACACCGCGACCAGGAAAAGAGCAAGCGTACTGGTTGACGCTGCTGTTGCTGAGGAGATGGGTAGTTGTTCTAAAGCAAGGAGGAGGACGGGCAACTTCCTGACAGAAATCCCAAAACAATGATGGATGACACAGGGGACAATCAAGGACAACGATCATCCCAGGGGGAAATGTCTATATCAGCTCATGCCTGGATCCAGCTGATGAACTACAAGTCTCAGCATTTTCTACTAGCTGGAGCTTGCAGCATTGCAACAGCCATGACAGGAATTGATCTTAAAGGCCAGCTTACACTGGTGTTTTTAATGCATGCGTTCCAATGAGCCAAAATGCATGTGTATAGGCTTCCCATACAGCTTCATTCACACCTGCTCAATTTGCGAAGACCTGGGAAATTTCATGTTTTTGCGCACATTTACGAAAGGCCCTAAAAACACCTGTCATGTTTGCAGCACCATTCCTTGTTAACGGCACCACAAACCGACAAATGCAGCAAAAACACATGGTTAAAAATGTGCAAAGCTCAATTTGGCAAAAGGCTATATGTTAGCTACTTTGCTGCGCTTATCAATGTAAGGCTGCTCATTGCAATGAATAGGCTGCCCTATGTGTGTTGTGCGAAAACGCACAAATAAAATGTGCAAAAAAGTGCATTTGTAAAACACTAGGTATGAATGGAGCCCAGTAAATGTAGTGTCTGTTCCTATCTCAGCACTGCTGTGTATTTTGAAAAAAGATGACGCGTCTGTTAATTCTGCGTTACTCTGCGCTGGGAAGCCTGTCAATGGAGACAGATTTAATTGTGTATAACATGCGCAATCCTCCATGATGCCTAGCCATCGGGTATTAACAAGCCTTGGTCAATGGCTGCTAATCCTATCCACTGAAAATTCTATGTTAAAAAAATGCATCAAAACGCATGTCAACACACCTGCCTAATGCACTTACAGGCATAGCTGTAGACCAGGATTCTCCAAACTATCTAAATAAGGGGACAGTTTACTGTGGCCAGTGGGTGTAGAAATATCCCTGGCATCAATGTCAGTAAGTTATGTCTCATCATTGATTTTAGAGGGAGGAATAGTGCCCCATCATTCGAGTCAGTTGGAGGGATAGTGCCCCACCATTGGTGTCAGTTGGAGGGATAGTGCCCCATTGATGGTGTCGGTGGAAGGATTAGTGCCCCATCATTGGAGTCAGTTGGAGAAATAATGTCCCATCTATGGTGTCAGTGGGTGGAATGGTGCCTCATCATTGGTGTCAGTGGGGGGAATAAAGCCCCATCGATGGTGGAAAATTGTCTCATCACTGGTTTCAGTCTGAGAAATAGTGTCTCATCTATGGTGACAGTGGGAGGAATGATGCCTCATCATTGGTGTCAGCTGGGGGAATAAAGCCCCATCGATGGTGCCCCAAAATTAGGTGTCAGGGTGAGGAATAAAGCCCCTATTGATGGTGTCAGTTGAAAGAATAGTGCCTCATCATTGATGTCGGTGAGAGGAATGGCACCCCATCATTGGTGTCTGTTGGAGGAATATTGTCTTATCTATGGTGTCAGTGGGAGGAATGGTACCTCATCATTGGTGTCAGTTGGGCGAATAAAGCCCCATCAATGGTTTTAGTGGGAGGAATGGTGCCTTGTCATTGGTGTCAGGTGGACGAATAAAGCCCCTATTGATGGTGTCAGTGGGAGGAATGGTGCCCCGTCATTGGTGTCAGGTGGAGGAATAAAGACCCTATTAATGGTGTCAGTGGGAAGAATGGTTCCTCATCATTGGTGTCAGTGGGAGGAATGGTCCCTCATCATTGGTGTCAGTTGGGGGAATAAAGCCCCGTCGATGGTGCCCCATCATTGGTGTCAGGTGGGGGAATAACGGCCCTATTGATGGTGTCAGTTGAAAGAATAGTGCATCATCATTGGTGTCAGTGGAAGGAACAGAGCCTCATCATTGGTGTCTGTTGGAGGAATATTGTCTCATCTATGATGTCAGTGGGAGGAATGGTGCCTCATCACTGGTATCAGTTAGGAGAATAAAGCCCCATCGATAGTGTCAGTGGGAAGACTGGTGCCCTGTCACTGGTGTCAGGTAGAGGATTACAACCCCTATTGATGGTGTCAGTGGGAAGAATGGTTCCTCATCATTGGTGTCAGTGGGAGGAATGGTCCCTCATCATTGGTGTCAGTTGGGGGAATAAAGCCCCGTCGATGGTGCCCCATCATTGGTGTCAGGTGGGGGAATAACGGCCCTATTGATGGTGTCAGTTGAAAGAATAGTGCATCATCATTGGTGTCAGTGGAAGGAACAGAGCCTCATCATTGGTGTCTGTTGGAGGAATATTGTCTCATCTATGATGTCAGTGGGAGGAATGGTGCCTCATCACTGGTATCAGTTAGGAGAATAAAGCCCCATCGATAGTGTCAGTGGGAAGACTGGTGCCCTGTCACTGGTGTCAGGTAGAGGAATACAACCCCTATTGATGGTGTCAGTGGGAAGAATGGTGCCTCATCATTGGTGTCAGTGGGAGGAATGATGCCCCATCATTGGTGTCAGTTGGAGAAATAGTGCCTCATCGAAGGTGTCAGTGGAAGAAATGGTGCCCCATCATTGGTGTCTGTTGGAGGAATAGTGCACCAGGGGCCAGATAAAAGCAAGAAAAGGGCCAGTTTGGATACCACTGCCCTAGATGAAGGCCGAGAGAAGTGAATAGCAGTTCACTGAAACGCATGTAACATGCACTTTCATGTATTGCCATCAGGTATTAAGAAGACTTTGTCAATGGCTGTTAATTCTACCCATTCCAAATTCTAAACTAGGAACTAGGGATGAGCTGAGTGTTCAAGTCGAACCCATGTTTGACTCGAATACCGGCTGTTCGCCCGTTCGCAATGTATTGCTGGCTGATGATTGGCCAAGCATGCACTATGACCTGCATGCTTGGCCAATCACAGTGCCATCAGTGAAGAGAGCCATAATTGGCCACAGGCAGGATGCCTGTGGCCAATTAGGGCTCAGGGTGTTTAGTACACGCCCCACACTATATAAGGCCGCCTGCACGGCGGCCTTGCGTAATGTGTTGCGGCTCATAGAGAGAGATAGATGGAGAGACCGTGTGTTTATTTCCTCTGAAGCTATTGCAATTACAGTCGGTGTATTGTGCCCTCTGCACAGTATACACCTGAAGCTACCCCAAATGCTGGTGTTGTTCTGATCCTATACCACAGGCATCTGCAGCAGTTACAGTTGGTGTATTGTGCCACCTACACAGTGTACACCTGAAGCTACCCCAATTGCTGGTGTTGTTCTGGTCCTATACCACAGGCAGTTGCAGCAGTTACAGTCGGTGTATTGTGCCCCCTGCACAGTGTAAACCTGAAGCTACCACAATTGCTGGTGTTGTTCTGGTCCTATACAACAGGCGGCTGCAGCAGTTACAGTCGGTGTATTGTGCCACCTGCACAGTGTACACCTGAAGCTATTCCAATTGCTGGTGTTCTTTAGATCCTATACCACAGGCAGGCAGCTGTAATTACAGTCGGTGTATTGTGTCATTTGCACAGTGTGCAGATCAATGTGTCTCCTCTCCACTGATGCTTTATCCCAATCCTTGTTTTACTAAAAACCCCAAATTTTCAAAAAACATTGGTCATTGGGACAGAAAGTAAGGTGAAATCTTCTGAAGAGGTGCACAGACGGAAAAAAAAAGTTACAGGGGTGATAACATATCCCTATATTTTCAAAAAGCTTAAAAATAGATTTTTTGACTGGAGCTACACTTTAAAAATGTACCAGTTCAAAATTACAAACAGATTCTACTTAACAACAAACCTACACAGTCCCTGTCTTGTTTGCACCCCCTGTATACCGCTGTTCTGAGTATATAGGGCCTGGGGGTCCCACGCCTTTCCTTTTTTTAATTTGGGTACGGGGCTCCCCTTAATATCCGTACAAGACGCTTAGGGGCTGGTAATGGGCAGGGGGGGCTACCCATGCCATTTTTGTCAATGATTTTCATCCATATTGCCGGAACCAGACATTACATTCAAACTGCAAGCAGTTTTAAATTACTTTTTTCCGTTAGAAATGTCATTTTGTGCAGGGACTGTTCTAAACACGGGAAACACGTGCCACTTCACAGGGATACTATAGACACCACCCAGGCACGATATTTAAAGGAATATTTCACTTTAAGCGTCATTAAAATCAGCGCTATCGAAAAAACTGGCATTTTTAAAACATTATTTTTGCATTGATACAGTACATGACCCCTGGGGCAGGAGCCGGGTCCCCAAACCCTTTTTAGAACAATAACTTGCATTTTAGCCTTTAAAATTAGCACTTTTGATTTCAAACGTTCCAGTCCCATAGACTTTAATGGGGTTCTAAAGTTTGCGCAAATTTTCGGTCCGTTCGCAGGTTCTGGTGCAAACCGAACCGGGGGGTGTTCGGCTCATCCCTAATAGGAACCATGTTGGAAGCGTCCATCGAAACGCATGTGAACGCACCTTCCTAAAGTACTTATATGCAGGGACCTAAATGAAAGCCTGCAGAAGTCAACAGCAGTTTATCAAAACCCATATAACATGCGTTTTGATGTATTGCCACCAGGTATTAACAAGGCTTGGTCAATGGCTGTTTACCCTAACTACTCCAAATTCTAAGGTAAAAACCACATTGAAAACACACATCAAACTGCATGACAGTGCAACTGGCGCATTACAATGCACCTGCGAGAGGCATTCTACACACACACATTTCAATGGACCTTAGGCTAAAGCAGCCCATACATGATCCAATTTTCTTTCAATTTATCACGGTTGAAAGGAAAGAAAATGGTTCAATTCCCCATCACCACAGGCAGTGTTGATGGAAGGAGTGTCTCCCACAGCGCTATTGTGTTCTGCCTGTGGGGGGGGGGGGACTTTCCTGGTTGGCAGGACAGAAGGATTACTGCTAGTGGCTATAGCTGCTGGCAGTAATCGCATGTAAAAAATGCGACAGGCTGGTTGTACTCAAGTCAGTCGCATGCGCATGCCTATGGGCAACAGCGAAATCCTATGCGCACTAATGTGGGCAATCACGGGCAACAAAATAATTCCACGAGCGGCAATGCGCATGCGTGCACGTTAGAGCGCACAAGCGCACCCCTAGCGGTAATTGGCACCAGACGGCCTATTTAAAGCATGCTCTGACTTCTGGAAGGTGCTGACTGGTCTTCAGCTGTGTCCTGAAACTCTGAACCCTGTTTATACCCAGCTTGATTCCTGCTACCAATCTTGGCTTCCCTCGACTCTGCTTTGGACTCTGATTATGCTGATTACTAGTTCCAGACCCCGGCTTTCCTTCTGACGTTGCTTCTGCCTATTCCTTGGTACCTTGCTGCCCCCTTGTTGCTGAATCAGGCTATCCCTGTGACCCTGCTTCTGCCTCCTGCTTGGCTCCACGCTGTCTCCGAGTGCTTGTGCCAGCTGACCATCATTTCAGCTTCCCTGGGTCCATTTCTTCACCTGATGTATTACCTGCACCTCCAAGCTTGCAACTCTACTTGCAAGTTCTGCACGCAACATCTACAGGTACTCGTGTTCCTCCTGACCCTAGCTACAATCTGTTCTACCTCCAGTGGGGCTGGGGCCGGAGATACAAGAGAGGCCAACCTCGTCATTTCAGACTCCTACCAGGTACGTGACAGTACCAGTCAGCCAAGGATGGAGTCTGAAAGGGAGGCCTCTCCACCAGAAGACATTTTCAGATCATTTTCTGAACTATCACATATTGTACTGAAGTTAGAAGAGAACTTTAGTCACATGGAAGAGCAACTACCACACGAGCTGAACATCACATCAGCCTATGCTCCTCTCACGGCTATGGATTCTTCTACCCAAACAGAGTCCGGCCTATTCCGTGAGGCCACACCCCCTCCAGGAAACCAGAGTGCCTATCCCTGAGTGATTTTCGGGAGATCGCAAAAAGTTTCGCACTTTTCGGAATTTCATGTGAATTCTACTTCCCCCTGTTACCCGAACTTTTGCATCAGAAGAGATCAAGGTGAGGTTTATTATCACGCTATTACTGAACGAACCACTTTCCTGGGCTCATCGTCTCCTGGAACAACATGACCCTGCCCTGGCAGCCACAGCTTCCCTTTTCTCAGCTATGGCTCAGCTATACTCTGATCCTTTTTATCACCAAACTGCTGAATCCATGCTTGGCAAGTTGCAGCAAGGTCCAAGGCCTGTTGAAGATTATGTAACGGACTTTCATGTCTGGAGCGCAGACACTCAATGGAATCTTCCTGCACTTCATCACCAGTTCCGTTTGGGACTTTCTGACATCTTAAAAGATGAACTTGCCAAAGTGGGAGTTCCCGCGTCCCTGGAGGGTCTGATTAACCTAACCATTCAGATCAATCGACGTCTGCGAGAAAGACAATCTGAATGATCTAAAGGAACTCTCTCTGTGGCTTCAAGGGCAAACGTCCCTGCTTCCTCATCTACTGCACTTCCCAGGAAGAAGGAACAGCTTAAGACACCTTTTAGGAGCTTTCGAAGACCACCCCTTTCTTCCGCTGAACATCTTCATCGACTACAAGGCAACCTGTGCCTCTATTGTGGGGAAGCTGGTCATTTTATACAGACTTGTCAGGCAAAGACCAGCAGATTTCCTTCCTGCCAGCCTCACATGATACATCTCCCTGTGAAGGGTCAATCACACGTCTTTCTTCCTATTATGTTCCGGTTGACCGAAAAGACAATTTCTGTACTTGCCATTATAGACTCTGGGGCCTGTAGTTGCTTTGTGGACTCTACATTTGCCTCTCTCCACCAGTTGCCAGTATGTGCCAAGAGGCAGAGGTTTCATGTTCATCTGGCTGACGGCTCCGGCATCAAATCAGGGCCAGTTACTCAAGAGACTTTACCTATCCTCTGCCAGACTTCCTCAGGTCACCACAAGTTTTTTCATCTGGATGTCATAGCTTCTCCTATGTCCCCTGTCATCCTTGGCATTCTGTGGTTGAAAGCACACAATCCCCACATTAATTGGCTTACCGGACATATCTCCTTCTCTTCTAACTACTGCCAGATGTACTGCCTTCCTGAAAAGACTGCCAGTACCATGCCCCTCCTGGGTATCCATCCTGACCATGAAACCTCTAATTTGATCCCTGTTGCCTATCACGAATACCTGGACGTGTTCAACGAGAAGGGTGCAGACACTCTTCCTCCCCATAGGACATATGACTGTCCCATCAAACTTTTACCAGGGGCTAAGATTCCATTTGGTCGGATTTATCCGCTCTCAGAGCCTGAACTGGAAGCCCTGCGTACCTATATCGATGAGAGTCTTGAAAAACAGTTCATCAGACCTTCCACTTCTCCAGCAGGTGCTGGTATTTTCTTTGTAGAAAAAAAAGACCATTCCTTGAGGCCTTGTGTGGATTATCGGGACCTCAACAGGGTCACTGTCAAGAACCGGTATCCCCTTCCTCTGATCCCCGAACTCTTCCAAAGACTGCGAGGGGCACGAGTGTTCTCCAAATTGGACTTGAGAGGTGCTTATAATCTTGTTAGGATCAGAAAAGGGGACGAATGGAAGACGGCCTTCCGAACACGCTTCGGCCATTTTGAATATCAAGTCATGCCATACGGACTCTGCAATGCCCCTGCCACATTTCAGCATCTAGTGAATTATGTTTTTCGGGAGTCGGGACTTCCTTGATCTATTTGTCATTGTCTATTTGGATGATATTCTTATATTCTCTGAATCCCTAGAAACCAATCGGACTCAAAGAAGGTACTGGCTCGGTTGCAAGAACACCGCCTTTATGTAAAGGCTGAAAAATTTGACTTTGAAAAGCAAGTTATACATTTCCTGGGACTTGTCATCTCTGCCGAGGGTATCTCCATGGACCCACAAAAGGTCACCTCTGTCCTGAAATGGCCTGCCCCTACACACCGAAAAGCCATTCAGAGGTTTGTGGGATTTGCCAGCTTCTATAGGAAGTTTATCAAGAACTTTTCTGGCATTATCGCTCCCATTACCCAACTAACGAAGCAGCATGTCCCGTTCCGATGGTCCCCAGAAGCCCAAACAGCCTTCGAACAGTTAAAAGCCTTATTCACTTCTGCTTCCATCTTGAGGCACCCGGATCCATCCTTAGCCTATGTTCTGGAGGTTGATGCTTCTGAAAATGCAGTAGGAGCTATATTGTCTCAGCGCCAAGGTCCCAAATCATTGCTCCACCCTGTGGCTTTCTTCTCTAAAAAATTAAATCCTTCCGAAAGGAACTATGATGTTGGGGACCGAGAGCTACTGGCTATCAAGGCTGCGATTGAAGAGTGGCGTTACCTCCTGGAGGGAGCTTCTCACCCAATCCTCATCTTTACGGACCATAAGAACCTTGAGTATTTGAGGACGGCCAGATGACTAAGACCCCGGCAGGCAAGGTGGGCACTTTTCTTCTCTCACTTTATGTTTCACATAACGTATCGCCCATGCTCAAAGAACGGTAAGGCGGATGCCTTGTCCCGGATATTCAATGACCCAGTTGTACCTACAGAACCGGATACTATTCTACCAGCCAAGAATTTTCTACTCCTTCAGCCGGATCTGATGTCCCAGATAATAACAAATGTAGCCAACCAACCACATTCCAAGGACCTGGCTCTGCAGCTGAGGGATGGCATGTACTTCCATAGGAAGCAAATCTTTATCCCTGAACAATTCCGAGTTTCCATCCTGAGGCGATGTCATAATCACCCTCTAGCAGGCCACTTTGGAATCCACAAGATGGCCGATTTGATCTCCCATACGTTCTGGTGGCCAGATGTGATGCAGGACTGCAAGAAATATGTAAAATCTTGTGTTACATGCCTTCGGAGTAAAACTGACAAGGCCAGAACTTGGGGTCTACTCGAGCCTCTTCCTGTGCCTGAGAAACCTTGGAGCACGGTCTCCATGGATTTCATTGTAGAACTCCCCCCATCTGAAGAATTCTCCACTATTTTTGTCGTGGTTGATCGCCTGACCAAAATGGCTCATTTTGTACCTCTACAAAGAACTCCTTCGGCCACCGAGACTGTCTCCGTTTTTATCAAGGAGATCGTAAGGTTGCATGGTATCCCTGACAGCATCATCTCGGACCGAGGGGTGCAATTTACTTCTAGATTTTGGAGGGCCTTATGTGAAGCATTGCACATTGAGCTCTGCCTCTCTACTGCATACCACCCACAAACCAATGGACAGACTGAGAGGACAAACCAAACCCTCGAACAGTACTTACGGTATTTCTCCTCATTTGCACAGGATGATTGGCTGTCACTACTTCACTCGCACAATTTTCATATAATAACTCCATCCACTCAACAACCAAGCAGTCACCTTTCTTCGCCAATTATAGTTACCATCCCTCTTTCTTGCCGGAGTTGGCCATTGAATCTGCTGTACCTGCTGTACAAGACAGACTAAACTTCCTCAATACCAACAACCAATTGCTGCGGGATACTATTTCCGAGGCCCAGGCAAGCAATAAAAAAAATTTGGACAAAAAGAAGAGAGGCAATTTGGACCTTAAACCTGGAGACAAGTTCTGGCTTTCCACAGTAAACTTGAAGTTAAACTGTCCCTCAAGGAAACTTGGCCCAAAATTTATGGGGCCTTTTCCAGTCAAAAGGAAAACGAATGCGGTAGCATTCGAATTGGTGTTACCCAAGAACCTGAAAAAAATCCCGTCTTTCATGTCCCTCTGCTTAAACCATCAGTGCCAAATCCATTTCCTGGTCAGGTTTCTGAAATTCCCCCTCCGCTGCTGATCGAAGGGAGCGAGGAATTTGAAGTAGAAGCCGTGTTGGATTGTAGGAAGAGGGGTAACCAACCACAATTCCTCATCAAATGGAAAGGCTACATGCCAGAAGAAAATTCCTGGGAACCAGCTTCTGATTTGCATGCTCCCAAATTGGTAGAAGCCTTTTTCCAGCGCCACCCTGAAAAAGAGTCCTGAAGGGCATCCGGAGGCTGCCCCTAAGGGGGGGGGGGGCAATGTAAGAGATCTGTTAAGATGAACCCAGCGCACACTTGTGTGCATGCGCATGCCTATGGGCAACGGCGAAATCCTATGGACACTAATGTGTGCAATCATGGGCAACAAACTAATTCCACGCGTGCCAATGCACATGCAAGTATCGGTAATTGGCACCAGACGGCCTATTTAAAGGATTCTCTGACTTCTCAAAGGTGCTGACTGGTCTTCAGCTGTGCCCTGAAACTCTGAACCCTGTTTATACCCAGCTTGATTCCCGCTACCGATCTTGGCTTCCCTCTACTCTGCTTTGGACTCTGATTACTCCAGATCCTGGCTTTCCTTCTGACGTTGCTTCTGCCTATTCCTTGGTACCTTGCTGTCCGCTTGTTGCTGAACCTGGCTATCCCTGTGACCCTGCTTCTGCCTCCTGCTTGGCTCCACGCTGTCTCCGAGTGCCTGTGCCGGCTGACCATCATCTCAGCTTCCCTGGATCCAGTTCTTCACCTGATGGATTACCTGCACCCTCAGGCCTGCAACTCTACTTGCAAGTTCTGCACGCAACATCTACAGGCACTAGTGTTCCTCCTGACCCTAGCTACCATCTGTTCCACCTCCAGTGGGGCTGGGGCCAGGGATACAAGAGAAGCCAACCTCATCGTTTCAGACTCCTACCAGGTACGTGACAGCTTTGCTGCAGATGTTCTGCTTTCTAATTATAACTCAGCTTGTTGAGTTTGACAGGCAGCTCTGCTTGTCAAACTCTACCAGTGGCCATCATAAAACATGGTGTCCCCCCCCCCCCCCCCGGGAATGGATGGAGCTGGGATGGGGTGGTGGATGGACCCAGGAATGTTACAAGGGGATGGATGGAGCTGGAATAGGATAGAGGGGGAAGTATAGATCCAGGGTGGGATCAGGGGAGTGGTGGATGGAGCTAGGATGGAATCTGGGAAATGGAAGGAGCTGGGATGTGATCAGGGGGGTGGATGCAACTGGAATAGGATCAGGGGAATAGATGGAGCCGGGATGGAATTAGGGAAATGGATGGACCCGGGATGGAATTAGGGAAATGGATGGACCTGGATGGAATCTGGGGAATGGATAGAGCCGGGATGGAATCAGGGTAATGGATGGAGCTGGGGTGGGGGATGGAGCCAGGATGGGATCGGTGGATGAATGGAGCTGGGATGGGATTGGGGGGGGTAGATTGAGCTGGGATGGGATTTTTGAATTTGGGGGGGTTAGAGGACATGTGCTTTGGAAGAGGAGAGGTATTGTGCTGGGGGGGGGGATTAAACTTCACATCTGCCCCCCTCCTTATAGCACAAGACTCTATCCATTGAAGTTGATGAGACTGAGACGCAAATACCTGTCAGATGTGGGTAGACCCAGCAGTAATCCATGTTGCTTTGGAAATGCTCTCTCCTTGTTCCTCCAGTTGTTGGGTGCCCACCTGAGAGTGTTTCCCTTTTCTGAAAGCGTAAAGAATAATAAGCACACCAATGACATCACCAGTGCTAAAACTGTTTAATCTGGCAGCACAAGTTCACAGCATGGCATCCTACCTGGCTTCCTACCTGTCATCCCTCACTGACGCGTTTCGTTCAAGTAAAGGTCTTAACCATGAGGACATAGGTGAAAAGCATTTGAGTGGGTGGTTAAAGGATGGAAAATGTCATGCTACAAACTTGTGTTACCAGATTAAAGAGCTTTAGCATTTGTGATGTCATCGGTGTGCGTCTTGCCTATTCCTCTTGACAGTTGCAGAGCGGGGAAGCACTTATTTTCCACGTTTCTCCCACTCATGGCAACCCACTGAAATGAATGGGCTGCCCTACCAGGGACGTGCAGTCAGGTGAGGCAGAGCCATGAACATAAAAAACAAAAACAAAAAAAACAAACAAACCAAAACGATCGAGGGTCGTATCTCTGGGGCCTTGGGGGCAGAGACCCCGAATTTGGAGGTAGGTATCTTAACTCCTACCCCACCATTGGCCACCATTTGGGGCTCCTATAGTTCCAGGAAAAAAGGGGCTTCTTGTACAGCCTGTCAGAAGCTACATACAGAGCGGGCAGTTTAAATAGAAGCTGGCACATTGTTTGCAGCAGACTGAGAGGATGAGCTCACAGAGCCTCTCCTCACTTCTTGTCAGAAGGAGCCTTGGACCAATGGTAAAGCACCATTGGAACAAGCTGGCCAATAAAAATGCTGCAGTGGAGGCTGTCCTCTCACTGCAGTGTCATAGAAGGGGCATGTCTCTAAAAGACATATGGTCCCTTCCAGCCCGGCCCTCTTAACTAGAAGATAAAAGCATGAGTTTATGGGTATAAGATTTACCTATAATCCTTTGTTTTTCTCACACAGTTAAGTGGGAGAATTAGAATCTTGTGCTGCTGAAAAGGTACTGTTTTAATCAAGCTAAATCGTATATTATTATGCTATATGGTATAACATAATATTTTATTATTTATCTGTAGCACTGACCCCCGAAGGAGCGGCTGATTATTTTTGGGCTTACCGTTACTTTCTTCGTCTCGTGTGCGGCTAGGGGTTTCCCCGAGGTAGATGGCCCAATGAACTGCAAAGACCGACACTTGATCCACTTTAGGGATTTTTATTTGCAAAAAAGCATTGAACAAAACAGTCTCTCATTAGGGAATAGAGAGTATAGGTAGAAAAGCTCAGGTACTCTTGGAACTGCTGACACTTGATCGTCTCTCTCTATGCAATCCAGGGAATAGCCATTCGCAACTGGATATTACAAGTATCGGATAAATCCCCTTTTTGTGAATTTAGCAATCAACAGGTGATTCGCATGAAGCAAAGTCTCTGCCACAGACTTGGTTGTAGAACTTAGAATGAAAAGTCTCTCTCACAGACTCGGTTGTAACTGAAGGATGAAATTAGAGAACTCTCATAGTTGCCAGTATCTTTCAGCCGGTCCGGCAATACCGTACGAGTGTGGATTCACCTGGTGTCATTTCCAGCTTAGCTTCCTGGCTCTTGAGCAGCCAGCCTCGTGCGTGGCCCTCTTCCGAAGAGTCCTTCCCTGGTTGCGTTTTCAGTTGCTGGGCCTCTCCGAAACCAAGATGGCACCGGACCACCTTGGAACCCTCCTTCCAGTTACTGCGTCTCGGGCTAGCCAGCCCCAAGACTCAGAAACAGATAGATCTGCACCCCAGGCCATGAGGGCCTCTGGGGGCTGGTCAGGAGGACCTGCACCATGGAGTCAGAACATACTTCTGGACTGGAATCTCGAACCACGTGACATCTGCATCTTAAGTACTCTCTCCCAGAAGACACAGCAAGAGTGACACTCCCACTGGGCTGGCTCCGGGAGAAAGTAACCTTAACCACTTGCCGCCCACCCTATAGCAGAAACACAGCGGCATAGTGGTTTCAACATCCTGACTGGACGTCATATGACGTGATCAGGATTTTGAGCCCGTGGCGTGCATCGCGGCGATCATTGTTGCGGGTGTCAGTCTGACTCCCCGCAACTACGATCTTGGCAAAGAGTCTCCGACTGAGACTCTTTACCACGTGATCAGCCGTGTCCAATCACAGCTGATCACAGTGTAAATAGGAAGAGCCAGTGATCGGCTTTTCCTCACTCACATCTGTCAGACGCAAGTAGAGGAGAGCCGATCGGCTGCTCCTCTGACGGGGTGTCTGTGCTGATCGGTTATCAGTGCAGCCCCCCCTGAGGATGCCCACACTGGACCACCAGGGATGCCACCAGACCACCAGGGATGCCCAGCACCAAGTATGCCACCCTAGACCACCAGGGATTCCGGTCAGTGCCCACAAGGGATGCCAATCAGTGCCCACAATGGCCATCACTGATTGGCATGCATTATTGTTTGGCACTTATTGGCATCCATCAGTACAGCATAATACAATACAATGCCGTCTATCAGTGCCCATCCGTGCTGCCTATCAGTGCCCATCCGTGCCCATCTGTGCTGCCTATCCATGCCCATCTGTGCCGCCTATCCATGCCCATCCGTGCCAGCTATCAGTGCCAATTTGTGCCACCTATGAGTGCCCATCCGTGTCACCCATCAGTGCCACCTATCAGTGCCACCTATCAGTGCCACCTATCAGTGCCACATATCAGTGTCCATCAATGCCACCTCATCAGTGCCACTTCATTGGTGCCATCTCATTGGTGCCCATCAGTGAAGGAGAAAACTGACTTATTTACAAAGTTTTGAAACTGAAACAAAAAAAACGTTTTTTTCAAAATTTTCGGTCTTTTTTTACTTGTTTAGCAAAAAATAAAAACCGTAGAGGTGATCAAATACCACCAAAATAAAGCTCTATTTGTGGGAAAAAAATGATAAAAATTTCATTTGGGTACAGTGTAGCATGACCGCGCAATTGTCATTCAAAGTGCGACAGCGCTGAAAGCTCAAAATTGGTCTGGGCAGGAAGGTGTTTAAGTGCCCTGTATTGAAGTGGTTAAAGGACCCAATCAGACTGTGTTTCCATGCCTACCAAAGGAGACAGCGCCCCCCTATGGCCAGGCCGAACACCCCATAGTCCAGTCAGACTGATGCTGAGGTCAAAATTTGTAATAATAATACCCAAACCAAACTACAGTTTTTGGTGTAACTTTAAATTTCAAAAACACATAGCACATGCTCTTCAGGAGGCGGCGCTACATATCTATTTACTGTGAAATCACTGGTTGGAATTGATAACTTCAAACTTCAGTAATTTGTCCATTAAGCAACCCGCTTTAGCACAGTAAATATAGTAATATGAATGAATGAAAATATGACAATATGAATGAAAATATAGTAAATGACCTTAAAAACAACATATAATAATTATTTATATATTACTTACATATGGTAATTAACCCCCTGCCACCCAGGCCAAATCTGACACTTCTCTCCTACATGTAAAAATCATCATTTTTTTTGCTAGAAAATTACTCAGAACCCTCAAACATTATATATATCTATATAGATATTGTTTTAGCAGACACCCTAGGTAATAAAATGGTGGTTGTTGCAACTTTTTTATGTTTCACGGTATTTGCACAGGAATTTTTCAAACACTATTTTTGGAAAAAAAACGTTTCATTAAAATTAAAAAAGAAAAAGTTAGCTCGATTATTTTTTTTAGTATAATGTGAAAGATGATGTTACGCCATGTAAATGGATACCTAACACATACCTAATAGATAATGTCACAATTTAAAGTTGTGCACACTTGTGAAATGGTGCAAGACTTTGGTACTTACAAATCTCCATAGTTGACAATTTAACATTTTTTGCAGGTTACATGTTTAGAGTTACAGAGGAGATCCAGTGCTAGAATTATTGCTCTCTCTCTAACGATCTTGGTGTATGTAACCTGTGTATATCCGGCTCTGATACCAGCCAGTGCCTCACCAGCACCTCCCTGATTCCTACATGTGACATATGGGAATACACGCACACTGTTGCACATGTTTGGTGTGAACCTAGCCGAATATTTTTGATAGTACTGTGGATCTGGTAGAACAAGCGCCTAGAGGCGATTCAGTTCGCATTGTGCGCTATATAAGTATTTCATTCATTCATTCATTCACAAGTCAGCAGACTGATGAGTGAATTCCATTACGGTATATAAGGCGCCATGTGGGGCAGCAAAGTGGAACCAGTTGCTTTTTTAATCTAAGCGATTACTGGACCAAAAATCACATCCGGGGTTTAAAGCGGTAGTAAACCCGCATTTTTTTTTTTTTTTTTTTAAACCTGCAAAGCAAAAGGCATAATGAGCTAGTATGCACCGCATACTAGCTCATTATGAAATACTGTACAAAGGGTAAACCGCGCTACTCGAACAACAAAAGAAAGCAACCTAAAAGCAGCAACCCTAATCGTAATACTCCGATATCAAACTAAATAGGTGAAAAAAATGAGCTGCGCTAAAAACAAATTAGAAATTAAAAATTAATCAAACACCTAAAACCTAATCAAAACCTATACAAAGTAAGCATAAAAAACAATATTAAATAAACAAAAATGTGATTAGTAAATAGTATATATGAGTACTATCATATCATCATAGAGTGAATAAAGTGTGTACTAAATCTGAAATGAAATTAGTATAAATAATATAGAAAGCACCCACAATAATTAATGTAAATTGAAACAAAAATAACAATGTGTGCTAAATCTAAACGAATAATATTAATAAAAATAATATTCAAAAACCATAAAGAGTTCATATGTGATAAAGGAAAAAATGATATTTTTAGTCCAAAAATATTATTATTGATTCTTCAAACTTGGTATTAAGGTGAAAAAATTTTTATCCACAAATGCGTGTATGTAGAAAATATTCAAAACAATCCTCCACCAGTGAGAAGAGGGGCCGCTTACCAGAGCTTTAGATCCCAGTGTTAGTGAGATCAATAAGGCAACAGCACAGGGGTTTCTGGGTGAACCGTCACAGGCATCCCACCATCTATGTCTCCAATACGAAGGCTCCAATACGAAGGCTCCAATCAAGGAACGAAGGTGTCGTAGATTGCTGACACCACGCTGTCTCTATCTCCAGTACGAAGCCTCCAATCAGGGAACGAGGGTATCGTGGATCATATATAAAAGATCAAAGACACTCGCATAGCGTAAAACCACTTGGTTTAATAAAGTAGAATTTAAAAAAAAATTACACTCACATACGTAAAGAAAAAACGATCACATAAAAAACGAGCCGGCCGGACTCGTGTGCCGCCCGCACTTCCTGGTTGGGCGTAGAACGCAGAGACGTCAGAACGCCTATCTCCCTACGCGCGTTTCGTCTCAAACGGACGTGTTCACGGGATGAACGTGGCATCCCGTGAACACGTCCGTTTGAGACGAAACGCGCGTAGGGAGATAGGCGTTCTGACGTCTCTGCGTTCTACGCCCAACCAGGAAGTGCGGGCGGCACACGAGTCCGGCCGGCTCGTTTTTTATGTGATCGTTTTTTCTTTACGTATGTGAGTGTAATTTTTTTTTAAATTCTACTTTATTAAACCAAGTGGTTTTACGCTATGCGAGTGTCTTTGATCTTTTATATATGATCCACGATACCCTCGTTCCCTGATTGGAGGCTTCGTACTGGAGATAGAGACAGCGTGGTGTCAGCAATCTACGACACCTTCGTTCCTTGATTGGAGCCTTCGTATTGGAGCCTTCGTATTGGAGACATAGATGGTGGGATGCCTGTGACGGTTCACCCAGAAACCCCTGTGCTGTTGCCTTATTGATCTCACTAACACTGGGATCTAAAGCTCTGGTAAGCGGCCCCTCTTCTCACTGGTGGAGGATTGTTTTGAATATTTTCTACATACACGCATTTGTGGATAAAAAATTTTTCACCTTAATACCAAGTTTGAAGAATCAATAATAATATTTTTGGACTAAAAATATCATTTTTTCCTTTATCACATATGAACTCTTTATGGTTTTTGAATATTATTTTTATTAATATTATTCGTTTAGATTTAGCACACATTGTTATTTTTGTTTCAATTTACATTAATTATTGTGGGTGCTTTCTATATTATTTATACTAATTTCATTTCAGATTTAGTACACACTTTATTCACTCTATGATGATATGATAGTACTCATATATACTATTTACTAATCACATTTTTGTTTATTTAATATTGTTTTTTATGCTTACTTTGTATAGGTTTTGATTAGGTTTTAGGTGTTTGATTAATTTTTAATTTCTAATTTGTTTTTAGCGCAGCTCATTTTTTTCACCCATTATGAAATACTTACCTTAGAACGAGGCCCCGACAACTGGCCCGATCCACGCCGAGGGAGCCGACATGCTCCCTCGGCGTCTCTTCCGGGTATCGCGGCTCCGGCGCTGTGAGTGGCCGGAGCCGCGATATCGTCACTCCCGCGCATGCGCGCGGGAGATTGCAGTCCGGCCGGACGAGCGCTGCCGGATTTTCACGGAGAGAACCCCCTTGTGCGCATGCGCCGCTGCAGTCAGCGGCGCATACCGAGGGGAATATCTCCTAAACCGTACAGGTTTAGGAGATATTTTTTTTACCTACAGGTAAGCCTTATTATAGGCTTTCCTATAGGTAAAAGTAAAAAATGTGGGTATACAACCACTTTAAATACCTTTTTTTAAATTTGTCAATGTCGTTAAATTTTTTTACATGTTCTTTCAAAAATGTTACAAAAAACTTGTTTATGAAGATATGTATTTCTTATATAGTATCAATATATTGGTTGCTTGCCACCCATATGTGCAAACTGTATTGTAAGATATATCTGTATTAGCATTGATAAACCACAGCCTCTTCTGGACATCACTGGTAAAGAAGATTAATTAGAGGACAAGGAGATTAATATTACATGGATGAAACAGAACAGCCTATCATCTAGGAAACTGGATAAGGGACATCCAATATGTTTGTGCGGAGCCCCCCTCCAGCCATTCTTCCTCAACAAACGGAGGAACCGAGATTGGAGGCCATCTGCTGTGTCAGAGGTTATCAGTGGGGAAATTGTAGGGAGGAATGCCTTAGAGGGCCACACAACACCACAGCTTTCATCTCGACTTCTCCGAAAATCAACAACAGATACATCTATGTCTCTATCTATCTATTCATCTATCTATTGATTATCTTACAGGGATCACCAGCTGGAGGGAAGGTTTCCTGTATGGGTGCTTTTGGGCATTACAGATATATTTCCATGGTCAGTATACACGTCTGCTGTGTACAACTTCCCATAGTAATGACTGACTGTATACTGGTCTACACCATCACTGGTCTAAGCCCTGCCTGTGCCTCTATCTATGTTTATCTATCTATCTATCTATCTATCTATCTATGTCTGTATATCTATCTATCTATGTATCTCTTTCTCTATGTCTACCTATCTATCTATCTATCTATCTATCTATCTATCTATCTATCTATCTATCTATCTATCTATCCATCAATCTCTTTCTTTATGTCTATCTTTCTATCTATCTATATCTCTATCTATCTGTCTATCTATGTATCTATTTCTCTATGTCTGTATATCTATCTATCAATGTATCTATTTCTCTATGTCTGTATATCTATCTATCAATGTATCTATTTCTCTATGTCTGTATATCTATCTATCAATGTATCTCTTGCTCTATGTCTATCTATCTATCTCTCTATCTCTATCTCTCGCTATGTCTATCTATCTATCTTTCTATTGATCTATGTCTCTATCTATCTATCTATCTATCTATCTATCTATCTATCTATCTATCTATCTATCTTTCTCTATGCTTGTGTATCTATCTATGTATATCTATCTATGTCTATATCTATCTATCTTTGTTTATCTATCTATATATCTATCTATCAATATCTATCTATCTAGCTTCTATCTATATATGTCTCTCTCTATCCATCTATCTCTTTCACTATGTCTATCTAGATATCTATCTTTGTCTATCTATCTATCTATCTATCTATCTATCTATCTATCTATCTATCTATCTATCTATCTATCTATCTATCTATTGTCTGTCTATCTCTATCTATCTATCTATCTATCTATCTATCTATCTATCTATCTATCTATCTATCTATCTATCTATCTATCTATCTATCTCTCTATGCAGTCATGTTGGAACATGAAGGGGCCATTCCCAATCTGTTCCCACAAAGTTGGGAGCATGAAATTGTCCAATTTGTCTTGGTATGCTGACGTCTTAAGAGTTCCCTTCACTGGAACTAAGAGGCCAAACCCAACCCCTGAAAAAAAAACCCTCACTATAATCCACCTCCACCCAATTTGGATCAGTGCACAAAGCAAGATCCACAAAGACATGGATGAGCGAGTTTGGGGTGGAGGAACTTGACTGGCCTACACAGAGTCCTGACCTAAACCCAATAGAACACCTTTGGGATGAATTAAAGCGTAGACTGCATGCCAGGCCTTCTCATCCAACATCAGTGCCTGATCTCACAAATGCGCTTCTGGAAGAATGGTCAAACATTCCCATAGACACACTCCTAAACCTTGTGGACAGCCTTCCCAGAAGAGTTGAAGCTGTTATAGCTGCAAAGGGTGGGCCAACTCAATACTGAACCCTACGGACTAAGGCCTCATGCACACGAGACGCAGTTAAACGCGCGTTCAGATGCAGTTGAACAGTTTTTTCAACTGCCCCTGAACTCATTCAATGTTATCCTATGTGTCCATGCACACAGTCTCGTTTTTTTCCGTTTTTATGCAGTTGCGTTTAATCTCGTTTTTCCAGAAGCAAAAAAATGCGTTCAGAAGCAAAAATTTCCACGTTTCAGACGCAAAACGCGGCAAAACGCGGTAAAACGCGGCAAAACGCCGCTACCGCGTTTAGCCGCGTTTGCGTTTATATGCGTTTTTAAAGGTGACCTTTTTTTTTACATTAAAAATCTCAAAAATGATTGCAAATGATGAAAAACCATTAGAAAAATATTTTAAACAATTGCAATTGCAAGTGGACAATCCACAACTTGTGGCAAGTGACATGGCAGGTGGCAAGTGACGTGGCAAGTGGACAATCCACAACTTGTGGCAAGTGACATGGCAGGTGGCAAGTGATGTGGCAAGTGGACAATCCACAACTTGTGGCAAGTGACGTGGCAGGTGAAGTGGCAAGTGACGTGGAAAGTGGACAATCCACAACTTGTGGCATGTGACGTGGCAAGTGACCTGGCAGGTGACGCGGCAAGTGACCTGGCAGGTGACGTGGCAAGTGGAAAATCAACAACTTGTGGCAGGTGACGTGGCAAGTGACGTGGCAAGTGGACAATCCACTTGTGGCAGGGGACGTGGCAAGTGACGTGGCAAGTGGACAATCCACTTGTGGCAGGGGATGTGGCAAGTGACGTGGCGAGTGGACAATCCACAACTTGTGTCAGGTGACGTGGCAAGTGGACAATCCACAACTTGTGGCAGGTGATGTGGCAAGTGGACAATCCACATCTCGTGGCAAGTGACGTGGCAGGTGATGTGGCAAGTGACGTGGCAAGTGGACAATCCACAACTTGTGGCAGGTGACGTGGCAGGTGATGTGGCAAGTGATGTGGCAGGTGATGTGACAAGTGGACAATCCACATCTTGTGGCAAGTGACGTGGCAGCTGACGTGGCAAGTGACGTGGCAAGTGGACAATCCAAAACTTGTGGCAGGTGACGTGGCAAGTGACATGGCAGGTGACGTGGCAAGTGACGTGGCAAGTGGACAATCCACATCTCGTGGCAAGTGACGTGGCAGGTGATGTGGCAAGTGACGTGGCAAGTGGACAATCCACAACTTGTGGCAGGTGACGTGGCAGGTGATGTGGCAAGTGATGTGGCAGGTGATGTGACAAGTGGACAATCCACATCTTGTGGCAAGTGACGTGGCAGCTGACGTGGCAAGTGACGTGGCAAGTGGACAATCCAAAACTTGTGGCAGGTGACGTGGCAAGTGACGTGGCAGGTGACGTGGCAAGTGACGTGGCAAGTGGACAATCCACAGCTTGTGGCAAGTGACATGGCAGGTGGCAAGTGATGTGGCAAGTGGACAATCCACAACTTGTGACAGGTGACGTGGCAGGTGATGTGGCAAGTGGACAATCCCCAACTTGTGGCAAGTGACGTGGCAAGTGACGTAGCAAGTGGACAATCCAAAACTTGTGGCAGGTGACGTGGCAAGTGACGTGACAGGTGATGTGGCAAGTCACGTGGCAAGTGGACAATCCACAACTTGTGGCAGGTGACGTGGCAGTTGGACAATCCACAACTTGTGGCAGATGACATGGCAAGTGATGTGGCAGGTGATGTGGCAAGTCACGTGGCAAGTGGACAATCCACAACTTGTGGCAGGTGCCGTGGCAAGTGACACGCTAAATACAAGTACACTGCAGCTCTCACAGCTGCTGCTACTCACTCTGGTCTCACAAAATTGCTGAAATAGTTAATTTTTGAGCTGGGGAGGGTCTATGATGTTAGCTTAACTAAACGCTTCTAGACGCAAACGCGGCAAAACGCGGTAAAACGCCGCTAAATCGCGGTAAAAATCGCGGCAAAACGCGCGTTTCTAAACGCCGGTTTTAACATGTGTCCAGCAGCGTTTGCATCTGCGTCTCGTGTGCATGAAGCCTAAGACTGGGATGCCATTAAAGTTCACGTGTATGTAAAGGCAGGCAATCCAATACTTTTGGCAATATAGTCTAGCTATCTATGGGCAGCACATTGGTGTAGTGGCGTAGTGGTTAGCACTTTTGCCTGGCAGCAAAATGGTCCTTGGTTCGAATCCCAACCACGACACTACCTGCATGGAGTTTGCATTGTATCCCTGTGCCTGTGTGGGTTTCCTCCCACACTCCAAAGACATGCCGGCAGGTTAATTGGCCCCAATATATGTGTGTGTATGAATGTGTTAGGGACCTTAAAGTGTAAGCTCCTTGGGGCAGGGACTGATGTGAATGTACAATGTATATGTAAAGCTCTGTGTAAAATGATGGCGCTATAAAAGTACCTTAAATAAATAAATCTATCTATAGGGTTGTTTTACTAAAGGCAAATAGGCTGTGCACTATGCAAACTCTGCAAGTGCAGTTTCTCCAAAGCGTAGTAAATGAGGTAAAGCCTCATTTTTCAATTCTGCTTAAGGAAATAATAAAAAAAATGTTGCTTGCTCATGATTGGATGATGGAAGTCAGCAGAGCTCCCCCTCATTTATCTATTCTATCTATCGATCTATCTATCTATCTTATCTCTATTGGGAAATAAATACATTGCAGATATTGTATGTGTACTTCCTGGTTCCTGGAATTTGTAAAGTTAAAAAGAGGGATAAGAAGAACAAAGAATTCACAAGAAAACAAAAGGGAAAAAGCACAAAAAAGAACAACAAAAAGAGCTGTGAGAAATTCACACACCCGCTTTTGTTTCTGAGATTTAGGAAATAAAAAAGCAAATAAATGTGAATTGCACAATATACAATGGATACTCCTGGGGAAGGAGAAAATATATTGGATACTCATAGGGAGGGATAAAATATAAACCGATATTCTTGGAGATAGATAAAATATTACGGATGCTCAAAGAGAGGAATAAAATATAACAAATACTGATAGAGAGGGATAAAATGATAATGGATACTCATAGAGAGGGATAAAATATAAAGGATACTCAAATGCTGCGTACACACAGTCAGATTTTCAGATGGAAAATGTTCGATGGGAGCTTTTTGTTGTAAATTCCGACAGTGTGTAGGCTCCATCAGACATTTTCCATCGGAATTTCCGTCACATAAAATTTGAGATCTGGATCTCAAATTTTCCGACAACAAAATCCATTGTCGGAAATTCCGATCGTGTGCACACAATTCCGACGCACAGAGTTCCACGCATGCTTGGAATCAAGCAGAAGAGCCGCACTGGCTATTGAACTTCATTTTTCTTGGCTTGTTGTAACATCACTGCGTTCTTGACGTTCGCAATTTCCGACCAACTTTGTGTGACAGTGTGTATGCAAGACAAGTTTGGAAAATCCATGGATTTTGTTGTTGGAATGTCCAATCAATGTCTGATTGTGTGTATGCGGCAATAGAGAGGAATAAAATAAAATGGCTACTCATAGAGAGGGATACATTATAACGCATACTCATAAAGGGGGATAAAATATAAAGGATATAAAAATATAAAGGATACTCATAGAGAGGGATAAAAAAAAATAACGGATACTCAGAGAGGGATACATTATAACGGATACTCATAAAGGGGGATAAAATATAAAGGATACTCATAGAGAGGGATAAAAAATAACGGATACTCATAGAGAGGGATACATTATAACGCATACTCATAAAGTGGGATAAAATATAAAGGATACTCATAGAGAGGGATAAAATATAACGGATACTCATAGAGAGGGATAAAATATAAAGGATACTCATAGAGAGGGATAAAATATAAAGGATACTCATAGAGAGAGATAAAATATAACGGATACTCATAGAGAGGGATACATTATAACGCATACTCATAAAGTGGGATAAAATATAAAGGATACTCATAGAGAGGGATAAAATATAACGGATACTCATAGAGAGGGATAAAATATAAAGGATACTCATAGAGAGGGATAAAATATAAAGGATACTCATAGAGAGGGATAAAATATAAAGGATACTCAAAGAGAGGGATAAAATATAGCAGATATTCTTGTGGATAGATAAAAAATAATGAGTACTCAGAGAGGGATAAATTATAACCTATACTCAGAGAGGGATAATAAAATAACGGATACTCAAAGAGAGGGATAAAATATAACAGATACTCATAGAGGGATAAATTATAAAGGATACTCATAGGGCGGAAAAACATATAACGGATACTCATAGGGGTTGATTTACTAAAGGCTAATAGACTGTGCACTTGACAAAGTGCAATTGCACTCTGAAAGTGCAGCTGCTCCAGAGCTTAGTAAATGAGGTAAGGCTTAGCTTTGCAAAGAATATCCAATCAAAAGCAAGCCAAAAAAAAAAAAAAAAAACTGAATTTTTGCTTGCACATGATTGGATGATCAAAGTCAGCAGAACTTCTACTCATTTACTAAGCTCTGAAGCTTAGTGCATGGTCTATTTGCCTTTAGTAAATCAACTCCATAGGAAGGGATAAAATATAACAGATACTCATAGAAAGGAATAAAATCTTGGGGATGGATAAAATACGACGGATACTCCCGGAAAGAAATAAAATATGCCAGATATTCCTGGGAGGGAGAAAATATAACGGATACTCCAGGAGAGAAATAAAATAGAACAGATACTCTAAAGGAGGAATAAAATATGACAAATGCTCCTGCAGAGAAATAAAATAGAACAGATACTCCTGGGGAGGAATAAAATATGACAAATACTCCTGCAGAGAAATAAAATAGAACAGATACTCTAAAGGAGGAATAAAATATGACAAATACTCCTGCAGAGAAATAAAATAGAACAGACACTCCTGGGGAGGAATAAAATAGAACAGATATTGCTAGGGAGGAATAAAATATAACAGGTATTCCTGAGGAGGGATAAAATAGAACAGATACTCCTGGGGAGGAATAAAATAGAACAGATACTCCTGGGGAGGAATAAAATATAACAGATATTCCTGGCGAGGGATAAAATAGAACAGATATTCCTGGGGAGGGATAAAATAGAACAGATACTCCCGAGGAGGAATAAAATAGAACAGATATTTCTGGGGAGGAATGAAATATAATTGATACTCCCAGGGAGGAATAAAATAGAACAGATATTCCCAGGGAGGAATAAAATAGAACAGATATTCCCAGGGAGGAATAAAATAGAACTGATACTCCCAAGGAGGAATAAAATAGAACAGATATTCCTGGGGAGGAATAAAATAGAACAAATACTCCTGGGGAGGAATAAAATAGAACAAATACTCCCGGGGAGGAATAAAATATAATTGATACTCTCAGGGAGTAATAAAATAGAAGAGATACTTCCGATAAAATATAAGAGATATTCCTGAGGAAGATGAAAATATAAAGAGACATCCGGAGTCCCAGGCAGGAGTTTGTTGGGATATCAGGCATTGGTGGCCGGGTGCTCGGGGTATAGCCACAGGCCCTGAGTGAAGGGGGTGGGGTGTAAAGAAAGCAGAACTGTGCCCTCCATTGGGCTGAAACACAAGAAAAGTCTATTGTCCCCGGGAGACAATGAATGGTGAGCGGCTGGGCAGATGATGCTACACAAAGTCCATTGTGTCTCCCTTGGCCTGCAGGCTGGGGCTGCACACAGCTTATTGAAGGTAAGCAATTGATTCGGCCCAGGGACACACACAGCAATGGGATGCTCCGCCCCCCTCGGCTGTGGGCTACTGTCCCTTTATGTAAGTATGCATGGCCGTATCTATAATAGATGGGTGACAATCCGTGTGCAACATCTCAATGCTTGCATTGTGCTTGAAGTGAGATATAAACAGTGGAAAGCATGGGGGGCAGGTGGTGGTGTCTGCTAAAATAAAATTGCCTGTATTCTGGAAAATATATAACCAGTGGTGACCCATCCAATAGGGGCGCACGGTGCTGCCCCCCCTGTCCATGCACCCGGCCCCCTAATCTACATGCAGGGCGCCAGACACATGCATTCCAATGGGGAGGGGGGGTGGTATTTTTTTTTTTTTTTTGAAGCACGTGATTAGAGCCTGAGGCTCCAATAGTCTTCAAAAAAGAGTGGGCTCGTGGTCGCAGAGCACTGCACTCCAAGCCCACCCAGTTGTGTGACAATAGCGAATATTTGCTATCTGTCACACTGATCCTTCTCCCAGCGGGAAGCGAGAGGACAGGCGATCCTATTGGAAGCCTAGGGGGAGGAGGGAGGAGACGCACGGTGGAAGCCTCCTTGATGCAGAGAAGGAGGAGATACAATAGAAGCTGCCGCCCACAGGAGCCCACCCGCAACCTATATGGGGTAAGTGCGGGGCTGGATGACCAACCAAACAACAGCGAGACCACCCTGGTGGTGGTTTGCCGCCCCCCCCCCAAAAAAAAAAACACCCAAGGTAAAAACCCCCCAAAAAAAAAACACCAGCCACAACTGTATATTATTATTATTATACAGGATTTATATAGTGCCAACAGTTTACGCAGTGCTTTACAATATAGTATATAACACATTATAGCTCCACCCTGATTCCACCCTTTATTATGTATATAGAACCGAATGGAATATCTGAGGCTTTGCCAAAGGCAATCATATAATGATTTTAAGGCTAGGCTCACGCCTTGCCACTGGGGTCCATTCCGTTTTATTTAAAGCTTTTTTTTCTTTACAAGTACAGAATAACATAAAGGACAAACTATCACACAGAATAAAATAACTAAAACGTGAAAATAAATCAATAAAAATAATTAATAAACAAATAAATCAATAAATGTAATAAATAAAATAAATAAGCAATCCATTCAATTAGTATCCAATCAGTAAATAGATCCCAAGGAGATCGTACACTCAGATTGTATAATGCACGGTCAGCCTATGGATGGCTACACACACACACACTTCAATCTGATTGTACAATCTCATTTAAATTGAGCAAAACTGTGTAATTTCAATTTCTAAAATTAATTTCTATCCAATCTTACAGGCCTTTACATTACATGGCTGTTGGTAGATATAAAGCATATTGTACAATCTGATTGTATAATGAGCCTTGATAAATTATCTTTTTTTTTTTTCTGACTGATCTTTCCCGCTGGGATATACCGATCTATAGTCAGCAACCCATTTGATCAATTTCTAAGTCTATCTCCTTCAGATCCGCGCTATAGCCAAATGACGGCTACAGCGCGGATCTACTTTGCCGGGTGACGTCAATAGACATCCTCCCGTTTGTGCGCTCCCAGTGCGCACAACACGTTTTGTGATCACCAAGTCAATGAGGCTCGGGTAATCACAGAGGGGTCGATCCTGGCCCCTTATCACGTGATCAGCTGTCAGCCAATGACAACTGATCATGTGATGTAAACAGAAGATCGGTAATCGTTTTTTTTTTCTCCTCACACTGACAGCGCAAGGGACATCGGTCCCGAAGAGGAAGCTGTGAAGCCGCCTTATCTGTGCCCACCAATACCGCTTTCCGGTGCCACCTGCCAGTGCCCACACAGTGCCACGAATCTGCATAAGTGCCAGCAATCAGTGCCACCTATCACTGCCCATGAGTGCCACATATCAATGCCAACCAGTGGTGCCAATCAGTGCCTCATCAGTGCCACCTAGTAGTGCTGCCCATCAGTGTCACCTACCAGTGCTGATTAGTGCCCATCACTGACACCCATTACTGCCACCTATCAGTGACCATCCCTGCCACCTATCAATGCCACCTATTAGTGCCCTTCAATGCCACCTATCAATGCCCTTCAGTGTCACTCATCAGTGCCCACCAATGCCACCTATCAGTGCCCACCAGTGCTGCCTATTAGTGGCCATCAGTACCGCCTTATCAGTGCCCATCAATGCAGCTTATCGGTGCCCAAGAGTGCAGCCTCATCAGTGAAGGAGAAAACCTGTTTGCAAAATTTATTAACAAAATATAAAACGGTTTTGTATTTTTTTTTTTGGGTACAGTGTTGTATGACCGCGCAATTGCTGTTCAAAGAGTGACAGCGCTAAAAGCTGAAAATTGGTCTTGGCAGGAGGGGGGTTTAGGTGTCCAGTAAGCAAGTGGGTATATTATGCACTCCCAGGGAATAATTTGCCTCCCAGGGAAGTGGAGTTGAAGTTATCAATAGTATCCGTTTCCACCATGTAATCTCCTAATCTGATTGATCAAAATATGATCCTATTCATGGCCAAAGTATACTCAGTGCTGCTGACTGATGTAAAATGATCAATAATATTCCACCCTGGCTGATTTACACCGTTTAATCAAGTCTGATCAAATGGATTTGAAGGGACGTTATGGCCATTCAATTGTTTGCAAATTCAATCGTGTAATAAAATCATGAAGCATTGAGGAATGCGTGGCCACCATAGGGCAAGAGTATCAGCAAAGCGTTACCCTTCTGCAACACTACTAATCAGGAGACATACTGTATGTATTAATGATATGTCTGCCTCCATGTACATAGATAATAACGAACGACACACGTTCGCTCTAAATTCTGCACCCCGGATTAGGATTTGATAATAACAGATTCCGGTGTGCTCCACCTTGAGTAATATCTATCAGGTCACCACCCCGTGTACTGACAAGTTTTGCATTTAAAGGGACACAATCAGATTGATCTAATTTCCACCCATGTTTAATGAGTCATATGAAATCACATTTAATTGCCTTAATCACTTAATTAAGTTTTTTGGATAGTTCTTGACTTTGTTATGTCTTTTTGGTTCCACCCACTTTTTCCCCAAATTTTTTTTGAGTTGCAATGTATAAATCTCTAATGCACATGGCGCCCTCTAGAGGTGACTGCTGGAATTGTCATAACCTGATTGTCACTTGTGATCTGTTATACAGCCTATTCACATGGCTGTTTAGAAGTACAGCCTGTACAAATGAAAGCGGTATTAACCTTTTTCCGCTGCCAGAGACGTTTTTGCATCTTAATTTTTTTTTTTAATCATTACACAAAACCCCCAAACATGATATATTTTCTGAAAGCAGACACCTCTCAGGGGTCTCAAACTGGCAGCCCTCCAGCTGTTGCGAAACTACAAGTCCCATGAGGCATTGCAAGGCTGACAGTTATAAGCATGACTCCCACAAGCAGAGGCATGATGGGACTTTTAGTTTCGCAACAGCTGGAGGGCCGCCAGTTTGAGACCCCCTGCCCTAGAAAACACACACACACACACACACACACACACACACACACACACACACACACACACACACACACACACACATCCCCATTCTGGCAGGGGAGAGGAGACAGATTGTGTGTTCCTAGTATATAGGAACAATGATTGGTCTCATCATCCAGGCAGACCTGCCCCCCCTACAGTTAGAACATAGTGAGAGAACACACTTAACCCCCTGATCGCCCACTAGTGTTAACCCCTTCCCTGCCAGTGACAGTAATCAGTGGCTATTTTTATCTATGTTAGTTGTATAAATGCCAATGGTCCCAAAAAAGTGTTTGATCTGTCCAGCGCAATGTCGCAGTCCCAATAGAAAAATCGCAGATCGCCGATAAATAGTAAAAAAAATTTAAAAATAAAAATGCCATAAATCTATCCCCTATTTTGTAGGTGCTATAACTTTTGTGAAAACCATCAATATTCGCTTATTGCGTTTTTTTTTATTACCAAAAATATGTAGAAGAATACATATCGGCCTAAACTTTTTTTTTTTTTTTTTTCAAAATTGTTGCTCTTTTTTTCTTTATAGTGCAAAAAATAAAAAATGCAGAGGTGAACAAATACCACCAAAAGAAAGCTCTATTTGTGGGAAAAAAAAAGGACATCAATTTTGCTTGGGGACAGTGTCGCACGACTGTGCAATAAAACAACGCAGTGTCATATTGCAAAAAATGGCCCGGTCAGGAAGGGGGTAAATTCTTCCTGGGCTGAAGTAGTTAAAGCGGAGGTCAACCCTAAAGTGGACCTTCTGCTCATCGGAACCCTCCCCTCCTCTGGCGCCACAATTGGCACCTTTCAGGGGGGAGGGGGGTGCAGATACCTGTACAGTACAGGTATTCTGCACCCACTTCCGGGATAGCTCTCTGCGGAAAGGGGCGTAGATTACGCCCCTTTCCGCAAGCGCCTGCCCCTTTCTGCAAGTGCCCCGCTGCCTGCTGGGAAACACACAGATCCCAGAGGCAGCGGGGACCGTTCTTATTGCACAGCGCGATTCGCGCATGCGCAGTAGGGAACCGGGAAATGAAGCCGAAAGGCTCCATTTCCTGATTCCCATACCCAAGATGGCGGCGGCAGCACCCGACAGACGATCTAGAGATCGGCTTCGGGTGCCAACATCGCGGGCGCGCTGGACAGGTAAGTGTCACTATTTTAAAAGTCAGCAGCTGCAGTATTTGTAGCTGCTGGCTTTTAAAAAAAAAAAAAAAACGCGGAGTCCCGGCGGACTCCCACTTTAAGGATGCTCCACACTGACGGTGAATAAGGCTGTGTGGCACATAAGCACAGTGCTGGGTTGGGACTTTATTCATGCAAGGGTTGTGCGTTACTAGACAGGGCCACACAGCAAGGCAATCATTTAGCATGTACTGTGGGGGTGGTACTTTAACTGCTTCAACTCCGGAAGATTTTACCCCCTTCCTGACCAGAGCGACCCCAACAAAATTGACGTCCTTTTTTCCCCACAAATAGAGCTCTCTTTTGGTGGTATTTATTCACCTCTGCAGTTTTTATTTTTTGCGCTATAAACCAAAAAAGATCAACAATTTTGAAAAGAACGCATTATTTTTTACTTTTTGCTATAATAAATATCCCCCAAAAATATATAAAAAAATGTTTTTCCCCAGCTTAGGCCGATATGTATTCTTCTACATATTTCTTGGTAAAAAAAAAAAAATAGGGGATAGATTTATGGCATTTTTATTATTATTATTTTTTAATTAGTAATGGCGGCGATCTGCGATTTTTATCATGCCTGCGACATTATGACGGACACATCGGACAATTTTGACACTATTTTGGGACCATTGGCATTTATACAGCGATCAGTGCTATAAAATGCATTGCTTACTGTGTAAATGACACTGGCAGTGAAGGGGTTAACCACTAGGGGGTAGCGGTGAAGGGGTTAATTCACACTGTATATATTTACTTAACCACTTGCCTACCGGGCACTTTTGCCCCAATTTTCAGCTTTCAGCGCTGTCAAATTTTTGAATGACAATTGCGTGGTCATACAACACTTTACCCGTATGACATTTTTAGCATTTTTTTTCACACAAATAAAGCTTTCTTTTGGTGGTATGTGATCACCACTATGTTTTTTATTTTTTGCTAAATGTTGAAAAAATATATATTTTTCATAGTTTGCTATAAAATTTTGCAAACAGGTAATTGTTCTCCTAAAGATCCCTTTCACACTGGAGAGTTTTGCAGGTGCTATAGTGTTAAAAATAGTGCCTGCAAACCGCCCCAAAACAGCTGCTCCATTTACTCCAGTGTGAAAGTCCGAGGGCTTTCACATTGGAGCGGTGCGCTAACAGGGTATCAAAAAAAGTCCTGCCAGCAGCTTCTTTGGAGCAGTGAAGGAACGGTGAACTCACCGCTCCTCCCCATTGAAATCAATGGGGCAGTGCTGCGATACCACCGGCAAAACATTTTGCTTTAAGCCCTTTTCAGGCGCTAGCACGGGGGGGGAGTAAAACCGCCCTTCTAGGGGGGCCGAATAGCGCCGATAAAACAACGGTAAAGCGGCGCTATTTTACCTTTACCGCTGACGCCCAGGGCAGCTCGGTGTGAAAGGGGTCTAACTGATGGGCACTGATAGGTGGCACTGATGATCAGTGCAATCCCAACAGTGCTGGCAAGCAGGACACTGATAATCAGTGTCGATGTCCCTTTAACATAAGCCGGCTCTCTTCTTCTATTCTCACCCAATAACTGGCTTGTGTTTACATCCTGTGATCAGCTTGGTCATTGGCTAACAGCTGATCACATGGTAAAGGGCAGCTGTGATTGGCCCTTTACCTCGATCTGTGATCAGCTGAGTCTGATGGACACGGCAATCACAGAGTACGCTGCAATCACAGGGCGACGTCCATGGACACCCTCCCAGAAAACTAAGCCCGCACTGTAGCCGTCTTTCACCTATAGCACGGGCAGAAGATCGTTAAAGCCAAACTCCTGAATAAGCCAATATTGTCTTAATAAAAGAGCCATGTGCATTCTTACCTGAATATTGGTGTGCTTCGTGTATTTCTTCCAGATCTGTGCAGGGCCTATGCAAGGATTTTTGTTGACTAAGGCCAGGGGTGGCCAACCAGTGGCCTGGGGGCCACATGTGGCCCGTGGAGCCCTCGGATGTGGCCCGCGACCTCCTGCTCTGGAATGGCGGGTTAGCAAGCCCAGATCGCAGGTTGCCGACCCGTCATACACAGCATCGGTGTTGTGAATGAAGCTGGTGGTAGAGGAAGAAAACAGTAGCAGAGCAGAGCCCCATAAGCCGATGCTTCCTGTACAGCGTTGGCTTTTGCCACAGGCAGAGTCTATGGCAAAGTTCAGTTAACCCACAGGATAGACACAAGTGCACTACCCTGCACCCGCGGGTGTGGGTAAACCGCAACACATTAGTGTGAAAGCAATTTAGGCCCTTTTCACACGATTGACCCTACCCAATCGGACCCTCAATTCACCTTTACAGAGCGGCAGATGTAAACAGGCTTTTTTACGTTTACTCCTGCCTGTCTCCAATCTGGTCCTAAAACTCTGATAAAAAAATAGAAGGGTAGTTCATCCCCTTCCATCTGGGTGGATCAGATCGGAGGGCCTATACAGTAGCTATGACCTGTCATCCGCCCGCTCCGCTCATTGTGGCCCGCAACTAGTTACCAAGTTGCTTAAGTGGCCCTCGCTCTTAAAAAGGTTGGGCACCCCTGACTGGTGCATTTTTCCACCACCCTCCACTCCTCCAAACGCCATTATGTAATGACCCCCTCCCCCGGTTGTGCATTACTCGCTTACCCTCATTGGCTACGGGCAGGTGAGGCAATCTTCTTCCACGCTGCACCGGTAGAGAGGGTACAATGTTCAGGGGATTGGTGCCCAGTGAACATGGGCAGGGGGATTGTGCAGGGTGGTGCGCCACATTGCGGCAGTTGTGGAAGTGATCAGTGGCTCCACAGCCGCTAATATCACTGTTTTTTCGAAAATGGGTTTGGCCGATTTTTCGTATAGTGTATGGCCAGCATAAGGAAGGGTTTGATTTCCCTTCACTTTCTGTTCCATAGCCAAAACAGGCCGAGGAAATCCCTCTAAAGTGAGGGAACCCCTGGCTGTCACCCACCAGAACTAGTGTCCCCATTGGAAGATTTTCCAAAATATTTCTTTTCTGGTGACAACCTAAAATTTGGGATTTTCTTTTTTGGTGATAACAGTACACAGGACAAATACAGAGGATGAATTATCCCAAAACGGGGGCACAGACAGCAATAAAAGCTGACAGGGGTTCTTAATCCTTCTTCACTTTATACACAAATAAAGAGGTAATACAATTTCTGGAATATATGATATAAAACACGACCCTAGATTACAAATTGCCTTGTGTAATGAAAGTCAGTTTTCCCGTAAAAGTGCAAGTCCAGCCAAAATCTGGGCTTGTGATTGCATAGGCGCTGGTACGGAATAGATAAAGTCATGGATAGAGGGAATTTTTGTATTGCTGATGATCGTTTCTTACTCCTACATATGAGATTCCAAAGGCCTCACTTCATGTACTAAATGTTTTTTTTTTCTTTTTTTTCTTTTTTAGAACTTCTTTTGGCATATACAGTTATTTGTGGAAAGCCAGGTTAAAAAAAATTCAAGTTAACCAAGAAAATGACTGCGTGTTCTATGTCCTAAGCCAGGGCTCCCCAACATTTTAGTCAAATTGTACATTTAACATACATTTTCTGGGTTCAAAAAATTCAGATTATAAATGAATAAGTAAACATGCTCCAAGAAATAACTTCACATCATACATACCTCCCAATATTTTGAGATGGAAAAGAGGGACACCTACTATCAAATGTATGTAGGCATAGGACACGCCTCCTGCCACACCCCCTTAAAGAAGAATTAACCCAAAAAAAAAAAAAAAAAAGAAGGTTCATTAAATCCAGAAGTGCTTTTTTTAACCACTACTATTCCTTTATATTGGCTTTTAAAATTTACAAATGCAGCAATTTAGAATTTGGATGAAAGGTTTAGCACTGGGAAACACTTTTTGAAAGATAAAAAGTGCATTTTATATACAACTATATAGATTAGACAAAAATGAGGGACAAATGAGGAGGAATGAGGGACAGAGTTCCAAATCTGGGACAGTCCCTCGAAATCCAGGACAGTTGGGAGCTATGCATCATATAAGTAGTCCCCCCCCCCAAATCACATTAGAGTACCAGAGTCCCCCCCTTTCCCTTTAAAGCCCCTTTCACATGAGAGTCTCCCTTTCAATTCAGAGCCTCCCCTTCACAGCAGAGAACCCCTTAGCCCACGTACACACGGTCGGAGATTTTGCCAACCAAATCCGTCGGATTTTGCCCATCGGATTTAGTCCGACGGATTGTGTGCGAAACTGTTGCATACACACGGTCGGGCCAAGTTGGCGAAAAATCCGATCTTTCAGAACATGATGACGTAATTTTGTTACGATGGGACTACATTCAGGCTAGTAGCCAATAGCTTTGATGCAGGAATTTGATCTGAGCATGCGTGGCACTTGTTCCGATGAAAATGCTCTACACATGATCGGATTAGGCCCGTCCGGCCCAGTTGGTCGGGAAATATTTCCAACATGTTGGAAAATTGGGTCGGATGGAGATTCGGACGGAATCAGTCCGATGCATACCACACACAGTCGGATTATCTGACGACACGGTCCGATAAGACGCATTCCGACAGATTCTCCGACCGTGTGTACAAGGGCTTACACATCAGAGCCCTCTTATACATCAGTGCACCTCTCAAGATAATAGCTTGACACCACAGCACTAAGGAATACTGTAGAGACCGGACTGACTGCTAGGGTTGCCACCTTTTCTTCAAGCCAAACCTAAACAGTTTAGCGGCCTGGGACATCTTTGGGTGCCCCAAGAAGTGTGGTTTGGGATGGGTGTGGCTGAATTGCTCTTGCTGATGTCATCATCACGCCCCCATCCCCCCCAGTGATGCCAAACCTGCCCCCAGACAGCGGCCCACAGCTCCAGGATGGCAACATATTTGTGTGCGACTATCTTCGTTACTTACTTAGGAAGCCACAACCCGGTCTGAATAATGTGTTTAAGCGGACTGCATAATTCAAAACCTGGACTGTCCGGGTGAATCCCAGACAGGTAGCAACCCTACTGACTGCCTGCTTGCTGCCGGTGGTTACCATCAATGCCCAAACTGGACTAGTATATTAAGCCGATGCTGCCCTCCTGGGGTCAGAGAATCTTGTAACTGGACAAGGAAATAGAACAAAAGGGCACAAAGGCCCAGTGCATCATCCACAACACTCTGTTGAATTATAAAAGAGTACATACTCAAAAAATCAACAAATATAACAATGCTGTACGTAGACTACAGAACCCAAAGATCATGAAATCTGTGAGGTACAAACAAACATTGCATACTAGCTGACACATTTCGGTAGTTATACCCCCTTCTTCTAGCTTTTGCTCTGAAGAAGGGGGTATAACCCCTGAAATGCTTTAGCTGGAATACAATGTTTGTTTGAACTTTATGGATTTCAATGTGTTGAAGACCTTTGAGTCTCCATGTAAAACACTTTTATATTCATTGCTTCTGTGAGAATATACACGCATCATACATATTAGGGGGAGTCCAACTGGGGGGATCCATAGTGGAGAAGGATCTGGGGGTTTTGGTAGATCATAAGTTCAATAATAGCATGCAAGAATATCTGGGAACTGGAGAAAGTGCAGAGAAGGGCAACCAAACTGGTAAGAGACATGGAGGAGCTCAGCTATGAGGAAAGATTAGAGGAACTGAATCTATTCCCTCTTGATAAGAGGAGATTAAGGGGGTAAATGATCAACATGTACAAATATATAAGGGGAAGAAAAAAAAAGAAAAAGGGGGGGGAGAAAAAAAAAGAAAGGAAGGGACAGGGAGGGAAAGGGGAAAAGGGAAAAAGGGAGGGGAGGATTTGGGTTAAGTGGGGATGTGAAGGGGAGAGGGGAAGGATGGGGATGAGAGGAATGGGTAGTGATGGAAAGGGGCATGCATAACTACCTAATGTTTAGAAGAATTATAACCTACCTGCTTAGATAGCTTTAAAAGAGTATATACAAATCTCCAGGGGGGAGAGGAAAAGGCATAACAGGAAAAGAGAGGGGAGAAAATATATAAAGTATCTCAGGTGGTGGTGGCTAGAATATGCCGTAGTTCTACATCACCAGTAGATAGTTGCAATCTGTGGATTTAGTGTACATGAAGCAAGAGCCTGGTATGGGATCCCTCTATCTGTAGCCAAGCTAAAACCTATAGGAGTCAGTCGGGTCTGTAAAGATAGAAAGAATAGGGCGTTTATGCGGGGAAAAGCCACTAAATGAGCTCCCCAACCCGGAAGCCGTAAACACACCGCCTGACGGCGGTATGCGACATCGAGTCTGGCTCCCCCCACTGCGCTGGTGCATGATACCACGCTACTGCGCAAGAATGCTCTAGGGTCTCTGCTAAAAAAAAACATATATAATGCTTCAGGGGTTCTGTGTAATTTTCTAGCAAAAAATGCTGATTTTTACATGTAGGAGAGAAATGTCAAAATTAGCCTGGGTGGCAAGTGGTTAATAAATTGCTGCGGATACTGCACTAGGCCTTTGTGCCGTTTGTTCTAGTTCTTTATCAGTGCACCTCTCTCACATCAAAACCTCCCTTTCACATCGGAGTCTTCCCTTTATATCAGAGGATCCATTACCTACAGGAGAAGTTGCTTGGGGTCAGGTAAAATCTTGTAGCGGGACAAATGTGGCCTGCAAGCTGTAGTTTGGAGTCCTTGGTGTCATACATACAGACTTGGGCGCACCCTAATCCACCTGTGTGGTCCAGATTTCCCATTTAACCGTTTACCTTCTGCCGCACACACATACGTTGGCAGAATGGGCAGGCATGCAGGCAAACGGGCATACAGGTACCTCCCTTTAAATTTGCCGCCTCCCGGGCGTGTGCCCACAGGTCCCGGGAACAAGAATGTTCGCCAGTGGCACGCTATTGCGGTGTGGAGAAGTAGAACGGGGAGATGCCTATGTAAACAAGGCATTTCCCCATTCTGCCTAGTGACATGACAGAGATCTACCTCTCCCTGTCACCGGGAGCAGTGATCGCTGTCATATCATAGGTAGCCCATCCCCCCTACAGTTAGAATCCCTCTCTAGGACACACTTAACCGCTTGATCGCTGTATAAATGACAATGGTCCCAAAATAGTGTCAAAAGTGTCCGATGTGTCTGCCATAATGTCGCAATCACGATAAAAATCGCAGATCGCCATTACTAATAAAAAAAAATATAATAAAAATGCCATAAAACTATCCCCTATTTTGTAGACACTATAACTTTTGTGTAAACCAATCAATATACACTTATTGGGATTTTTTTTTTTACCAAAAATATGTAGAAGAATACATATCGGCCATAACTGAGGAAAAAAAATTGTAAAAAAACAACAGACTGTGCACACCTATGATACAGACAAATACACCCCCGTGTGCAATAGTGTGCAGGAAATCACCCGGTACATAAAGTGGAGTCTTTGGAATCTCACATGTAGGAGTGAGAAGAACATTATCAGCAATACAAAAATGCACAGATCATCCCTATATCTGTTACATTATCTACTCCGTACCAGTGTTGCTGCATTCACAAGCCAAAAAAACAAGTCTTGTGTATTTCTTTCCATTGAGTGACACAAGGCATTTAGTATAATTGGACTGTGAGGGTTGCACACTAGTGCCATTCAGGGTCCTTTTTATAGTGATTAGTTGCACAATGGCTTTCTGTTCTGAAGAGCTCACAATCAACTTATGGCGTGACTGTCTTCAGGAACAATGGGCCTAATAACATGTCTCTGGTATGATTCTCTCCACAGATACATTTCAAAGTGGCCTGGTGGGAGCAACCTAGAACAGTCTGCTATCTTCTTGTATCTTTCCCTTATTATCTAGACCAGGGGTCTCCAAACTGCGGCCCTGGGGCCAAAGGCAGCCATTTGCTTGCCGTTATCTGGTCCTTGGGTCACTACTTGATCCACTGATTCAAACAAAGGGGAATCATTCTTGTTACCGACACCAACAATGGGGCACTATTCCTCCAACTGATGCCATCAAAAGAGCACAGTTCCTTTTATTGACACCAACGATGGGGCACTAGTACTCCAGCTCACACCAAAGATATGGTACTGTTTACTTTCACTGGACACCTGGACATTTGTAAACTCCCAAATGGCCACAGTCTGACCCCCCCTAAAGTCTGACCCTTTATTTAGAAAGTTTGGAGACCCCTGTTCTAGACATACAATGCACACTCGCTACCCCACACTTGTCTTCCCTAACCTCTCTCTATTGACCCACTGGCAGGGCAAAAAAAAGTGGCTCAGGTTACAATATTCACCTTTAGGCTTCGTTCAGATGGGGTGTACCATACCATACATCCGTGCAGGGTCGTGTTTACTTGCTAGTCCCAATATGACATCTAAGTGGGTGCGTGTCCCCAAATGCAGATAGTGTGACTTCAGGGGACATGCACCCGCACCCACATGGATGTCATATTGGGAGCAGCAACTGTGTCGGAAGGCTGCTGGCATGGGGATGCACTGAACACTTGCACTGCCATATGGTATAGTGCGCCCCATGTGAATGAGGTCTTAATTTCAGAGATGTCCTCTGTTGTACTACTGTCTAGCAAAAGATGCCCTTAGTCTTCCAGGTTGAAGAGGCCCAGCTCTCTCCTCCCCTATAAGAAAGGAGCTCTGTCTGTTTACATTGAGAGATCCCTGTTCTGTCTCTTTGTGGAGTGATCGCGGGTGGCCAGCGGACATCGAGGCTGCAGGCCATGTGCATTGGATCCAGAGCTATGCACAACCCAATTGCTCTTAAAACGGCCGATGTACACTTACGTCAGTATAATGACGGCGGATGGTCCTTAAGTGGTTAAAAAAGTTGTTAATCTTGTTATGCAGGTCTTTTTACAGTTATTTTCTGCTCCTCGTGGCTCAGAGCATCCACATGAGAGCTAACAAACTTGTTTACTATTTATACACCAATTACAATTAAAAAAGCCACACATGTAGGAAATGAACCTTTATCATTTTAACCTGTGTGTCACCTTGCGTGTCTGTAAAAAGGCCAAACACTCCAAGGTATGTAAACTTCTGATCAGCGCCATGTGGGCGATTTTTGTTATCATTAATGATTTAAAAAGGAGGCAAAGAACTATGTGATAATAAATGGCTTCATGCGATTGCTATCCTTACTAAACCCAGGAGCCTGCATTCAATATACCTGGTCTGCCACAGTACACAGAACATGGAAATGCAATAGTTTTAGTAAATACTTTTCTGCACTATATAGCAGTATAGCAGTCTTGTGACTTCTATCAGTGTCCGGCTGAGCACTAGTTAAAGCTTGTAGGGTGAGTTTTCATTCTGCTCTGACTTTCCTATGAGGCTACATGACCCCCGACCTTCTGTCTGGACAGTACTGATTGGCCCTGTGCTAATCATATGCACCCCCCCCCCCCCCAAAAAAAAAAAAAACAACAACTCTCTAGCGATACACACCAAACTGAGCATGTGCAGAGTGCCCACAAGGCTCTGTTATAGCAGCAGATGGATTGGGGACAGTGAAAGACGACGAGGATTAGAGAAGAAAGGATCAAACAGCCTTTTTACATAATCCTCTGCATTAACACAAATATAACAGGCCTGCTTTACTGCATATACAGATTTAAGATTTGAACAAGGTAGGGGGAAGGATTAGAACCCCTTTGGGGATTTACTGTTATTTGTGGAATAAAAGTTTAAAAAAACATTAAAGATAACCAAGCACGTGACACAACGGTGTGTTCTAAGCATACGGACCAATACACACCTTGTACATGTGTATGCAGGGCATCCTCCAGTACATGGGATCTTGTGTATAGGAGTGAGAAAATTGTCATCAGTAATAAAATCACTCCTATATTTGTTACATTATCTATACTGTACCAGTGTCACTGCATTCATAAGCAAGGCGCAAGCTTTGTGCATTTCTCCACATTGTGTGACACAAGGCATGTAGTGTCATTTCCATTCCAATGGCGACACCAATGTCATTCAGGGTTCTTTTTAGTCTTAAGTTGCATAATGGCTTTCTGTTCTGAAGAGCTTACAATCAGCTTATGGAATGGCTGGCCTCAATCAGTTTGGTGGCTGTAGGATAGTACATTCAAGGACTAATTTATTTTTTAAGTGGAGAATATTTGAGCCCCTATGAGATTTACCGTTATCAGGGTGTCATGAATCTGCAGTAATGTTTCAGGTCTCGTTTGTCTGCTTACCTCTCTGGTCTGGGTATCAGCTTAGGGACCACGCTCTCCTTAACCACTTTAGCCTCGGAAGAATTTATTCCCTTCCTAACCAGAGCACTTTTTGCGATATGACACTGCGTTGCTTTAGCTGACAATTGCACGGTCGTGCGACAGTGTACCCAAACAAAATTGACGTCTTTTTTTTTTTTAATCACAAATAAAGCTCTCTCTCTGTGGTATTTGATCACCTCTGCGGGTTTTATTTTTTGCGCTAAAAACAAAAAAAGAGCAGCAATTTTTTACTATAATAAATATCACCCAATATTACAAAAACATTATTTTTTCCTCAATTTAGGCCAATATGTATTCTTCTACATATTTTTGGTAAAAATCACAATAAGCGTATATTGATTGGTTTGCACAAAAGTTATAACATCTACAAAAATAGAGGATAGATTTATGGCATTTCTTCTATTCATTTTTTTTTTTAAATTCGTAATGGCGGCGATCTGTGATTTTTATTGTCACTGCGACATTATGGCGGACACTTTTGACACTATTTTGGGACCATTGTCATTTATACAGCGATCAATGCTATAAAAATGCACTAATTATTAATGTGTAAAAGACACTGGCAGGGAAGGGTTAAACACTTGGGGGCGATCAAGGGGTTAAGTGTGTTTTAGGAGTGATTCTAACTGTGGGGGGGGGGGGGGGGGAATGGGCTACCTAGGACATGACCACGATCACTGCTCCCGATGACAGGGAGCAGTGATCTCTGTCATTTCACAAGGCAGAAAGGGGAAAAGCATCTCCCCGTTTTGCCGCTCCATGACACGATAGCAGGACACTAGCGGACAGTCTGCGGGTATGGTCACGGAGCACGCGTGCCCACAATGCTGATTCTTAAAGGGGATGTACCTGTACGCCCATTTGCGCAGCCGTGCCATTGTGATGACGTATATCATTGTGCACTGGTCGACAAGCGGTGAAGTAATCTTCTCTTAGCCTCTAACAGGAAGCACTATTTAAAGTGGTGTTCCACTGCCTACAACTTTTTTCTTTTTTTTTGGGACAATGACAAAGATCATATGATTAAAAATTCTAAGTCACTTGTTCCCGTTTTTCAGGCTTTAGGATGTCCGTTTTCTCTGTAAAAATGAACTTTAAAATCTCCAGACTGTTGTCATCTTGACTGTGGGCATGTGAAGCCCACAGGCATCCTCTTCCGGGATACTGTGCCACTGAACAGCTAGCATGCACTGCCGTCGTATCCCCGTTCTCGCGCAGTAACTTTAATTAGTCAACAGCTCAGGTTGCCATCACAACGGGCGGTGTCGTCGGAAGTCCCGCCCCGTTGTGATGGCAATGGAGTGCCGAAATGACACGATAACTCACACCAGGCCACCGCACAGACTCCTGGGAACAATCACAAAAGCTCCCAGGAGTCAGTGCGGATTGAGGAAATTATGTCTTAGCCACACTATCCCCGCCCATATCCGCAGTCGCCACATCCAGGAAGTAGAAAGACTGATCAGCATAACAAAAGGTACAGTAAAAAAATAAATAAAAAGGGGGTCAGTTTTTAAATTAGTACATCTACATAATCATCATAAGCTATTGTGTTAAAATCGGGTGGAGCTTCGCTTTAACCCCAGCTCCCTGCAAGCCAGCCTTGCCCAAGCAACAGTTGACTTTTGGCTTCTGCATGTTTATCTCCGACTTCTGTGTACCAACCTTGGCATGTCCTTCCTGACCATCCCTGTCTAGTTGCCCTGACCTTGGCATGTTCTGATTATCCTATGTTTAACCCTGTACTGCTGCTTCCGCTCTGTCCACCAGAGCCAGTCCGTGAGCATGAGCTGAGGGATCCCGGGAGCTGCGACCTGGAGTCAGCTGCAGCCAAATTCATCCTCACCACAAGAGGGTCCAGTGAAAACCTGCTGGCTCTTGGATTCTGCGCCCTGGGGAATCTTACGCTCTAGCTCCCAATTTGGGCCGTGTCAGTGTTCAGGTGGTACTGCTCTCCTGAACCAGAGCTCCATCCGAAGGGTCCACAACCTTAGAGGTGCGCTCCAAAACCCAATGGTGTGCATCTGTCACCTGGCCTCAGGTGACCTGACACAGGGACTTTGTTAGATTTCCCCTCACTTACGTTGCTGATGGCAGCAGTTTCACCAGACAGGAAAGGAGGGAAAATCTGCATCAGGGACCCAGACAGCAATAAAGAGCCGACAGGGGTTCTAACCTTCCCCTACTCTACTAAAACCACAAACTAAGGGCTCAATTCATGAAATGTAATCTAATGCTTTAAGATCTGTGGTAAAATAGCTTATATTCAAAAATTATTGCAAGTTCCAAAAAAAGAAAAAACCAAAACACCTCTACCAAAATACTGCATGTGCGATTTCTCAAAGTGATGCAGTATTTTAGTAGCGAAAACTTTTGGTATCTTAAAGCCGGAACCCGCCAGCATCCTTAAAGTGGTTCATGCATGAAGGTCAAGCGATGTCCACGAGAGCCTTGGTACTCCAGGCACTCGCATCCTGATTGGCTTTTGGCAGCAGAGGGAGCCCTCGACTCCCGCTACTGTCAATCACAGCCAGTGAGCCAATCAAGAGACTGTGATGGTGGGGCCGAGATACGACTTCATGTGTGAATGGACATACAGAGCCACATGCCTGCTTGAGTGCACCTGGCAGGAGGGAGGGGCCAGGAGTGCTGGCGTAGGTGCAGAGAAGAGGATCTGGGCTGCTCTGTGTAAAACCACAACACAGAGCAGGCAAGTATAACAGGTTTGTTACTAAAAACAAAAACTAAAAAAATAAAGCAAGATTTTAATATCACTTTAAAGTGGTTGTAAACTCTCCCCCACAACTTTGACCCATGTAAATCAGCATAAAAAACCCTAATGAACACTGCTTGTAGATATCTCATTACTTGCTTAGTATTGTTGTAATCCTTTTTGTTCTTTAGAATGACGTCACTGAGCATGCCCAGATCTCCCCTGATTTACGGCACTCTCTATGTGCTTGTCTGTTATCAGGACTTCCTATGGCACACCACTGAACTTCCAGGAGGCTGCAGAATCATTCAGAGCTTCCCCCCTACACACCATGTGACATCACATGCAGTGTAAACCTGACCATTACTGCAGTCTTATCAGTTGAAGCTGATAAGACTGACAAAGGCAAACAATCGGCACAAGTAAATACTATGAAATAAACAAGTCAGCTATGAACAGGGAAGCAGGGTTGCCATAGAAACATTGGATTGAGAATGAGGCTTGGTTAACAGTACAGGAAGTGCTCAATGTGAGGGCGGAAATACACTCCCCTGTGGACTCAGAAAACAATACTTAAGATGGCGCTGCCTAACCCCTGGAAACAAGTTTTTTAAAGTTTCTTTAAACAGTAAGTAATATGTGATTTGGGCTGGATTACAGTGGCTATAGTTTGATAATTATTTATTATAATGGACTAAAAGAAAAGCAGCATCAGAGTGGGAGAGTTTCACTTCCTCTTTAACAACCAGGGAATAGCTGGTTAATAAGCCGGTGTCTTGTCTAATAACGTCCTCCATCGGATAGTGTCCGCTGTGTACTGGGCATGCGCAGTACACAGCAACACAGATTCCGAAAATTGCCGAGGATGAACGGCGCCTGCGCTGTGAGTCCAGGTTCTATCCCCACTATCCAAGTGGACATAGAGTAGGAATAAAAAAAAGAGCTGAGCGCAGCGAGGCCGAGCCCGAAGCGTGGCGAGCGAAGCTCGCCCGCGAGGGGCCCTTTAATACTCACAACCCTATGTCCGCTTGGATGGTGGGGCTACCACCTCCACTCACGGCGCAGGCGCCGTTCAGCTTCGGAAATTTTCCAAAGCTTTGTCTGCTCCGTACTGCGCATGTGCAGTACGGGGCGCACACTATTTCATGGCCGGACACTATACGGCAGAACACCGGCACCTGCCAAGTCCTTAATCATGACTCTTGCTGTCAGTGGGATTGCATGCTGACAGCAGAATGTAAACAAGAGAGGATGCAGAGTTGAAACAAAATAACAGTAGGTGAAGGTGTGGTTAAAGGGGTTGTAAAGCCTCGTGTTTTTACACCTTAATGCATTATATGAATTAAGGTGAAAAACCTTCTGTCACTCAGCAGCCAACCCCCCCCCCCCCCCCATTTTACTTACCTGAGCCCTGCGTTTCCCACCACTGGAACAAGCACACCAGCTCCAGCCGGCGGAGGAAAGTATGACATGTTTATTTTTTAAAAACCCTGAACCATTACAACCCCTTTAAGGATGCAGTGGCTGCCAGATCCTTTAAGTGGAGCTCCACCCAAAAGAGGATGCAGCGGATACCTGTCAAAAATAGGTACCCAATCCCACTTCCGAGTAAGATTGCCCCAAGTGTTTCTGGAAGTCAACGGGACCATTCAGAAAGAACAGCATGACTCGCGCAAACACAGTAGGAAACAGGTTGTAAAGGCGCAAGGCATCACTTCCCGTTTCCCTTGGTGAAGATGCAGGAGCAAAAGTCAGCAGCTACAGTATTTGTTGCTGCTGGCTTTTCATGTTTTTCTTCGTACAGGCTGGAACGCCTCTTCAACAACCAGCTGAAAATTCATACATTCCTTAAATATTGCATGCCTGGACCACTACTTATTTAAAACGCATGCATTAAGAAAGGTAAAGATCCCACTATGCCTGGGTCCTATCGCCCCATTTCTTTGATTAATGTGGACTCTAAAATTTTATCTAAAATAATTGCTGCTAGATTGGCCACGATACTCCCCTCATTACTCCACCCAGCCCAGTCAGGTTTTGTTACTGGACGCTCGGCTACCCTTAATATCCGTAAAGTCCTTCTGGCCCTACACTATGCCAAAACACATCCTACTCAAGATGTAGCAATAATATCACTAGATGCGGAAAAAGCCTTTGATAATGTTAGTTTACCTTGGTTATTTAGAGTGCTGACACGGTTCGGTTTTCAAGGCCCATTTATGCAATTTATTCAACAGATGTACATGTCTCCCACAGCTCGACTGGTCAACCCTGACTTCATGTCAGACTCAATACCTCTATCTAAAAGGCACCAGGCAGGGGTGCCCACTATCGCCTTTATTGTTTAACCTGGCGATTGAACCTCTATCTAGATTGCTCAATTCACCGGATGGGGTCAGTGGTCTACCAATAGGACTGCAGATGCTGCGATCCGCTTTATTTGCAGACGATATCCTGTTCACCACTGACCCCATCTCCGACTTTGTTAAGTTACAGAGCATCTTTGAAACCTTTCAAAGCTGCTTGGGTTTCCGAATTAACTTTGACAAAAGTGAGATACTATCCTTGAATCCCAGATTGTCCCACAAATGGACGCACCAGTCCCCATTTGCCATAGCCAAACACCACATCACATACCTAGGTGTCCACATAGGTCGTGAACCGACCTCAATATATGGGCTGAATTACCCCCCGCTTATATCTAAGATAGTACAGGAATTAGACCTATGGATGACCCTGCCTATTTCGCTCTTCGGGAGATGCCATTTATTCAAAATGATATCCTTTGCTAGACTACTGTACCCCATGCAGACCATACCCCTCCTGCTGAAACACGCAGACATCCAGAAATTATACAAGGCACTATCGGCCTTTCTATGGTCCCGTAAGAGAGCACATATAGCTCTACCTAAACTATGCCTCCCGAAGACCGAGGGCGGTGCTGGGGTGCCCAACATTCGTTTTTATAATCTTGCATGTCTATTACGTCAGGGTCTGGACTGGATTTCAGGCAACTCTAGATATTGCAATATACACTTAGAAGGGGCTATGGCTTCCCCATACTCGCTGGCAGCAATTCTTCACTCCAACCTACACACATTGCCACCTCATCTAAAATCTAATTTGCTGGTCAGAGACACTGTCATTGCATGGAGAGAAACCCGCAAACTATTAGGCCTACCGGCCACCATCTCGAGTCATCTACCTATCCAAGGGAATCCCATGTTTATCCCGTCCACTTTGCATGCAATCTATGCGCAATGGAAACTGAAAGGTCTCACGTCCACGAAAGCTCTATATCAAGCTGCCTCTCGTAAGTTTAAATCATTTGAAGCCTTATCTCAAGAATTTTCACTCTCACCGACCCTTGTCTTTTACCATCGCCAGCTGACCGATTACTTAAGCTCGCAATGCGGTCCTCAGACGGACCCTTTCCAGCAGTCATTCATCGACACTGTATTGAACTCAGGGGACTACTCAATTACTAACCTCTATTCTTATATCATTCAACACCAGTCTGACAAATACCATCTCACCCCTTTCCAGAAATGGGCGACCCTCCTATGAGATGAATCTATTCCTGATAAAATTATGGATGGATACCGGCAAATACGTAAACTCACACTTTCCGAAACATGGCGTGAAACACAATTTAGGATAATTCACAGAGCCCATTACCCTGTTTACGTCGATAAAAATAATATGAACCTGAAAATATGCCCATGGTGCTCTGTACCCCACCCCACTCTAATCCATCGACTGTGGGAATGCCCGGCCATAGAAATCTACTGGGACGCAGTAACTACCTATGTTGGCTCAGTTTCTAAACAATGGATTCCAAAGGATATTATGCTTTGTGTATTTGGCTACGCACCTCAAACGCCCCCGACGGGAGGTGGAATTCGGACCCCAGTTTCTCAATGGGCACAGCTAGCCCTTCTTGTTGCTCGCAGGACCATTATGCAATCTTGGATCTCCAAGACACCACCTACACTACCGGCGATGCAAAAGGCTATCGAATCGCTTTTTTACATGGAAAGATTGGATACCATCACCAGGAATCCTAAACCTGCACACCGTTTCTTTGCGCGGTGGCGCAAATATATGGAGGCCACACTAACCCACTCCGACATCCAGGTGGCCATGCAACCATTTCGCTTCACGGGATGGTATCTTCAAAGTGACTTAGCTGGATCTTTGGGTGGACTCAAACTGCTTCCCCGTGGGGATCCGGCGAACTTTAAGCCTCCTTGACAAACTGGACCCTAAACTGTGCATTTTTTTGTTTTTTCTTAAGTCTCCCCGTTCTTTTCACCAACTTTAGAGGGTATCTACTCAAGGGCTACGGAATATAGTTACTTAAGCTGGTATACTTAGATCGTTTGGTCTAATAGGACCTGTTCGGGTCCGCTTATTATGAAACAAGAGGACTGTATGTAATCTATTGTTTTCTGTTTACTGCGCAGGAATCTGTTTCTGTAAAACTTATGTACTGTACAGCTATGTTTTGTAATTTTTATTTGTAAAACCAAACAAACATTTAAAAAAAAAAAAAAAAAAAAAAACACACGCATGCATTTACTTTAGCGAGTTAACTTTAATGCTATTTGCAGTATTTACAGAACGATCTTGCCTTTTGGAGGTAAATACCGCATAAAGGGATAGTGAATTTACATTTTTAGTATCGCATGAGATATTTGAGAAAAATGTGTTATGTGACCCAAATATCTTTTGTGAATTAAGCCCTAAATGCCCTCCAGTATCTGCTTTAAACCAGATTTGTGGCTGTAGGATGGCACTTACACGGCCTTATACACTCAACAGAAAACATTTATCTTTTTATGATCGATCAGCAAACAGACATGTTTGAGACTTAAAGCATTTTATTAAAATCTGAATTATGAAACAACCAGCATATTTACAAGAAAACAGAGGTGAACGACGACACGCTGCGCCTACTGCACTCATTTCTCCATCGATTTCCCTGCTCATGTCTTGCTGGAACCAGCAGGGGCGCTCTTCCCTTTCTTGTCTGTCTTTGCTGGTGTTTTTAGCAGGGCAAGCTTTTTATGCATTTTGGCGCTGGCTTTCATGGTGACGTCATGCTCGATCTTATTTCGGATCTGGACTTCCAGATTCTGTAGATAGTGCAAAACAAACAAGAGTTATACCTAAGAAAAAAATCTGAGGAAAAAAAAAGTGCATTTAGGATCTTGGTACTCACCATAAAATCTTTTTCTATTAGTCCACTGAGGGACATGTGAACACATACTGTATGTTATGCCGCCAACAGGAAGATTGGACACTGGCAAACAGAAAAATTGCCATTTTTCGACCCAGTATGCTTCACTTTTGTACCAAGAACAAAAATTACTATAAACAGAGGGATGGGACCTGTACCCCTCAATGGACTTCAAGAAAAGGATTTTTTGGTGAGAACAAAAATCCCACTTACATTCTCTTCCACTGAGTTCCTCAGGAAGTCATAAATTGCCAGGATATTCAGTAGTAGTCCAACCGAGAGACTGGCAACTCGACAACATCTATCAGGCCTTACAAAAATAGAACTGGGGAGGGCCTGTAGCACAATAACCATCTTAAAGGACCAATTGCCCAAAGCCAAAAACAGACAAGACAAAGTCCACTACTTGACAGGGGAATCTGTTCACAGGACCAGAGACCAGAGGGAGAGCACAGAGAGTCATCCTGAAGCTCAAGGCCAAGATTGACAGAACACTGCCAGAGGGTGATAACTCCATATGGAAGGGGACACCAACCTGAACCAGCAGAAAAGCTGATGAACCAAAACTGGTGGAACAATAAGGCCCAGTTTATACGAGCAGCCAGGTGGTGCTGTAAAAAAGGTGACCTGGTTTTACTGCCTCCCGACCCCCATCTAAAGAACATGCAGCGGCTTAGGGTTGTACACATTCTGTGGCAAAAATAAAAACCCCGAAAAGGCCAAACCATTTGAATGGGTCGTGTTTAGCAGTGGTACTGCCTGACGAATGCGGCTCATTAATACGTTTGGTCTTTTCAGGGTTAAAACAGGCAGTGAGACAGAAACATGTCACCACCCAGCCGACTATCAACCACCCTCTATAAAAATGATCAACTGCAGTTTGCTTTTCAGAGTGGCGGCAAGCGCTGCCGCTTGTCTGAACATAGTCCAAGACCAATGATGGCAAACCTCGGCACCCCAGATATTTTGTGTACATTTCCCATGATGCTCATGCACTCTGCAGTGTAGTTGAGCATAATGGGAAATGTAGTTCCAAAACATCTGGTGTGCCAAGGTTCGCCATCACTGGTCTAAGAAGAAGAAGAGATGTACAATCTAAGGTGGATAACCGGAAAATAGGGCCCCTACAAGAAAAAGGTCTCAAAGTAACCTAACATAAAATAGATCAAAGCAGAAAAGCTGCCACTTGCCTGGGCTGATCCTGGTAGTTACATGTATAAGTGGCAGCCTCAGCAAATGCTGCTTTACAGGCCACTGCCACTAAGGAATTTCGCCATGCCTATCGGGGCTTACCGATAGACCTCGGTGACTAATGGGCGGTGCAAAACATGTGGGGGGGGCATGGCCAGTGGAGCAGCGTCGGCTGAGGCTGCCACATGTTAATACCAGGATCAGTCCAGGCGAGTGGTGTGTTTTTTAAATTTGCACTCTTCACATTACTGGATAGGTGATACCCTGTGCCAGCACCCCTACTCCCGAACACCAGCAGGACAAGGCATCTCTGCTTGGAGAAGCACCATCAAGATTATACGGGTTGCAATAAAACAGGATAGTGGTAAAAAGACCTATCAGTCCAAGTGCGAAGGCCCTAAACCTTTGCATCTCTTGATTCCGCGGGATCGAGGAATAAAAAAAACAAAAACAAAAGCAAACCCCCCCATTTTTAGATAGAGTAAGGGAGAGTCCCAATGAGGAGATTTCTCTTCACTTCCTGTCCAATAGCCACAACAGGAAATCGTCCAAAGTGAGGAAAAGCCATGATAGTCACCAGATCCTCATTGGACTTTTCCCCCTGTTTCGGTTTAATGGTCACAGGACAAAGAGTGGGTGAACGTCCCTTAAGGAAAAAAAACAAAAAATAAAATATAAAAAATAAAAAGGAAGAAGGGGGAGGAACTGATGCACTGAAGCTTCAACCAATAATGATAGGGTAATTAGTGTCTCTTTCCGATTGGGGGGGGGGTAAAAATAATAGCCACCGAGAACACGCGCAAATTTTGCGACACTTATGGTCTTTTCTATTGGTCATGTGACTCAAAAACGACATCAAAAAGACAACACGGGTACGTTTTTGATTCGTTCTTGCTGCACTGTCAATGCATTTCAATGGGGAGGTGCTTTTTATAACTGACCAAACATGCAACAAAAATGCTCCAATCAGGATTTTTAATACCCCAACGGACCAGTGTGAAGACATGCATAGAATTTAAAGGAATGCGTTTGTCAAGAGCTTTTCTTGCTCTTTTTTAAATGTAAAAGTGCTGTAAAACAAACATGCTCAGTGTGAAAGTAGATGGTAATGGCGGACAATAAAATTCATGATCTTAAAGCGGAGGTCCACCCTAAAGTGGACCTTCCGCTCATTGGAACCCTCTCCCCCTCTGGCACCACAATTGGCACCTTTCAGGAGGGAGGGGGGTACAGTACAGGTATCTGCACCCACTTCCGGCGTAGATTCTGCAGAAGCTACGCCCCTTTCCGCAGAATCTACGCCCCTTTCCGAAGGTCCCCCGCTGCCTGCTGGGAAACACGTGGATCCCAGAGACAACGGGGACCATCCTTATTGCGCAGCGCGACTTGTGCATGCGCAGTAGGGAACCGGGAAATGAAGCCGAAAGGCTCCACTTCCTGATTCCCATACCCAAGATGGCAGCGGCAGCACTCAAGAGACGATCGAGAGACCGGCTTCGGGTGCCGACATCGCGGGCACGCTGGGCGGGTAAGTGTCATTTTAAAAGTCAGCAGCTGCAGTATTTGTAGCTGCTGGCTTTAAAAAAAAAAAAAAAAACGGCGGACTCCCGCTTTAATTAAAAAGTTGATTACACTACAATTATAAACACAATATTTCACAAAAGTGAGTACACCCCTCACATTTTTGTAAATATTGTATTATATCTTTTTATGTGACAACACTGAAGAAATTACACTTTGCTACAATGTAAAGTAGTAAGTGTACAGCTTGTATAACTGTCTCCTCAAAACAACAACACATGAATGTCTAAACTGCTGGCAACAAAAGTGAGTACACCTCTAAGTTACAAAAAGTCCAAATTGGGCCCAAAGTCAATTTGTGTGGCCGCCATTATTTTCCAGCATTGCCTTAACCGTCTTGGGCATGGAGTTCCTCAGAGCTTCACAGGTTGCCACTGGAGTCCTCTTCCACTCCTCCATAATGACATCACAGAGCTGGTGGATGTTCGAGATCTTGCGCTCCTCCACATTCAGTTTGAGAATGCCCCACAGATGCTCAATAGGGTTTAGGTCTGGAGACATGCTTGGCCAGTCCATCACCTTTATTCTAATCTTCTTAAGCAAGGCAGTGGTCATCTTGGAGGTGTGTTTGGGGTCGTTATGTTGGAATATCGCCTGCGGCCCAGTCTCTGGAAGGGGGGGAGATCATGCTCTGCTTCAGTATGTCACAGTACATGTTGGCATTCATGGTTCCCTCAATGAACTGTAGCACCCCAGTGCCGGCAGCACTCATGCAGCCCCAGACCATGACACTCCCACCACCATGCTTGTCTGTAGGCAAGACACACTTGTGTTTGTATTCCTCCCCTGGTTGCCTCAACACACGCTTGACACCATCTGAACCAAATCATTTTATCTTGGTCTCAACAGACCAAAGGACATGGTTCCAGTAATCCACGTCCTTAGTCTGCTTGTCTTCAGCAAACTGTTTGCTGGCTTTCTTGTGCACCATCTTTAGAAGAGGCTTCCTTCTCGGATGACAACCATACAAACCGGTGCACCTCTAGCAGACATGATATAGGAGATGGTCAGAGACTGCAGACACGAAACAAAAAATCAATGCAGCCTCACCAGTGCCAACGGGATGCAGCCTCGCGGATCTGGATTTGAATTTCCCGGCTGCAATAACAATGTCCCGCCTCCTGTGATCACGTCACACTGATTTATAGAGGTCGACCGATATATCGGCGTTTTTTAATTAATCGGCATCGGCCGATTGTTCTGTTAAAAAAGGCCGATGATATATTCAGCGCGACTTGCAAATGACTTCAGTACTAGAAGTCAGTGCAAGTTGCCTGGAGACTTGAGTGAAGCACTTGTCTCCTGGGCAGTCTGCCAAGAAAAGATCAAAATGATACAATGTTTACACTTGAGTGAATGAATTGAACTCAGTGTGTAGAAGTTCTCAGTTTAACCATTTAAAGACTAAATCTTTTTTGACACTTGATGCTTACAAATAAAAATCCTGTATTTTCTGCTAGAAATTCACTTAAAACCCCCAAAACTTATATATATTTTTTTAGCAGAGATCCTAGGGAATAAAATAGCGGTTGTTGCAATATATTATGTCACACGGTATTTGCGCAGCGGTCTTTCAAACTCAATTTTTTGGGGAAAAAATACACAGATTTAAAAAAAAAAAAAAAAAAAAAAAAAAAAAAAAAACAGTAAAGTTAGCCCATTTTTTTCCATCCAAAAGTTTTGATTACCTGTTTTTGTGTAAAAAAAAAAAAAAAAATTATATATTATATATATATATATATATATATATAAAATCATTCTAAATTATACATACACGTGAACTGTTTGGATGTTTGTTTTGTTTAATAAATGTAAGAAATTTTCTGTATCACTAAGACCCCTTTCACACCACACTGCCAATAGCACGGGCGGTAAAATGCTGCTATTTTTAGCGGCGTTTTACCGCCGGATTTGCGGCGCATTTCGGGCGCTAGCGGGCCGCTTTTACCCCCGCTATCGGCCGCGAAAGGGTTAAACCCGTCGGCAATACGCCACAATAGCGGCGTTTTTCCGGCTGTATTACAGCGATGCCCCATTGATTTCAATAGGGGGCAGCGGTGGAGGAGCGGTAAACACACCGCTCCAAAGAAGCTGCTGGCAGGACTTTTTTCTGACGTCCTGCCAGCGCACCGCTGTAGTGTGAAAGCCCTACAATGGTGCAGCTTCTTTAGGGCGTTTTGCAAGCGATATTTCTAACGCTATAGCGCCTGGAAAACACCCTGGTGTGAAAGAGGTCTGAAGGCTGCTTTCACACTGGAGCGGGCAGGCGTTGACGGCAAAGCGCTGCCAGTTTTAGCGGCGCTTTACCGTCATTTTAGCGGGGCACTTATAATTCAGCTAGCGGCCCAGGAAGGGGTTAAATGTGCCCGTGAAGCGCCGCTGCCAAATCGCATTGCAGGTGCTTCGGCAGCGGTGCCCATTCATTTCAATGGGCAGGAGTGGTGGAGGAGCGGTATACACCACTCAAAAGATGCTGCTTGCAGGACTTTTTTTTAACGTCCTGCCAGCGCATCTCCTCAGTGTGAAAGCACTCGGGGCTTCCACACAGACTGCAGGGGAGCCGTTTTGCAGGTGCTATTTTAAAGCGCCTGAAAAACGCCCCAGTGGGAAAGGTGTCGAACTGTTAGATTTTATGAGATGAAGGGGAAAAAAAAAAAAAAAAAAAAAAAAAAAAAAAAAAAAAAAAAAAAAAAAAAAAAAATCGGCCTAACATATCGGCCCAAAAAAAAAAAAAATCTGCATCATATATCGGCCATCGGCCGTGGCGATTTCTAAATATCGGTATCGGCATCGGCCAGAGAAAAACCCATATCGGTCGACCTCTACTGATTTAATGTCCCGGCATTGGATCAGTGTGCTGTCTATCACAGGATGCGGGACATTGTTACTGTGACCGCCCAGGCAATTCAGCTCCGTGATCCACAGAGATCGCCGCTCTGCGAGGAGAGGAGGACAGGACCTTGAGCCGCCAGGATGACCCCCGCAATGGGCAGCACCCAGTGGAGTGAGCCACGCCCCCTTTTAGGCACCATAATTGGCACCTTTTCTTCCTTCCAAGGGCTCACTCACCTTCTTGAGCTTTTGCTGGTGGATCACCCGAGACTTCTTAGGTGCGATCAATCGAGCTAAAACAAAACAAAACGACAAACAAAAAAAAGGTAAGTGGGTATTTGGAAAAACGAACATACGCCACCAGGGGACCGGCTGATAACAGTCCACAACACAACCACCATGTATACTCGTTCTTACAATCATTCACCTATATTATGAAACAGCTCAGCGTTGACAGATGAACCGGACACTAGTATTGGACAAGCAGCTACCACTGGCAGCCTGGAAGAGAAAACCAGAAAACTGACCCATCCAGGTGTCTGCTACAGTTTGAAGGTCATCAACCATCTACAATGCGGTCATCTGACAATACGACCATAAGCACCCTAGAGGAGAATTCCTGTAGGTAATACCATTAAAAATGTAAACTAGATTCAGCGCAACTTCCCAAGAATCCCTCATAAGGAAGAACGCCAAAAATATAAGCGGTTCAATACTAGTCCTCCTCAGCATATCACAGGTACTCAGAGCAGGTATAATGTTTATTATTTTAATTGAAAAACATCAAATAGTAGCCTTTAGAACCACTTTAGTTTGGTTCATCAAGCTCTGCGAGTGAGGAAGAGGTGTCTTGTAGAAGCTCTACAGCCATACATGAAATTTCCATTCAACCTTCTTAGCAGGGGCCACACAAATTTTGATCCAGATATTGGCACAGAGGTTGTACAACTTCAATACAATTGCCCTGCCAGACTATAGCCTGCAGTGCTGATCAGTGTATTCAGAAAGTCTCCCAACTGTCAGGATACAATAGCCCAGCGGGAGTGATTCCCCCGTCCACATCCAGTGTGTACAAATGGGGGAGCTGGGTCAATTTTTTTTTTTTTTCAGTCAACCTGCTGGTTGAATGAAAAAAAAAAATAAAAATGGAATCATCTATGGGCAGCTTAAGCTGCTCTTGCAGCTACAAATCCTCTCCCTGCCCTCGTGTGTGACACTGGTCCAATCACCACACGAGAGGAAGGGGAGCGCATCACATGATCCCCCATACCTGGAAGTACCAGTTTGATGGGCATTAAAGGCTAAAGCTGGCCACGACAGACTGAATGAAACTCCGGCGCAACAGGAATCAATCGATCCATCCATGGGCAGGCTGGATGATCTGAAGTTGATCTATCGATTGACTTCAGATACAACCAGCCTCTCATTTTTTTTGGCACACACAGAGTTCCCAGGGGCCCCACCAACAAATGATGTGGAAAGAGGACTCCCAGGGCCCCCCCAACCAATAAATCACACACACAGAGGACTTCCAGGGGTCCCACCAGCAAATGACACACAGGGGGACTTCCAGATCACCCAGGGGCCCCACCACCAATAAATCACAGGCACAGAGGACTTCCAGGGGCCCCACCACCAATAAATCACAGGCACAGAGGACTTCCAGGGGCCCCACCACCAATAAATCACAGGCACAGAGGACTTCCAGGGGCCCCACCACCAATAAATCACAGGCACAGAGGACTTCCAGGGGCCCCACCACCAATAAATCACAGGCACAGAGGACTTCCAGGGGCCCCACCACCAATAAATCACAGGCACAGAGGACTTCCAGGGGCCCCACCACCAATAAATCACAGGCACAGAGGACTTCCAGGGGCCCCACCACCAATAAATCACAGGCACAGAGGACTTCCAGGGGCCCCACCACCAATAAATCACAGGCACAGAGGACTTCCAGGGGCCCCACCACCAATAAATCACAGGCACAGAGGACTTCCAGGGGCCCCACCACCAATAAATCACAGGCACAGAGAACTTCCAGGGGCCCCACCACCAATAAATCACAGGCACAGAGGACTTCCAGATCACCAACCACCAATAAATCACAGGCACAGAGGACTTCCAGGGGCCCCACCACCAATAAATCACAGGCACAGAGGACTTCCAGGAGCCCCACCACCAATAAATCACAGGCACAGAGGACTTCCAGGGGCCCCACCACCAATAAATCACAGGCACAGAGGACTTCCAGGGGCCCCACCACCAATAAATCACAGGCACAGAGGACTTCCAGGGGCCCCACCACCAATAAATCACAGGCACAGAGGACTTCCAGGGGCCCCACCACCAATAAATCACAGGCACAGAGGACTTCCAGGGGCCCCACCACCAATAAATCACAGGCACAGAGGACTTCCAGGGGCCCCACCACCAATAAATCACAGGCACAGAGGACTTCCAGGGGCCCCACCACCAATAAATCACAGGCACAGAGAACTTACAGGGGCCCCACCAGCAAATTACATACACAGGGGACTTCCAGATCACCCAGGGGCCCCACCACCAATAAATCACAGCCACCGAGGACTTCCAGGGGCCCCACCAGCAAATGACATACACAGGGGACTTCGAGATCACCCAGGGGCCCCACCACCAATAAATCACAGGCACCGAGGACTTCCAGGGGCCCCACCAGCAAATGACATACACAGTGGACTTTCAGATCACGATCACCGAGGGGCCCCACCAACAAATGACGTGGACAGAGGTCTCCCAGGGGCCGCCACCAACAAATCACACGCACAGAGGACTTCCAGGGGCCCCAACAAATAACATGCACAGAGGGCTCCAGGGGCCCCACCAACAAACGACATGCACAGAGCGCTCCTACATCACTCAGGAACCCCGACCAAAAAGTGTTTACATCACGTGCCCGTCTGAGGAAGTACATGTCCCAGCATGCTCTGGAAAGCCATCTCTGCAGGCTCCTCTTGTCCTCTCACTATAATGTGGTCTCACCTCCTTTCCTCATCACCGAGGGCTTGTTGGGGGCCTTTTTCTTAGGATTTGCCTTTAGCTTTGACTTCCCTTGCGCCATGACCGCAAACTGTCGGAGACCCAGAAGACGAGCAAACCTAACTGCGGGACCGGAAACACGTGTCAGAACAGAGCGGCCATCTTGGTAGGGGCAGAACGGAAATGAGTCTCTGCTTTGCTAAACCGCTCTCATGCACGTTGTCCCAACTGTGGTCGCGCAGCGCCATCACGTGGCCATATTGGTGTATTGCCGATTACTAAAAGCACATGTTAATAAACTCTTTTAAAAAAAATTACATAAATAAAAAGTACTATTTTTTTAACCACTTACCTACTGGGCACTTAAAGCGGAGGTCCACCCTAAAGTGGACCTTCCACTCATTGGAATCCTCCCCCCCTCGGGCGCCACAAGTGGCACCTTTCAGGGGGGAGGGGGGTGCAGGTACCTGTACAGTACAGGTATCTGCACCCACTTCCGGCATAGCTATCTGCGGAAAGGGGCGTAGATTCTGCAGAATCTACGCCCCTTTCTGAAAGTCCCCCACTGCCTGCTGGGAAACACACGGATCCCAGAAACAGCGGGGCCATCCTTATTGCGCATGCGCAGTAGGGAACCGGGAAATGAATCCGAAAGGCTCCACTTCCTGATTCCCATACCCAAGATGGCGACGGCAGCACCCGAGAGACGATCGAGAGATCGGCTTCGGGTGCCGACATCGCGGGCGCGCTGGGTGGGTAAGTGTCCTTATTTTAAAAGTCAGCAGCTGCAGTATTTGTAGCTGCTGGCTTTTAAAAAAAACAAAAAACGGCGGAACTCCCGGCGGACTCCCGCTTTAACCACTACAGCCCCGAACCAATAAACACCTTAAAGTGGTTGTAAACCCTTACAAACCACTTTGACCTACAGGTAAGCCTAGATTAAGGCTTACCTGTAGGTCCAAGCAATATCTCCTAAACCTATACGGTTTAGGAGATATTTGCCTGAAGACAGGCACCGCTGTCTACGGCGCATGCGCCGTAGACAGCGGCGCGCAGGCGCACTGAACGCGGCAGTTCCAAAAATGGAGCTGCCGCATTTGTCAACTCCCGTGCTCATGCGCGTGAGTGACGTCATCGCGGCTTCAACGAATGACAGCGGCGGAGCTGCGAGACGCCACAAGCAAGATGGATGCGGCGGACTACAGGGGACAGCGCGACTTCGCTGGCTCCTGTGTCAGGTAAGTGACACATAATGGGCTACTATGCGATGCATAGTAGTCCATTATGCTTTACCTTTGCAGGGAAAAAAGAGGAAGTAAACTCATCAGGGTTTACTTCCTCTTTAAGGACCAGAGGTCTTTTTCCAATTTCGCACTGCGCTGCTTTAACTGGTAATTGCGCGGTCATGCAATATTGCACCCAAACGAAATTTGCGTCCTTTTCTTCCCACAAATAGAGATTTCTTTTGATGGTATTTGATTGCCTCTGCGATTTTTATTTTTTGCGATATAAATGGAAAAAGAGCGAACATTTTGAAAAAAAATGATATTTTCTTCTTTTTGTTATAAGAAAAATCGAATAAACTAAATTTTAGTCATACATTGAAGGCAAAATTTATTCAGCCACATGTCTTTAGTAAAAAAAAATGTCAATAAGCGTATATTTTTTGGTTTAAGCAAAAGTTATAGCGTCTACAAACTAGAGTACATTTTCTGGAATTTACAGCTTTTAATTTATGACTGCCTATCTAATTTCTTGAGGTGCTAAAATGGCAGGGCAGTACAAACCCCCCCCAAATGACCCCATTTTGGAAAGTAGACACCCCAAGGAAATTGCTGATGGGTATGTTGAGCCCATTGAATATTTATTTTTTTTGTCCTAAGGGATTGAATAATGACAAAAAAAAAAAAAAAATTACAAAAAGTTGTCACTAAATGATATATTGCTCACACATGCCATAGTTATATGTGGAATTGCACCCCAAAATATATTCCGCTACTTCTCCCGAGTATGGGGATACCACATGTGTGGGACTTTTTGGGAGTCTAGTCGCGCACGGCACCCCGAAAACCAATCACCACCTTCAGGATTTCTAAGGGTGCAAATTTTTGATTTCACTCCTCACTACCTATCACAGTTTTGAAGGCCATAAAATGCCAAAATAGCACAAAACCCCCCAAAATGACCCCATTTTGGAAATAGACACCCCAAGCTATTTACTGAGAGGCATGTTGAGTCCATGAAATATTTTATATTTTGCCACAAGTTGCGGGAATATTACAAACTTTTTTTTTTGCACAAAGTTGTCACTAAATGATATATTGCTCACACATGCTATAGGCATATGTGAAATGACACCCCAAAATACATTCTGCTGCTTCTCCTGAGTACAGGGATACCACATGTGTGGGACTTTTTGGGAGCCTAGCCGCGTACGGGACCCTGAAATCCAAGCACCGCCTTCAGGATTTCTAAGGGCATACATTTTTTATTTTACTCCTCACTACCTATCACTACCTATCACAGTTTTGAAGGCCATAAAATGCCAAGATGGCACAAAATCCCCCCAAATGACCCCAGTTTGGAAAGTAGACACCCCAAGCTATTTGCTGAGGGCCATGTTGAGACCATTGAATATTTTTTTTTGTCCCAAGGGATTGAATAATGACAAAAAATAATTATTATTTTTTTTTTTTACAAAAAGTTGTCACTAAATTATATATTGCTCACACATGCCATGGTTATATGTGGAATTGCACCCCAAAATATAATCCGCTATTTCTCCCGAGTATGGGGATACCACATGTGTGGGACTTTTTGGAAGTCTAGTCGCGCACGGCACCCCGAAAACCAATCACCACCTTCAGGATTTCTAAGGGTGCAAATTTTTGATTTCACTCCTCACTACCTATCACAGTTTCGAAGGCCATAAAATGCCAAAATAGCACAAAACCCCCCAAAATGAACCCATTTTGGAAAGTAGACACCCCAAGCTATTTACTGAGAGGCATGTTGAGTCCATGGAATATTTTATATTTTGCCACAAGTTGCGGGAATATTACAAACTTTTTTTTTTTTTTGCACAAAGTTGTCACTAAATGATATATTGCTCACACATGCTATAGGCATATGTGAAATGACACCCCAAAATACATTCTGCTGCTTCTCCTAAGTACAAGGATACCACATATGTGGGACTTTTTGGGAGCCTAGCCGCGTACGGGACCCTGAAATCCAAGCACCGCCTTCAGGATTTCTAAGGGCATTAATTTTTTTATTTCACTCCTCACTACCTATCACAGTTTTGAAGGCCATAAAATGCCAAGGTGGCACAAAACCCCCCCAAATGACCCCATTTTGGAAAGTAGACACCCCAAGCTATTTGCTGTGGGGCATGTTGAGACCATTGAATATTTATTTATTTTTTGTTCCAAGGGATTGAATAATGACAAAAAATAAAAATATATTTTTTTTTTTACAAGAAGTTGTCACTAAATGATATATTGCTCACACATGCCATGGTTATATGTAGAATTGCACTCCAAAATACATTTTGCTGCTTCTCCTGAGTACGGGGATACCACATATGTGGGACTTTTTGGGAGCCTAGCTGCGTACGGGGCCCCAAAAACCAATCGCCACCTTCTGGATTTCTAAGGGCACAAACTTTTTATTTCACTCCTCATTACCTATTACAGTTTTGAAGGCCATAAAATGCCAAAATAGCACAAAACCCCCCCAAATTACCCCATTTTGGAAAGTAGACACCCCAAGCTATTTGCTGAGAGTCATGTTGTCTGAACGAAAAAAAAGAGATTGATCGGTGGGTATGCCCACCATTAGAATACCTCCCTTCATCCACCCACTTCTAATGATGGACATACATGCACCATTTATATATGCTGAAGCATGGGGGCATCCTCCCGCAAAAAAGTTATGCTGCATACATACGTTCAAACTTTTCCATGGGCAAGCCCTCCGTCGGAATTTTGACCGTATGTACGCGTCATTAGGAGCAAAATCGCTCCTCCACCCCTTATGCCCCCATGCTTCGGCATATATGCTCTTTTTTAACTATGGTGGTGAAATCACCTCCTGCAGCACTGGAGTCGCGGCTTTATGTATCGTGGGAGCAAACGCTGTTGCTGTCAAGATAAATAAATCCACGCTGCAGCTGAATGGCGTACCTGAAAACATGAAAAATGGTTAACAATAAAACACAGTAAACAGTAAAGTATAAAAAATTAGAGAGGAGAGAGAGAGAGAGAGAGAGAGAGAGAGAACAATAAAACGACAACTATTTTTGTTTTTTATATTTTATATATATATTTTTTTATTTTACTTTTTTTTTTTTTTTTTTTATACACTTTTTTTTGAACTGTAAACTGTAACGGTTCGGGTCTCTCAAAATGCGATGGCATCTTGGGAGACTCTGTGTTAGTGTGCCTAGCCTGTGAAATGCTGTACCCTACGCTAATACTTCACTAGTGTGTGGTAGCGTTCAAAACACTCACCAAGGCAAAAAACAGGATTGCCAGGACAGCGTGGACAACAACAACGGATGTCACTCCTAAATCCGCACTTGGTACAGACACGACATCTTTTTTGGGGGGCTCGTTGGGTAGGGGTACTCGGGAGGACATAAGAATAATGCCTCTCATGCAGCCGGCTTACTACATTTGGTTGGGAATGGTGAGGTGCAGAACCGTCTGGATACAGAAGCTCTGTGACAACCTCTCTTTGGAAGAAAAGAAAGGTTAATGTCCCGCCTGAAGTTTTGTATAGCACAAAAGCATTCAGCAAAGCCAATTCAAATAAGTAAGCAGACACTTTTTTGTACCAGCATCTGGCCTTACGGGAAGCTAGATACGGCGCCAACAACTGGTCATTGAGGTTCACCCCTCCCATATTTTTGTTATATTCGTGGACACAGAGGGGTTTCTCCACAATACCAGTCGCCGTAGAAATTTGGACCGTCGTGTCTGCATGAAGGAAGGTAAGAACGAAAACATTCTTATTATCCCTCCACTTCATAGCGAGCAAATTATTACACCAATAGCAGGCTCTCTCCCCCAGCCTAAGACGGGATTCTACAAGCCGCTGGGGAAAGCCCCGGCGATTAGGTCGCACGGTGCCACATGCTCCAATCTGATTATCAAACAAGTGACTAAACAGTGGCACGCTGGTGTAATAATTGTCCACGTACAAGTGGTACCCCTTTCCGAATAAGGGTGACACCAATTTCCACACTATCTTGCCAGCGCTTCCTATGTAGTCAGGGCAGTTCTCCGGCTCTACGTAACTATCTTTACCCTCATAAACCATAAAGCTCCATGCATAGCCTGTGGCCCTGTCACAGCACTTATAGAGCTTGACCCCGTATCTGGTACGCTTGTTGGGAATGTACTGTTTGAATGACAAGCGACCAGTAAACTTAACCAGGGACTCATCAACGCAGACAACTTTTTTGGGGAGTAAACAATGTTGGTTGAAGGGGTTTATGAGGGGCCGAATTTTGTAGAGCCGATCGTATTCAGGGTCTCCACGAGGACGACAAAGTTCATTGTCACTGAAGTGCATGAACCGCAAGATCTGCTCGTATCGTTTCCTGGACATGGAGTTAGAGAACACGTGCATGTGGTCAGTCGGATGCGTGGACCAATAAGCCCGCAACGTCATGAACTTATGTGTGCCCATGTTGAGGGAAAGGCCCAGAAAGGTCTTAAATTCGGAAACCGTAACTGGTTTCCAATCTCTGGCAAGAGACGGCAACTGGGGATTAGCGGCGATGTGTTGACCAGCATATAAATTGGTTTGGTCCACAATAGATCTATAGAGATCTTCCGTGAAATACAGAGAATAAAAATCGAGTGGCGTAAAATCATCTGTATCCACCTGAATACCGGGTTGGGCAGTGAATGGGGGAAGTACTGGTGCTGCAGAAGTGGTGGGCACCCAATCAGGATTGGCGAATTCTGCAGGAAGGGCACTATGGGAACGATGGGCCTGTCTTCGTCTTCTTGGTGGCAGCAGGACACTACTTGTGCTTGCCACCTCGCCAGCTTGAACTGCACTTATGGGACTCGCCACGTCACCACGTGATACTGCAGTGCTGGATGTACGTCAAGAGTGTACTAGGCCGCTGGTGCTTGCCAGTTCACCAAAAGGATGAGCGGCGCTAGTACTGGCTCTATACTCCATACGAGGGACTTGCGGTTCCTGCACCTCAACAACATCAGAAGATCGGGGTCGGGTACGCCTGACGTTAGCAGGGACCTCTTCTTCGTCGTCAGAGCTATCTGACATGGAGCCGCTGTCCTCTACAGGTTCGTATTTTGAGCCTGAATCTGACAGATCAGTGTCTTCCTCTTCACTATCTGTCATGCTCAGAAACGTGTAGGCCTCTTCACTAGTGTACCTTCGCTTTGCCATTTTGGGCTCTAAATTTAGGGGTACAGTATTGAGACTCACAGGTAAAAAAGCACATAGCCTGTCAGCAACTGTATAAAACGCTACAAAAAAAACTGTTAGCGATCGCAGGGATCAGGCCTGACTCTGCGAACGCTGCAGTTATGTGTGTTGTGTTTTGTAAGTGACAGTGATCGATCGATACTGCACTTGGGTGGGCTGGGCTGGGCTGGGCAGAGGGGCAAAACACAGGTGCTAGCAGGTATCTGGATTGATCCTGCTAACAATGCGTTTTTTTAGAACCCTAAATTGCTGGGCACGCTAGTATAGATCTGATCAGATCAGATATTGATCTGTTCGGATACTATACCACTAGTGATGGCCGAACGGTTCGCCCGGCGGTCGTTTCGCGGCGAATTTCGGACGTTCGCGGTCTGCTCGTTCGGCGGACTATTGGCGTCGTTCACCCAGCGGACTTTCATGTTTAATGTGTAAAAGAACTTTGACCTATGATGACACATCCATCATGGGGTACAGGACAGCCAATTGAGACATTACAGCATATGGACACTTGGACATTCCCCCTAACCTATAAATACACCCGATCCGGCGGCCATTTTACATTCTTTCTTCTGTCACTATAGGGAAAGGTTGCTGTTTGGAGCAGGGACAGATAAAACGCTAGCTATTTGGTACACAAAAGTTCTTTTCAGGACTGGTATAGGTGTTAGGTGTATATAGGTTTGCTGTGCTACTGATTGTTGCAGCAGCCTGAGTGTCTTTTGTCAGTTTAGAGAAAGGGACAGAGCGCTGTGTCTGCTGCTATTTTAGGGACAGCCAGATTAGTCATCATCATCATTAGCTGTTACTATCAGGTCCACAAAAGTGCTATTCGAGTAACCAGTTATAGTTCCAGTCTCCTCTGTTTTGCCAGTTTGTATAGGGACAGGAAGGAAGCAGTATGTCAGGCAGTGAGGGTCAGTTTAAACAGTAGCTGTTACTATTAGTTCCACAAAGGTTCTTTTCAGGACTGGTATCAGTGGTATGGTAATAGGCTTGTACACGTATAATATTCTTTCTTCCAAATATAGAAAGAATATTATACTTGACTGCTGCCCTTCTGCTGCAGTCTGCTAATCATTCACAACCCACTTGTTCCACAAAGCTCCTTATAAATAAGGACTGGTAACTTGGTCTGTCTAGGGTGCTACCGTACATAGTGTTGAGTGAGGTACAGTCTGCCTTTCTAGAAGGACTGGTATCGGTCCACAGTACATAGGGTTGAGGCGCACTACTGCTAACTGACCGCTGCCCTATACTGCAGCAGTCCTTCATCGGTATAGGGACTGACGTACAGTCTGCTAATCATTCACACACAACCTACTTGGTCCACAAAAGTTCTTATAAGGACTGGTAAGGTATAGGGTGCTACAGTACATAGGGTTGAGTGAGGTACAGTCTGCTACTCTATAAGGACTGGTATAGGTCCACAATACATAGGGTTGAGGTGCACTACTGCTAACTGACCGCTGCCCTATACTGCAGCAGTCCTTCATCGGTATAGGGACTGACGTACAGTCTGCTAATCATTCACACACAACCTACTTGGTCCACAAAAGCTCTTATAAGGACTGGTAAGGTATAGGGTGCTACAGTACATAGGGTTGAGTGAGGTACAGTCTGCTACTCTATAAGGACTGGTATAGGTCCACAATACATAGGGTTGAGGTGCACTACTGCTAACTGACCGCTGCCCTATACTGCAGCAGTCCTTCATCGGTATAGGGACTGACGTACAGTCTGCTAATCATTCACACACAACCTACTTGGTCCACAAAAGTTCTTATAAGGACTGGTAAGGTATAGGGTGCTACAGTACATAGGATTGAGTGAGGTACAGTCTGCTACTCTATAAGGACTGGTATAGGTCCACAATACATAGGGTTGAGGTGCACTACTGCTAACTGACCGCTGCCCTATACTGCAGCAGTCCTTCATCGGTATAGGGACTGAGGTACAGTCTGCTAATCATTCACACACAACCTACTTGGTCCACAAAAGTTCTTATAAGGACTGGTAAGGTATAGGGTGCTACAGTACATAGGGTTGAGTTAGGTACAGTCTGCTACTCTATAAGGACTGGTAGAGGTCCACAATACATAGGGTTGAGGTGCACTACTGCTAACTGACCACTGCCCTATACTGCAGCAGTCCTTCATCGGTATAGGGACTGACGTACAGTCTGCTAATCATTCACACACAACCTACTTGGTCCACAAAAGTTCTTATAAGGACTGGTAAGGTATAGGGTGCTACAGTACATAGGGTTGAGTGAGGTACAGTCTGCTACTCTATAAGGACTGGTATAGGTCCACAATACATAGGGTTGAGGTGCACTACTGCTAACTGACCGCTGCCCTATACTGCAGCAGTCCTTCATCGGTATAGGGACTGAGAGTTTTGTCACAGGGTCATTTAAAAAATGACAGGCAGAGGAAGAGGCAGGCCCTTCCGCAGGGGTGGTAGGGGTAGGGCAGGAGCTGTTCAGGAGGAGTAGTTGCAGAAGGTGCGTACAATTACTTTAAAGGACGCACCAGACTTGGTTGAGTGGCTCGCTCAGCCTTACTCTTCTGCACCCTCCTCATCCTCTCGATCTGCACCCTCTTCTTCACTCTCTGCTATGTGCACCCCCAAAGACACTACCACCAACAACACCACCACCACCACCACATACCTTCCGCTTGAGTCACAGGAATTATTTTCTGATCCATATCAAGAGGACATTTCTGATGCGCAGCCACTCTTGGCATTGGATCAGGAAGAGGAGGTAGCAACAACCGCTACTCAGCAGTCTGACGACAGTACCCAGATCAGCCCAAGGAGGAGGTTGGTCCCCGGTGTTGCTGCCTACTCCGAGATCTCTACTTATAGCAGTGGGGAAGGTGACGTTGATGATGACGTGTCTAGTGATGTCACGTGGGTGCCCACAAGAGAGGAAGAGGAAGGGAGTTCAGAGGGAGATATGGACCAGCAGATAGGGAGGAGAAGCAGGAATAACTTACATTGCACAGGAGGGACAAAGCAGACTGCAAATGTATCAGGAGCGAGTCATCGACCATGTATGGTCACATCTGGCGCTCCCAGGACACCGGCACATGGCTTCGCAGTGTGGGCTTTTTTTAAGGTGTCTGCTGCTGACAATAGCATTGCCATCTGCAATCTTTGCAGTCAACGCATTAGTCGCGGTAAGCCCAACACTCACCTAGGGATGACCGCCTTAAGAAGGTACATGAGCAGCCATCACCGAGCCCAGTGGGAGCAACGGAACACACAAAGCCACACTGCAGGCTCTCACTGTCCAGCCTCGTCTTCTACTTCTCCCTCTCCTCTCTCCTCACAATTGTCCTCCACTCCACCTTCCATCACGCCAAGCTCACGTTTTTCTGCAAAAAGGCAGGCTTCCGTGGGCCTAATGTTTGAGCGTAAAAAAATGATGACGCCGGATAACCCTCTTGCCCAGCGGTTGACGGCTGGCTTGTCAGAACTGATAGCCCGCCAACTACTGCCATATAAACTGGTGGACTCGGAGGCCTTTCGCAAATTTGTGGCCATTGGAACACCACAATGGAAGGTCCCAGGAAGGAAGTATTTCTCAGAGAAGGGCATCCCAGAGCTATATGGCCATGTTCAACGGCAAGTGAATGTATCTCTGGCACACAGTGTCGGTGCCAAGATACATTTGACCACAGACACGTGGTCTAGCAAACACGGGCAGGGAAGGTATATCACTTTTACTGCCCACTGGGTGAACCTTCTGACGGCCGTCAAGCATGTAACCCGTGGCACCCGTGTAGATTTGGTTTTACCGCCACAGATTGCATGCAGGCCTGACTCTTCTTCTCCCCCTCCTCCTACTCCATCCTCCTCCCTCTCCTCCTCGGCTGACTCCTCCTTTTCCGCTGCTAGCGTCTCTTCCGCTGCGCCGCCCAAGCTCCCCAGAACCTATTCGACATGCCAGGTGAGACGCTGCGTCTGTTGTGCCTGGAAGCCAAGAGCCACACTGGCCCGGCACTCCTTTCAGCTTTGCGTTCACAGGCAGATCAGTGGCTAACACCGCTCAATTTGACAGTTGGTAAAGTGGTGTGTGACAACGGTGCCAATCTGCTTAGTGCATTGAAACAAGGCAAAATCACGTACGTGCCATGCATGGCACATGTCTTAAACTTGGTCGTGCAGCGATTCGTTGTCAAATACCCTGGGGTCCAGGACATCTTGCGGTAGGCAAGGAAAATCTCAGCCCATTTCAGAAGATCTTACACGGCCATGGCTCGCCTTGCTGACATTCAGCGGCGACACAATCTGCCGGTCAGACGTCTTATTTGCGATTGCCCGACGCGATGGAACTCAACCTTCTATATGCTTGATAGGCTGCTCCAGCAGAAACGTGCAGTTAACGTCTACCTGTATGAACTCTGCGGAAGAACCGGTTCTGGGGAGCTGGGGTTTTTTTCACCGCGCCAGTGGCTGCTCATGCGCGACGCATGCAGACTTCTGCGGCCATTTGAGGAGATCACCAAACTGGTCAGTCGCAGCCATGGCACCATCAGTGACATGGTACCTTATGCCTTCTTTATGGAGCGTGCATTGCGTCGTGTCATTGATCAAGCTGTGGAGGAGCAGGAGCGGGAAGATGAGGAAGTCGCAATGCTGGATGAATTCCCAGGGGGGGCTACTCTATCTGAGACAAGTCAACAACAGGAGTCTGAAGAGGAGTCAGAGGAGGATGGTGCCGGGGCGGATGAGGAGGAGCAAGAAGAGCATGCTTTAAACCTTTCTGGGATCCCTGTTGTGCGTGGATGGGGAGAGGAGAATGAAGAGGACGACATTATCCTGGATGATGAGCAGGAGCCAGGCCACCACACCGCTTCCACTTTAGTGCAAATGGGGGCCTTCATGCTCCAGTGTTTTAATAGGGACCCCCATATAAAAAGCATAAGGGTCAAGGACAAGTACTGGGTGGCAACGTACTTAGACCCCCGGTACAAACACAAAATGGCAGAAATGTTACCGCCGTCACAGAGGGCTGTCAGAATGCAGCACTTCCAGGCCTTGCTTCGAGAAATGCTGCATTCTGCTTTTGCGTGCGCTGGCAGAGGAGCAATTCCCACTCCCAGAAAAGGAGTTGCGGGTACCAATCCAACAGCGCCTGCAAGAAGAGGCCGGTTTGAAGATGTGCTGGTGACTTCAGATATGAGGTCATTCTTTCAGCCGACCCATCGACAGGTGTCATCCGGATCCAGCATCAGGGAACGCCTAGACCATCAGGTGTCCGACTACATCGGGTTAACGGCCGATGTGGACGCTCTGAGGAGTGATGAACCCCTGGACTACTGGGTGGGCAGGCTTGACCTCTGGCCAGAGCTTGCCCAATTTGCAATGGAACTGTTGGCTTGCCCCTCATCCAGTGTCCTGTCCGAAAGGACGTTCAGCGCAGCAGGGGGGATCGTGACCGATAAGCGTACTCGCCTAGCTCACGACAGTGTTAACTACCTCACATTTCTAAAAATGAATGAGGCATGGATCTCGGGGGAATTCAACACATGTGACCAGTAGACCATGTATATGTCTATAAATTATTTTTTTAATCGAGCACAGAGACCTTCTTTCTTCATTTGGCTCACTTCCTTGTCCAAAAAAAGCACACCATACTATATGCCCGCACCCTCCTCTTTGAAGAGGTTGAGCGGTGTCATATTTCTACTGGGGCTGCTTATTATGAGGGGCTCCCACCATCCCTGTGCTGTGCTGACATCCTCCTGGGGCTGTACCTCTGTTGTGCAAATTATGAGGGGCTCCCACCATCCCTGTGCTGTGCTGACTTCCTCCTGGGACTGTATCTCTGCTGTGCATATTTTGAGGTGCTCCCACCATCCCTGTGCTATGCTCATTATGAGGGGATCACACCATCCCTGTGCTGTGCTGGCTTCCTCCTGGGGCTGCTTACGGTGCTGCTGTCAGTGCTGTATATCACGGTGCTGGTGTGAGTGCTTAATGTCACGCTGCTGATGTCAGTGCTCTCTATCACGGTGCTGCTGTCAGTGCTGTATATCACGGTGCGGGTGTGAGTGCTTAATGTCACGCTGCTGATGTCAGTGCTCTCTATCATGGTGCTGCTGTCGGTGCTGTATATCATGGTGCTGATGTCAGTGCTGTATGTCACGCTTCTGATGTCAGTGCTCTCTATCACGGTGCTGCTGTCAGTGCTGTATATCACGGTGCTGGTGTGAGTGATTTATGTCATGCTGCTGATGTCAGTGCTCTCTATCACGGTGTTGCTGTCAATGCTGTATGTCACGGTGCTGGTGTTAATGCTTTATGTCACGCTGCTGATGTCAGTGCTCTCTATCACGGTGCTGTTGTCAGATAACTCTATCACGGTGCAGGTGTCATTGCTGTATGTCACGCTGCTGGTGATCATCTCCTGCACCCTCTTCTTTGCCTACCCTGGTCCCTGACCTTCCCTCTCCTCCATTGCCTTCATGCGCTCCACAGTCCAGAATTGTCAGAACAATTTCCCATATAAAAAAAGAATGCTTGTAGTTATCGATCCCAAATTCACCTCATACATGTATTATGTCATTGGCCATGTGGTGGGACTATGTTTGCCCAGCTAATAATTATTTTGTGGCTGCAAATTTGACCTAAAGGTTTGCGACGTTCGCCTCCCATTGAAGTCAATGGGGCCTGCTGTGAACATTCGGTTTCGCGAACGATCGGCCGCGTTCGCGGTCCGCGGTCCGCGTTCGCGAAACGTCCCGTCGGAAGTTCGTCCATCACTATATACCACTAAGGGAGGTGTATGCTTTGCGCGTGGGTGTTAGCGGTACTGGCACTAACCTAGCACTGCCTGGGGCGACGCAGACCCTTTCTGACCCTAAAACTAAATTTATATCACCCGCCGGGTGATCAGGGGGTTAAACCTTTATTAGGTAATAAATGGCAGGTGCCCTGATGCTATAAAAAGCGAACTACCTAACCAGCGTCACCCGTAACACTTATAGGGTGATCACTGGTGAAAGGGTTAACTAAGGGCAATCAGGGGGTTAAAACCTTTATTGGGTATTTATATGGGGGTACCTGAAGCTTTATAAAAACCTGACGGGGAACCTAAATAACTAAATAACTAACTGGCTAACCAGCGTTACCAGTGACACTTATGCAGCGATCGCTGGTGAAAGGGTTAACTCTAGGGGCAATCAAGGGGTTAAAACCTTTATTAGGTTATATATCGGGGTACCTAACGCTATAAAAAACTGGAGTTGAACCTAAAAAAAAACTAGCTTCCTAGCGGGACCAGTGACACTAATGCAGCGATCAGAAAAACGATTGCTTAGTGACACTGGTAAAAGGGGGTGAAAGGGTTAACTGGGAGGGCAATCAAGGGGTTAAACCTTTATTAGGGGGGGTAGGGGGCTACCCTGGACCTAAAGGGGCCTAACACTAGCTGCCATGACACTTTTTACAGTCACAACTGACACTAAATGCAGTGATCAATAAATAAATGAACACTGCATTAGTGACACTGTGACTGGGGGGGGCGGGGGGGCCGATCGGGGGGGTGATCGGGGGGTGACTGGGGTGAAATGTGTGCCTATGTGTACCTATGTGTCAGTGGACTGTTGGTGCACTTACTTGTGTGTCTTCATTGCGTGCTGTCCGGTCAAAAAGACCGCCACGAGGAGTGTGACATAACTTCCTCCTCCTGTGTTTACATTTTCACAGGGGAGGAAGTTTGTCACTGGCCAGGAGCGATCGAGAGGGGATGGCCAGAAACCAACGGCCATCCCCTCATCACGGATCGCTCCGGCAGCGAACGGGACCGCCGTACCCAGCGGGAGGGGGTCCGATCGGACCCCCCACCCGCTGGAAGGCAGGCACGTACAGTTACGTGCTTGTGCCTGCCTGTGTCATTGTAATGACGTACAATGGCTATACGGCGGTCCTTAAGTGGTTAAACACCCCTCCTGCCCAGACAAATTTTCAGCTTTCGGTGCTCTCACATTTTGAATGACAATTACTCAGTCATGCAGCATTGTACCCAAATTAATTTTTTGTCCTTTTTTCCCACAAATAGAGCTTTCTTTTGATGGTATTTGATCGCCTCTGCGTTTTTTATTTTTTGCGCTATAAATGAAAAAAGACCGATTAAAAAAAAACAAAAACCACCACATTTTCTTTGTTTGTTATAAAATTATGCAAATTATTAATTTTTCTTCATAAATTTTGTCCACAATTTATACTACTACATATCTTTGGTAAAAAATAACCCAAATTAGTGGATATTATTTGGTCTTTGTGAAAGTTAGAGAGTCTACAAGCTGTGGTGCGAATCACAAAAAATTGATCACATCTCATTTCTTGCGACCCGAACAAGCCAGGAAAGTACAAATACCCCACAAATGAGCCCTTTTTGGAAAGTAGACATTCCAAGGTATTTAGTAAGAGGCATAGTGAGGTTTTTGGTGTTGTCATTTTTTTCCCACAATTCTTTTCAAAATGAAGATTGTTTTTTTTTTTCCCCACAAAATTGTCATTGTAATAGGTTATTTCTCTCACATGGCATGTGTATACCACAAATAATGCCCCAAAATACATTCTGCTACTCCTCCTGAGTATTATAATACCACATGTGTGGGACTTTTCACAGCCTGAACACTTAGAGAGACCCAACATGAAGGGAGCGCCGTCACGTGTTCTAGGAGCATAAATTACATCTAACTTGTTGACTACCTGTTACACTTTTGAAGGCCCTGGAGCACCAGGACAATGACACGTGACGTGATAGGCAGCACTGATGAGCACAAATAAGCAGCACTTATGGGCACTGATAAGCAGCACTTATGCATTGGCCACTGATGAGAGGACACTGATGAGGAGGCACTAATATGCAGCATTGATGGGCACTGATAAGCAGCACTGATGAGGAGGCATTAATATGCAGTGTTGATGGGCAGCACTGATGGGCACTGATGAGGATGCACTGATGATGCTGCAGTGATATGCAGCATTGATGGGCACTGATAGGCAGCAATGATAGACATCACTGATAAACACTGATTGGGAGCACTGAAGGGCACTGATAGGCTGGACTGATGGGCACTGATGAGGAGGCACTGAGAGATGGCTATGATGGGCACTGATAGGCGGCACTGATAGGTGGGTGGCTGTCACAGTACTAACAGCGAACCCTCAGGCGAGCAGGTGACACGGGATCCCCCGGGCGTGGAATCTAAGAGTCAGTAGGTGTTCCGCCAGTGACCCTCTCACGAAGGTTTGGACTTAGCTGCATGCTGACCCCAGGTCATGACCCCCGGGTTCACCCTGCTCGCTAGGGAAGTACCCGAAGACACTGTAGACAAGGATGGATGGATGAATCAAGGAAAGCCAGGTAGTGAGCCAAGGTCAGGGCGGGCTGCAGACACCGTAATCAGAACAAGCCGGGTCGGTACACAGACGATCAGATCACAAGACAGGTAAACAGGTTACACAGGGGAGCTAGGAACAAACGTTACTCAAGCAACCAGTAGCAGCTTTGAAAGGGGTTTAAATAGAGAAGCACATAAGGGCTGGACAGGAAGTAGCAGGAAGGAATCATATATTAGGCAACAGGTGAAGGGCGTCGACACCCATAGCTGGAGAGTGCACAGAGCTGAACACCAGACAGTGGACAACAGATGCCAGCCGACCCACTGCAGTAAAGATGAGACACAGATCAGCTCCGCAGCTGATCTGTGACAGTGGCAATGATAGGCAGCTCTGATGGGCACTTATTAGCAGCACTGATGGGCACAGGTATAGGGGGAACTTCTGGAAGGGGGGGCCCTGTCTGGGGACCCTAAAGTAAGAGGGGCCCGCTGGGGACCCTGATGTAAGGAGAAACAAACAAGATATTTCGGGGGCACACTAGGGTTGCCACCTTTTCTTAAAGTCAAACCCAAACGGCGCACAGCATTTTTTTTTTTTTTTTTTTTTATAGTATAAACTATACATATATGTATTTTGTAATTAAATAACATTTATAATCATATTAAGTTAATCACATGAGTCCCCCTTTACATCAGAGTCCACAGAGTTAACCTTTTACATCTGAATCCACAGAGTTACCTTTTTACATCTGAACTCGCAGAGTTACCTCTGGGTGACTCAGCAGACTCTGATGTATGGGAGAACTCTGGGGACTCTGATGAACGGGAGAACTCTGGGGACTCTGATGAACGGGAGAACTCTGGGGACTCTGATGAACGGGAGAACTCTGGGGACTCTGATGTATGGGAGAACTCTGGGGACTCTGATGTATGGGAGAACTCTGGGGACTCTGATGTACGGGAGAACTCTGGGGACTCTGATGTACGGGAGAACTCTGGGGACTCTGACGTAAGGGATGCTCTGGAAACCTTGATTTAAGGGGGAACACTGAGAACTCTGATGTACGATGAGACCTCTGATGTAAAGGGGAACTCTAAAGTGAGGGGTGCTCTGAGAAGCCTGATTTACCTTAATGTGCTCACTCAGAGGCAGGAGAGAGAAGGGGAGAAGGGGGAGACTTCTGTCACAGACAGGGATGGATGGTTTTCTCACTCACCCCTTGGCACCTCATTTCCAGATGTATATCTGAGGCTGCTGGACTTCAAAGGGGGGGGCCCTGTCTGGGGACCCTAAAATAAGGGGGACCCGCTGGGGACCCTGATGTAAGGAGAAACAAACAAGATATTTCGGGGGCACACTAGGGTTGCCACCTTTTCTTCAAGTCAAACCCGAACGGCGCACAGCATTTTTTTTTTTTTATAGTATAAACTATACATATATGTATTTTGTAATTAAATAACATTTCTAATCATATTAAGTTAATCACATGAGTCCCCCTTTACATCAGAGTCCACAGAGTTAACCTTTTACATCTGAATCCACAGAGTTACCTTTTTACATCTGAACTCGCAGAGTTACCTCTGGGTGACTCAGCAGACTCTGATGTATGGGAGAACTCTGGGGACTCTGATGAATGGGAGAACTCTGGGGACTCTGATGAACGGGAGAACTCTGGGGACTCTGATGAACGGGAGAACTCTGGGGACTCTGATGTATGGGAGAACTCTGGGGACTCTGATGTACGGGAGAACTCTGGGGACTCTGATGTACGGGAGAACTCTGGGGACTCTGATGTACGGGAGAACTCTGGGGACTCTGATGTATGGGAGAACTCTGGGGACTCTGATGTATGGAAAGGTCTTTCAGCACAATGAGAAGGGTGAAAACCTGGCTGAGATCGACAATGGCAGATGATCGCTTATCTGGTTTGTGCATGATGAGCATACATAGAGCAAAAATTGCTGAAAACAAACAGTTGATTGACAAAGTAATTGATAAATTTGCACAGGACCACAGACAATTACAGTTTCTTTTTTGAGATCACTAACCAGTGAATAAAAACTGTACAAAAAAAATACTCTGAATAATGTGATTGCTAAATTTATTCAAGAGTGCAGATACTTGCAGTCAGGGCCGGTTCACACTGCGGGCGATGCGAGGCGACACGACTCGCCTCGCCGCAATCTGGCAAGTCGCCCCCGTTCTGTACAATGGAACCGTTCTGAGAGGAGCGACTCGAGTCGCTCCGACTCAGAAAAAAGGTTCCTGTACTACTTCTGGGCGACCCCGGGGCGACTTGCATTGACTTCTATACAGAAGTCATCTGCAAGTTGCCGCTGAGGTCGCAGCAGGTCGCGGCGAGGCAAGTCGGTGTCGCCTCGCCTCGCCTGCAGTGTGAACCGGCCCTCAAAGTTTATATTTTTTATTTTCCAATTTGGATGATAATAGTTATTTAGTTCTAAATATATATATATATATATATATATATATATATATATATGTAGATATATTTAAGTTAAAGCGGGAGTTCCGCCGTTTTTATTTTTAAAAGCCAGCAGCTACAAATACTGCAGCTGCTGACTTTTAAAATAAGGACACTTACCCGCCCAGCGCGCCCGCGATGTCGGCACCCGAAGCCGATCTCTCGATCATCTCTCGGGTGCTGCCGCCGCCATCTTTGGTATGGGAATCAGGAAGTGGAGCCTTGCGGCTTAATTTCCCAGTTCCCTACTGCGCATGCGCGAGTCGCACTGTATACAATAAGGATGGTCATCGCTGTCTCTGGGATCCGTGTGCTTCCCAGCAGACAGCGGGGGACCTGCGGAAAGGGGCTTAAATATCCGTAGATTCTGCGGATATCTATGCCGGAAGTGGGTGCAGATATCTGTACTGTACAGGTACCTGCACCCCCTCCCCCCTGAAAGGTGCCAATTGTGGCGCGGGAGGGGGGGAGGGTTCCAATGAGCAGAAGCTCCACTTTAGGGTGGAGCTCCGCTTTAATACATTCCAAAATAAATACATTTATCATATATTTTATTTGTCCTTTGTTAACACCAAATGCAGATTCTATTTGTGTTTTCTTTTTATAACTTTACTTGTAGTGCCTTGATCATGTGTGTATGAATAATTTGGTGCATTCAATAGTGAAAACAAAAAAACAGATTAGAAATTGCTAATCAGACAATGGCAGCTTGTTCCTTCTATTAAGCTTTTGCATCAGGTTTCTCAAACCTTTGCCTGCCTGCTTAAGCTTTATGTGATAATGACTAAGCCCGTCCCCTTCATGACATTCCGAAAAGGGGCTGAGTGTGGGTGTCCATAAAATGATGCCCCCCCCTGAAAAAAGTTCTGCGAACGCCCATGTCTGTATAGAGTATTTTTTGGTGGCATGTCCTTTTTTGCCCCAAATAAACTCATTGATTTTCCCTTCGACCTTTTCAGGTTTATCAGGATAGCTCGAAATAAGTAAAGAAGTCTGGGGAGTAGTGTCATTTTTATTGAGTGGATCTTGCAGATCCAGGAAAGATCTTTATTAGCCCATGTCTTCAGTTCCATCTCAAGTCTCTTGTAAGTGGGTGGGAAGTTTGCTGGGTACAGCTGGTCAATTTTAGAGGTAAGATGAATCCTGTGCGAGCGTTCCATCTAAATTCAAATGAGCTTTTCAAGTTTTTAACTATGGAGAGTTGAAGTGAAACGCTGAGGGCGTAAGATTTGTCGTAAATAACCCTGAGACCCGACACCTTGGCAAAGTCATTCAATAGTTTGCAAAGGTTAGGGAGCGATGTGATAGGAGAGGTAATGAATAGCAGCATGTCGTCTGCGAAGAGGCCACATTTATGTATTTGGGAACCGCAAGAAATACCCTGGATGTTGGCGTTGGAGCGAATCGCAATGGCTAGCATCTCAATTGCAATGGTGAAAATTAGAGGGGATAGGGGGCAGCCCTGTCTGGTGCCCCTCTCTATATAGAAGGGTTTAGAGTGGTGTTCACTGAGGCGGATGAGCGCTGAAGGTTTGGAGTATAGGGAGCGTAAAGTTCCCAGAAAATGATTGTCGAACCCCCACTGTTCCAATAGTGCGAAAAGGTAAGGCCATTCGACAGTGTCGAATGACTTATGGAGGTCCAAGGAAAGCAGCATTCCTTCCTGTCTGGTGCCCCCATCCCAACCAGATTGTAGCAGGGAGACCAGATCGATGTCTCTTCTGATCTGGTCCGACCCCTGCCTGCCTGGGATGAACCCCACTTGGTTCTTATGAATGTAGCGGTTGATGAAAGAGGACAAGCGGTTGGCCATAATCTTCGTCAAGATCAAGACAGGATGGGTCCTACATGTGAATGGTTATTTAAGAAGCAATATAACTTGTATGTAACAGTTAGTGTTCAGTGAACCCAAAGTTTAAAGTTCGGGTTCGTACCAGACTTTTGGCTTTTTGGGTCTGGGACCCGAACCCGAACCCAAACAATTTACTGTATGTTCGGGTTCGTGTTTGGTAATGTAATGGCGCTTTTTAAACATCTGCAGGGCAGCCAATCAACATTCGTAACTTGTGTGCCCTTAGAAGCCATCACAGCCATGCCTGCTAATGGCATGACTGTGATTGGCCAGTGCAGCATGTGACCCAGCCTCTCTATAAGCTAGAGGCACATAGCACAGCACGTCACTCTGCTTTAGATAGTGTAGGGAAAGGTTGCTGCTGCTGCTTTGAGGGAGAGAATTAGATAGGAGTCCTGCTTCAGAAATGTAATTACTCAGCGATCTACCTTGATTTTGTTGCGCAGTGCACAATCTTTGAAAATATAACTTTTATCCGTCAGTTAGGTTGGCGTCAGCTAGCATTTTATGCAAGCTCAGTGCACTAGCACTGCATATGTTACTGTGAGATACACCCTTTAGATACTATTGCTCTATTCTGCTATTATAAAAACACCCATTTAGGGCAAAACATTTTTTTACAGTGTTTACTGCATATCTGTATGTGTGAGATACACACTTTAGATGCTGTTCTTCTATTGTGCTATTAAAAAAAAAAAAATTTTAGGCCCAAAAAAATTTTGGTGCATTTTCTGCATAAGAAAAGGAAAGAAAAATTGCGCTACAGAATAACGTGTAAAAATCAATGCTGCTGCAGTTCTAATATATACCAAAAAATTATATAAACATGTGAAAGAAAGACAAGAAGAACCGCGCAATCCCTAGAAATTAATAATAGAGTATACGCCCCGCACCCGAGAGACTAAAATGGAAGGCAATAGTGATTAAAGTGCAATATCCCCTATTGCAAAACAACTCCATATAATGCAAATAAAAACAACATATATAAAATAATGTCACTTATTATACATATAGTGAATCCCAAATTGTTATATCACATATACTAAAAACACTCTTAAAAGTACAAATGCAACAGTGTCACAAATTGCATGTGCAGTGGATCACAAAAATATTATACCACACTATACACTAAAGTGCAAAATATATTGTGCAAATAAACAAATCATAAACTGATCATATAAGATCTCAATAAGACCTTTTGTTATAGTCCTTAGAGTGAGACCAGAAAAGTGAACTGTAAAAAAACACCACGTGTCACAGATAACTTCGGCTTCCTGATTCGTATTCCAACTCATAAACCATGCTAAGGTGCACCACCACCAAAAAGATAAAATTGGCTCCTTACCAGACGTCCTAGTAAGTTACGCTTTAAGAGGTCTAGCCAGACCATACATGTGCCTTAATCCTCCAGCACTGCTTCCACTCTCAGACCAGACCACAATTCGGAAGTATTCCAATAAAAAGAGCGAATGGTCCACCATAGAAAGGAAAAAAGCGCTCCAAATAGTGTAATACCATTTATTAAAATTGAATGAAAAAAGAAATACACTTACAAAGTTGCTGTAAGAGAAGGCATATCATAGTGGGAAGCGTCGGCCGAGCGCAATTCTCCACAATTGTATCCTTATACCGGCTAATGTTGAGAGGCAAAAAAGTAGCATGTCACACCGCCCTACGCGTTTCGTGATATATAACGTCATCTCGGGGTACGGGTGACACGCCATTCTGCCCCCTGTTTTTATAATGAGCTGTGGCCCACGCCTCCTCCTCCATGGAATACCCAGGCCTTGTTCTCAATTCCATACCGGAAGTGACGCATGTGCGTCAGACCTGACTGCCCAATGTCCGTATTCAAAGAAAATAGAGCAGCCAATGGTGAATATTTTCTGCACCATCTTAGGGAGGACCAAGCCTCACGACCGATATCCAATCAGAGGCGAGGTCACTATGGTCACGGAGGTGGAAATGACGCACATCGGCGTCATCATCCGCCTGACTGCTCGCGAGGGCGGAAGTGACGCTCAAGGGCGTCACTGCCTGTGCGACCATTCGTAATTGGTATACCGCCTTTCCTATCACTAATGGCACCCTAAAAACCCACAGGGAAGGAGCCAAGCCTCACCATCGGCCCGCGCCAAGACCGGCAGAAGCGCAGGGACCACGCCCCGCTGCCGGCACGCACTGGAAAGCCAAGCCCCAAAACAAACCAGGCCTCACTTCCACTCACACTGGAAGTCCAGGCTCCATGTAAACCAAGCCTCGTTCCCAATGTATAAGGCATTGGATACCTTAACTCCTCCCACATGTGTACCGCTAATCCCACGCCTCTCCACACACTCCTCCTAATGAGGGCAAATCGAGAGGAAATGAAGGGCGAAGGATAAAGTAAATCCTTAATTGTGTGCCAATGTGCACCGGTGACACCACTGGAGGAAGAGGCCTATCCCAGCAACACATGCGAATAAAGACCACCATGACATTAACATCAGATCTAATAACAAAAAAATAAAAAATAATAATGCCATGAATTATTTAAAAACGAAAATCATCACATCCTTAAAATTTCTTTTTGAGTGATTTCATACAAATCTTATAAATACTCAAGAAGAATGTATATAGAAAAATTACATAATAAAAATAATAGATAAAAAAACTAATAAAAATAAAAACAAAGCTAAAATGACATGTTACAGTAACGGAACATATTCAAATTCCGAAAATTATGTATTCCCACAGAATGAAATATCGCTATTCCAAACAACCTGTGAACATTTCATCCAAATATGGTATGAATACATATTTCGGGTGGAGGGAGTATCCGAAAAATTATAACTAAAAGAAGGGAGGAAAGTGTCGCCAAAACTCATCAAACGACAGTGATTACCCCCCACTTCCCCACTGGACTAGGCGTTGTTTATAAAGGCGTTAACGTCAGTGTCTATATTCATACCGAAGGGGGCGTAAGTTTTCAACCTATAGATCCACGACATTTCTAAACGAGAGATTTCTCTCACTAGTGCCCCACCTCTCCAGTGTGGTTTATACTTGTCTATCCCCATGTACAGGGTGTTGGAGGGGTCCCTATCGTGTACCTCATCGTAATGTCTAGACACAGGATGCTTGTCGAAGCCCCGTTTGATGTTACCAATATGTTCATTTAGCCTCACTTTTAGGACCCTCTTGGTCCTCCCCACATATTGAAGTCCACATGGACATTGTATGAGGTATACCACTGCTTCCGAAGAGCAGGTGATAAAAGGTTCAACTGTATATGTTTTGTGCGTACTTGTAGAGACAAACTCACAGATCTTGGAATTTATATTCACGTTCAAAGAGCAAACCTGGCAGTTTTTACATCTATAGAACCCTTTCAAATTCTGAAAGAAGCATCTACTCCTTTCAGGAGGGTTCTGTACACTAGGAGCAACCTTGCTCCCTATCATGGGGGCCCCCTTAAAAATAACTCTAGGGGTCTCAAGTAAGATAGTGCCCAAAATCTGGTCGTTAGTCAACAAGTGCCAGTGTTTACGAATCAGTTGCTTAACCTTCCGATGCTGCATAGAGAAGGTAGTGACAAAAGGCAAGACCATCTGATTCCTGTCTCTGTCGCCGCCTCCCTCCGTCAACAAACATGACCTGTCCTTATTCCGTGCAGTATTAACCGCCTCCGTCAACAGATCCGCTTCATATGCCTTTTCTCTAAATCTCTGGGACAATACCATAGCTTGTTCATCAAACGTGGTGACCTCAGTACAGTTCCTCCTTAGACGCAAATATTGCCCCAGGGGGACTGACCTCAACCATGAGTCTTGATGGCAGCTCCCCAAGGGGATATAGGAATTTCTATCTGTTGATTTGAAAAATGTAGATGTAATAAAAGTATTTTTACTCACTCTAATGTTCAAATCCAAAAAAATTACCTCCTCCCTACTGGCTTCATAATTAGGATTTGTTTAGTGTCTTTCACATATGATGGAATCTTCTGCACCAACGGTTGGAAAAAATGAGCTATGTACTTGCCTACCCGTGACGTCACCGAGTCAATGCCACTGACTATTGGACGTCCCGGGGGGGCAAGTAACACTCTTATGTAACTTAGGGAGGTAGTAAATTACTGGTGTCTGCGGAGCAGCTGGTATCAGAAAAAGTTTTTCCTTATCAGTGAGGATTCCTCTCCGGGAACCACCCTCAACTATCTTCACCAGCTCCTTCTTATATTTGACCACTGGGTCCCTATTGAGTACTGTGTAAGTCTCACAATCATCGACAATTCGATGCAGCTCTTTTAAGTAGTCGCTTCTATCTAAGACCACAATCCCACCCCCTTTGTCTGCTGGTCTAATTACGGGGGATTTATTGTTACATAAGGTATCCAAACCTTTTTGTAGATCACCCTGCATCCTGACTTTTTTAACTTCTATTTTCTCTTAGTCTCGCAATACTACGTCCCTAAAGACTTTAATGCTAGGTGCCAACGACCCTGGGGGGTTAAAGAGTGATGCATTAGCAAGACCGGAATGTTGGAATTCAGATCTCAATACATTACTTTCTTTGATAGGGTTACCCAACATGTATCTCTTGATACTAAGCCTCCGGACGTACTTGTGTACATCCATATAGGTCTGAAATTTGCTCAGGCCCCTTGGCGGAGCAAATTTCAGACCTTTGTCTAAAAGTTTTTTCTCCGAATCGGTAAGTTCTTGCGTGCTGAGATTAAAAATCCCCTTACCTAGGACCTTTTTCGCTTTAGCTGACTGTATGCGCCTCCCCCCTCTGACTCCTCTCTTAGTTCCACGGGCTTTTTAGGCCTCTGTTGTCACCCGGTGCACATTGGCACACAATTAAGGATTTACTTTATCCTTCGCCCTTCATTTCCTCTCGATTTGCCCTCATTAGGAGGAGTGTGTGGAGAGGCGTGGGATTAGCGGTACACATGTGGGAGGAGTTAAGGTATCCAATGCCTTATACATCAGGAACGAGGCTTGGTTTACACGGAGCCTGGACTTCCGGTGTGAGTGGAAGTGAGGCCTGGTTTGTTTTGGGGCTTGGCTTTCCGGTGCGTGCCGGCGGCGGGGCGTGGTCCCTGCGCTTCTGCCGGTCTTGGCGCGGGCCGATGGTGAGGCTTGGCTCCTTCCCTGTTGGTTTTTAGGGCGCCATTAGTGATAGGAAGGCGGTATACCAATTATGAATGGTCGCACGGGCAGTGACGCCCTTGAGCGTCACTTCCGCCCTCGCGAGCGGTCAGGCGGATGATGACGCCGATGTGCGTCATTTCTGCCTCCGTGACCATAGTGACCTCGCCTCTGATTGGATATCGGTCGTGAGGCTTGGTTCAGCCTCCCTAAGATGGCGCAGAAAATATTCACCATTGGCTGCTCTATTTTCTTTGAATACGGACATTGGGCAGTCAGGTCTGACGCACATGCGTCACTTCCGGTATGGAATTGAGAACGAGGCCTGGGTTTTCCATGGAGGAGGAGGCGTGGGCCACAGCTCATTATAAAAACAGGGGGCAGAATGGCGTGTCACCCGTACCCCGAGACGATGTGATATATCATGAAATGCGTAGGGCGGTGTGACACGCTACTTTTTTGCCTCTCAACATTAGCCGGTATAAGGATACAATTGTGGAGAATTGCGCTCGGCCGACGCTTCCCACTATGATATGCCTTCTCTTACAGCAACTTTGTAAGTGTATTTCTTTTTTCATTCAATTTTAATAAATGGTATTACACTATTTGGAGCGCTTTTTTCCTTTCTATGGTGGACCATTCGCTCTTTTTATTGGAATACTTCTGAGTTGTGGTCTGGTCTGAGAGTGGAAGCAGTGCTGGAGGATTAAGGCACATGTATGGTCTGGCTAGACCTCTTAAAGCGTAACTTACTAGGACATCTGGTAAGGAGACAATTTTATCTTTTTGGTGGTGGTGCACCTTAGCATGGTTTATGAGTTGGAATACGAATCAGGAAGCCGAAGTTATCTGTGACACGACTATAACAAAAGGACTTATTGAGATCTTATATGATCAGTTTATGATTTGTTTATTTGCACAATATATTTTGCACTTTAGTGTATAGTGTGGTATAATATTTTTGTGATCCACTGCACATGCAATTTGTGACACTGTTGCATTTGTACTTTTAAGAGTGTTTTTAGTACATGCGATATATCAATTTGGGATTCGCTATATGTATAATAAGTGACATTATTTTATATATGTTGTTTTTATTTGCATTATATGGAGTGGTTTTGCAATAGGGGATATTGCACTTTAATCACTATTGCCTTCCATTTTAGTCTCTCGGGTGAGAGGCGTATACCCTATTCTTAATTTCTAGAGATTGCGCGGTTCTTCTTGTCTTTCTTTCGCATTTTCTGCATATCTGTACATGTGAAATACACCGTTTAGATACTGTTGCTCTAGTCTGCTATTCTAAAAAACACCCATTTAGGGCAAAAAACAATATTTTGCAGTGTTTCCTGCATATCTGTATGTGTGAGATACACACTTTAGATACTGTTCTTCTATTCTGCTATTCCAAAAACACCCATTTAGGGCAAGATCCTAAATTTGAGAAATATGAGGAGAACGTCAAATAAGAGACGTGGCCCCAGTCGTGGTGTTGCTGGTGGAGCTCCTGTTGCAGGGAGAGGACGTGGTCGATCTGTGCCAGCTACGCGCACAAGTGAAACACCTTCCTCAGGTGCGAGTAGGCGACAGAGCCTGCAGCAGTATTTGGTCGGGCCTAATTCGGCTGTACGAATGTTGAGGCCAGGACAAGTACAGGCAGTAGTAGATTGGGTTGCTGACAGTGCCTCCAGTTCCTTCACATTGTCTCCCACCCAGTCTACTGCTGAAAGATCAGAGTTGGCACCTGCAGCCGATGTCCATCAGTCTTTCACCTCACCCCTTTGCAAATAAGCCAAGCAGTCTGAGCCCCAAATCATGCAGCAGTCTCTCCAGCTTTTTTTTTTTCAAATTTTTTATTTAACACAAGAAGACCAGTATACAGGGATCAGAACAAACAACAGTATAGACAACAGTACAACTGTAGTTAAACATACGGCAATATATCTATACCAATTCAAACAGGACGCTCGTCACTAAGACTTCACCATTAGGTGGGCCTAGAGCGTAAGGCTATTTGGACACGAATTACTCCCACGGCCGACACCGTCTCCTCCGGGGAGGGGTGTGGCATGTCTAGGCGAGGAGAGCGGCGGCGTATCTGACCCTGTAAGTGTGGTCTTGCCTTTTTTTTTCTCACTAGGGTTTTCCCTAAGGTTATGAGAGGACCGGGGTGGGTTCGCGGGGGAGGGGTGTAACAGGGCAATACGGGTCGGGTCATTAGAAGGGGAGAAAAAGGGGGAAAAAAGGGGGAAAAAATAAAAAAGGGGGAGGGTTGGGAGGGAGGGTACTGTGTCATTATCCTGAAAGGGTTGTCAGTCAACTCTCCAGAGAGCACGGCCCTCATTAGAGTATCTGAAGGCATTCCATGCCTGCCACGTTTTAGAATATGTTTCCTGTCGGTGCTGGCTGGTGAGTATCAAGTCCTCCAGTTGGCTAATATCATCTACTTTATGTAGCCATTGGGCGGTAGTTGGTGGGTTCGGGGATTTCCAGTTAAGAGGTATGCACATTTTAGCTGCATTCAGAAGGTGCCGTATCACAGATCTGCCATATTTCTGGGAAGGTATATCCGTCACATGGAAAAGAAAATAGGCCGATGAAAACGGCACCACTCGGTCAGTGAATGTCTGGGTGATACGCCACACCTCTCTCCAAAAATTATACAAACGGGGGCAGGACCAGAATATATGCAGGAGGGTGCCCTCGTCCGAGTGGCACCTCCAGCATCTGTCCGAGGTCGTCGGGAAGATCTTATGTAAAAGAGCGGGGGTTTTGTACCAGCGTGAGAGAATTTTAAAGTTTGTTTCCTGTTGCCTAGTGCATAGTGAGGGCTTGTGGGTGAAATTAAGTATTTGTTGTTTCTGATTGTCTGTGAAGGTAATAGCTAGGTCTCCTTCCCACTTAGCAAGATATGGGGGCTGGAAATCTTTCGGGGGTTCAATCAACATCGCGTATGTTATGGACAATGCGTGGGTGAGGGTCCCGCTCTCCGTGCAGAGCTTTTCTAGGTTTGTAAGGGGTCTCCGTGAATCATTGGGAGGTGGCTGTATGTTCTTAAGAAAGTGGGTAAGCTGGGAAGCCCGCAGAAAGTCTAGGTGGTATGGGCCCCTGGGGTCCGTCAGTTCCGCGTATGTCTTCCACCTACCCATTACACTAAAATGGGATGCTTGGAAAAGGCCTTGCCTACCAAGGTCCCGGAAACGTTTGTCCTTGAGTCCTGGGGTGAAATTCGGATGGCCAATTACAGGTCGCACCGGCGAGTCAGGTGTCGACAGTTCCGGTTTAGTCAAGAGGTGTGAGCAAATTTTCGCAGTATTGCCTATCAGGGCGTGACGTCTAAGCTCAGTGGGTAAGTCTCCATAGCACCAAGGACTGCCCGCCAAGGGTACTTCAAATTGGTCCTGCTCTAACTGCGTCCATAGTTTGGTGTCTCTATGGCGACACCAGTCTAGAAGTCTACTGAGGTGGGTGGCATGATAGTACTTCCGGATCTCTGGGAGTGCTAAACCCCCTCGATGTTTGGGGTTGGAAAGCATTTTCCTGTTTAGGCGTGGATGGTTACCTGCCCACAAGAAACGGGTGAAAAGTGAGTGAACCTGCCCAAAAAAGGCTCTGGGGATGTGGATCGGGAGGGCCTGGAATAGATAGAGGAATTTTGGTAGTATCGACATTTTAAGAATTTTAAGAATATTACACCGGCCTAGCCAGGAGTGCATACCGCCCTCCCAACTATCCAGAAGCTTCTGTACCGATTTCAGTAAAGGGGGGAAATTAAGTTTATAAAGATGCGATATTGAAGGGGGAATATAAGTGCCCAGATATTTCAGGGCAGTATCCGACCACTTCAGTTTAAAAGAGTCCTTTAGATGTTGTAGTCGTGTGTGTGGTATCCCCACCCCCATTGCTTCTGACTTGGAGAAATTAATCCGCAGGTTAGATAGTTGGCCATATACATGAAACTTCTGCATAAGGGTCTTAAGAGAAGTCTCAGGGTTTGCTAAGGAGAACATAAGGTCATCAGCATAAGCAAATACCTTATGCCGAGTCTCCTTGGTCCCTATTCCCGTAATGTCAGCGTTATTACGAACATGGCATAAAAAGGGTTCTAAGGTCAAAGCGAACAGCAAGGGGGACAGGGGGACATAGGGAACACATCAGAAAGTATCCCGTTCACTCGTACCCTGGCTGATGGCTTTGTGTAGACTGCTGTAATCCAGCGTAGCATTTTGTCCCCGAGGCCAGCATATTCTAATGTATTAAACATAAATGACCACTCGACCCGATCGAATGCCTTCTTGGCATCCGTGCCCAGAAACACACTTGGGGTCTTGGTTCTGGAGGCTATGTGGAGCAGGTTAAGGACTTTCGTAGTGTTGTCCCTTGCCTCTCTAGATGGAACAAAACCGACTTGGTCCATGTGGATCAGCTGAGGAAGATGTTGTTGCAGCCTCGTGCACAGAATTTTGGTGAAAAGTTTCAGGTCCGAGTTTAGGAGGGAGATCGGGCGGTAGCTCCTGCATTGGGACAGGTTCTTGCCCTCTTTGGGGATGACCGAGATATGCGCTCGCAGAGTGGTGTCGTGTAATCTGGTCGCCGTCCCCAGCCTATTAAAGAGATCCACTAGGGGGCTACCCAAAGATGGAAACAGGGTCTTATAGTAGGCAAGTGTCAAGCCGTCTGGGCCTGGCGCTTTGCCCGGTTTCGCACTCTTCAAGGCCGATTGTACTTCCGTCAATGTAATGGGTCCCTCCAGGGAGTCACGTATTTCTGGTGATAGGGATGGCATTTTGGAGTCTACAAGATATTGTGAGATAGCGCGGGGGATGGCGGTGGCCCGGACAAGTTGTACAGTGAGATATAATAGTTCTTGAACTCTTGGGAGATCTGTAGGGGTAACGACTGTGTTTGTCCCGATGGTGTCGTGACATGAGAGACATAGGACGCCATACATTGCGTTTTCAAGGTCTGAGCAAGATGTCGTCCGCATTTGTTAACACCCCCTCCCCCCGGACCTTCTGAATGTCCCTCCGGTGTGTTTCCTCCAGGCGCAGGATCAATGCTTCTATTGCCGATTGCGTTGGGAGGGCCTGGAGCATATCCCTAATGTCCTGGTCTAGCATGGAGGGTGTAGAAGCCACTGGGGCAGGCATCACCTCTTCTCCCTGCTCTGCTCCTGCCATACAGTACACCGGAGGTGTCTCGTCGGCGGGCTGGAGTGAGCTGGAGGACGCCGCTCGCGTCCGCTGCAGTGAGGCCTGTAAGGTGCCTCGTGGAGACGCCACAGTCGCGCCCGGTGGAGATCCTTCGTTGCGCCCGAAATAGCGGCGGAACGAACCGGTAGACTTGCTGTGAGGGGTCCCTCGTGTCGCTCCCCGTGTCCGGTGCTTCCTAGATGAGCTCATACCGGTGGGAATGCCTGTGATCGCCGGGGCATGAGGCCGAGGACCGGGAGCTCCAGAGAAAAGCTGCCTTACTCGGCCATTCCTTAGCCACGCCCCCCCTCTCCAGCTTTTTGATGACTCTGTTAGCAGGGTTTCCCAGGGCCATCCACCTAGCCCTGCCCCAGAAGTGGAAGAGATTGAGTGCACCGATGCCCAACCACTTATGTTTGAAGATGAGTACATGGGAGGACCATCGCAGCACGTCTTGGATGATGACAAAACACAGGTTCCAACTGCTGCTGCTTTCGCAATTGTGCAGACTGACAAGAAGGACAGGGGTGAAGACTGGGTGGAAGATGATGTAGAGGACGATGAGGTCCTCGACCCCACATGGAATCAACGTCATGCAGGTGACCTGTGTAGTTCTGAGGAAGAGGCAGTGGTCGCACAGAGCCACCAGCACAGCAGAAGAGGGATCAGGGTGCAAAAGCAGAGTGTCCGTCCCCTAGACAGTATGCCTGCTACTGCCCAATGCAGTAAGGGACCGAGCACACCAAAGCCAGGTCCAAGGAGTTCCCTAGTGTGGCAGCTCTTCAGACAATGTGCTGATGACAAGACATGAGTGGTTTGCACGGTGTGCAATCAGAGCCTGAAGCAGGGTATAAACGTTCTCAACCTGCATGACCAGGCATCTAAGTGCAAAGCACGAGCTTCAGTGGAGTAGACACCTCAAAAACCAAGAAAGATCTCTGACTCCTCCTGCTTCCTCTTCTGCTGCAGTCTCAGCCTATTCATCCACCTCTGTAGTGACAGTGGCACCTGCCAACCCGCAAACAGAGGATCTGCCAGCAACACTATTATCTCCCAAACACTGGAGCGGAAGAGGAAGTACCCCCCTAGCCACCTGCGATCCCTGGCCCTGAATGCCAGCATTTCAAAATTCCTAGCCTTTGAGATGCCGTCATCCGATCTGGTGGAGACGCAGAGTTTTAAAACCTTGATGGCACTGGCTATCCCACAGTACGCCGTGCCCAGCCGCCACTAACTTTCCTGTTTGTGGGAAAAACCCCACAACACGCAGGAGTTTTGGAGGGACATGGAACAACAGACCGATGAGTGGTTGGTGGCAGTGAGCCTCAAGCCCGGCCTGGTGGTGTGTGATAATGGGAAAAATCTCGTAGCAGCTCTGGGTCTATCCGGTTTGACGCACATCCCTTGCCTGGCACATGTGCTGAACTTGGTGGTCCAGAGGTTACTTAAAAATTACCCCCATATGCCAGAGCTGTTGCAGAAAGTGCGGGCCGTCTGTGTGCACTTTCGGCGTTCTCACGCTGCTGCTGCTCGCCTATCAGCGCCTTCCCACTCACCGCCTCATATGTAACATGCCCACAAGGTGGAACTCCACCTTGCACATGCTGGCCAGAATGTGCGAGCAGCAGCAGGTTATAGTGGAGTTTCAGCGGCATGCGAGACCTGTGTGCTTTTTTGCACTGTTTTGAGTACTCCACCAACATGGCCAGTGCCGATGACGCCGTTCTCAGCGTTACTATCCCAGTTCTATGCCTCCTTGAAAAAATGCTTTTGGCAATGATGGAAGAGCATGTGGCACAGGAGGAGGAGGAGGAGGAAGAGGGATAATTTCAAAGGCTTTCAGGGCAGTCATTCAGAAGTGGCTCCGAGGGTGAGTTTCTGCACCAACAAACGGCAGGTACACAATTGTCCAGCAAGGACACAGTTCTGGAGGATGACGAGGTGGAGGATGAGGAGGAGGAGATGAAGGAGATGTTCACAGCAGGGTGGCACCCAGACCAGCTCATGGCTAACACTGGTGCGTGGCTGGGGGGATACAGAGGACACAGACGATACACTTCCCACAGAGGACATCTTTTCATTGTCTCTGGGCAGCCTGGCACACATGAGCGATTACATGCTGCAGTGTCTCCACAATGACCGCCGAGTTGCCCACATTCTAACTGGTGCTGATTACTGGGTGGCCACGCTGCTGGATCCCCGTTAAAAGGACAATGTACCGTCCTTAATTCCCTCACTGGAGCGTGATCGTAAGATACGCGAGTACAAGCGCATGCTGGTAGATGTGCTACTGGTGGCATTCCTACCGGAAAGTGGGGGCATAGTGGAAGCACAAGGCGAAGGCAGATGAGGAGGAAGAGGTCGCCAATGCAGCCGGGGCACTGCCAGCACATCAGAAGGCAGGGTTATCATGGCTGAAATGTGGAAAAGCTTTGTCAGCACGCCACAAGAACCAGCACCACCAGCTTATATGGAACGTGTTAGCAGGAGGCAGCCTTTCACCAACATGGTGGAGCATGATGTGTGCACACGCCTACACGTACTGAATGACGGCTCTGCCCCTTCAACTTCTGGGTCTCCAAATTGGGCACATGGCCTGAGCTTGCCCTTTGCCTGCCCTGCAGCCAGTGTATTATCTGAATGTGTATTTAGCATGGCAGGAGGCGTTATCACAGACAAGCGCAGCCACTTGTCCAGAGCCAATGTGGACAAGCTCACATTCATTAAAATGAACCAGGCATCGATCCCACAGGACTTGTCCATACCTTGTGCAGAATAGACATGTATAATGGCCTTACCCAGCCATTGCTGTATTTTTGATCTTTCTTACTCTTTTGGGGTGTACCTTAATAAAAAAAAAATTAAAATTAAAAACAAAAACCAATGTTGACTACCTCGCCCTCATCCACCACCGCTTACACCTACACCGCCACATCCACCGCCATCTCAACCTCCTACTCCATATGGATCTCGTCCTCCTAGTTCAATATTATTATTTTTAATTTTTTAAATTTCAAAGTATTTTATTTTGTATCACAACAAGGATAATACATTTGAAAATGACATTCAGAATATCGATTCATTCAAAACATAGAAAGGTTACAGGCAGCGCAACAAGATGAATCGACAGAGATATAAAATATAAAATAATTTTAGACAGACATGGTAGTGTTAGAGTGAAGGGTTGGTATTCCTGTTAATGGTCGGAGGTGTACCTCCTCCCTGGACACCACCAATGGGAGCTACCTGTGCCTGAGAGGAGGAACTTAACCCCCGACCTCTAGGAGTGAATGTAAGGAGAGGGACGGAAATGACCATGTGTCTTTTTCCCTAAGATAGGAATCCGTGACTAGGCATCAGTGTTTGTCAAACAGGCCACATTTGTGAACCTGAGAGCCACATTGAACTCCTTGTATGCTGGGGTCCCAGCGAAAGGAGATGGCGAGTGTCTCAATTGCTATTGCAATGATTAGCGGCGATAAAGGACAGCCTTGTCTGGTGCCTTTGGCTATATGTATTGGTTTGGAGTAGTGGCCTTGAAGCCTAATATAGGCTTTAGGATTTGAATAAAGAGCTCGGATCAGGCCCATAAACTTGTCACCAAAACCCCAACGTTCAAGGATTGTAAAGATGTATGGCCAGGAGACTGAATCGAAGGCCTTTTGAAGGTGCAGTGATAAAGCATGCCTGATTGTTTTGGACCTCCTGGTCAGTTTGTCTGGAAGATGGAGACTGTCTATGGCTCTTCTGATCTGATCAGGGCCCTGTCTGCCTGGGATGAACCCCACTTGATCCTTATGAACATATCGATTAATGAAGGAAGCTAGATGATTTGCAAGGAGTTTGGTAAGGATTTTTAAGTCGCTATTGATGAGGGAGTTGGGTCTATAATTATTGACTTCTTCTGGGTTTTTATCCAGTTTCAGTATTACTGCAATGTAGGCTGTGTTTAGGTGAGGATCAAGTAGAGTTCCCTATGTCTTTGCGTTAATATTTTTTGTCAAATGTGGAGTCAGGGTGGTGGTAAATGTCTTGTAATAGGGGTTAGGGAGACCATCGGGGCCTGGAGCAGAACCTGATTTGAGGTACTTAATGACTTCCTGTACCTCTTCTTCTGAGAAGGGGGCCTCCAGCATATTATTTTTTATTTTTATGTATTTTATGTTATTTTAAGTTATTTCCCTATCCACATTTGTGGTGCATGGCGCACTTGCCATGCTCTTAACAACATTTTGCTGCCATTTTCAACCCTCTAGCCATTTCCATTACTTTTTTAGAGACATTTTTAGTCCTCAAAAGTTCGGGTCCCATTGACTTCAGTGGGGTTCGGGTTCAGGGTCAAGTTCGGGTCCCGAACTCAAACTTTTTTTCGAAGTTAGGTCGAACCCGTCTTACCCGAACATCCAGGTGTCCGCTCAGCAGCAACATACCCAATTTGGGGCTTAGATACGCTTCAACCTGAATTAAAGTAAAACTGAAATAAGAGAAAAGGTTAAGTTTTATTATTAAGATCATATTACATTTTATTTATTGTTTATTAGATGTAAATGTTTTTCTAAGATCTACACTAACTAACTCCATGATTACAAATAAAATGTGAAAAGACATTCAGACTTATTTGCTAAAAGAGCTGAGAATCTTAAGCCGCATACACGGGTGGACTGTCTGGTCTACTTAGTCCGCCGAAACACATTTCAGCGGACAGTCCGCTCGTGTGTGGGCTTCAGCGGACTTTTTCAGCGTGCAGTCTGATGGACTAAGTATTTCAGAATTTCCGTAATACAGTCCGTCGGACTCGCATTTCGGCGGACAATCCGCCCGTGTGTGTGCCAGTCCGCCGTACTTTTGAAATGAGCGGACTTTTCCCGCCCAGCCGGCCAGGAAAAGAGGGCGAGCGAGCGCCCCCCCTCCTGAGCCATACCAGGCCGCGTGCCCTCAACATGGGGGGGTGCCTTGGGGAAGGGGGGCCGCGCGGCCCCCCCACCCCAAAGCACCTTGTCCCCATGTTGATGAGGACAAGGGCCTCTTCCCGACAACCCTGGCCGTTGGTTGTCGGGGTCTGCGGGCGGGGGGCTTATCGGAATCCGGGAGCCCCCTTTAATAAGGGGGCCCCCGGATACCGGCCCCCCACCCTATGTGAATGAGTATGGGGTACAATGTACCCCTACCCATTCACCTGTGGAAAAAAAGTACAAAAAAAACACAACACAGGGTTAAAATATTTTATTGCACAGCTCCAGGGGTCTTCCGTCTTCGGGGGTCTTCTCGCTGGACTCCTCCGCTATCTTCTTGTAGCTCTTTTGCTAGCGGAGGAGCCCGGCTTTCTTCCTCGCCGCCGGCCTCTTCTCCTGACTTCGGGGGTCTTGTCCCCCTCTTCGGTTCTTCTGCCGGGCCACCGCGCCTTCTTATAGCTCTTTTACAGGTGGTGGCCCGGTCTTCTGTCGCCGCCGCCGCCACCTTCCGTTCTTCTTCTTCTCCAGGAGATGTTGCCTCGACGATCTCTCCGGCCGGAATGCCAGCCTGGTACGGCTCAGGATGGGGGCGCTCGCTCGCCCCCCCTTTCCTGGCCGGCCGGGTAGCGTGCTCGGACAAGGGTCTGCTGTGGACTTGGGGGGGACCCCCACGCCGATTTTTTCGGCGTTGGGGTTCCCCTTTAAGTCCAATCCAGGCGGCGGGGTCAGCGACGTCTCCTTCGCGGGCTCCGCCTACCTGGAGACGCGCTCGAAATGAGCGGACTTTCCTCCGCGTGTGTGGGCGAGTCCGTTCATTTCAAAAGTAGGGAGGATAGTATGGCGGACTTAGTACGCCGTATTAGTCCACTCAAAAAGTGCCGTGTGTGGGCAAGTCCGTTCATTCGAAAGTATGACGGACTGTCCGTTGGATTGTCTGACGGACTAAGTTGGCCAGACAGTCCGCCCCGTGTGTACGCGGCTTAACTTTATAAATTGCATGAATTTTCACTTCAAATATCCCATCATGTGAAAAGCATATTCATGTTAATTTTTTTTTTATCAGCACATGATTAGAGAATTTAACATTTGCGTAAATTCTCTTTTTACCAGATTGGATTTTGAAATGAATATTCACATACATTTTTAAGTGAAGATTCTCAACTACTTTAGAAAATCAGCCTTGTTAATGCACTTCAAATCTAACCTAATTCACAATTAGTCGGTATGTAAGTTTACAGCAGCTTCTCTAACTTGCAATTCCTGAGCATGCCATTGTAAAGGTAGGTGCAAACACATTGAAATCCCAATGGTTCTGCAGAGACTGGTCGAAATGAAATGTTTGTGCCCCTTCCTGTTTGACAAAAAGTGTTCAGTAGATTGACTTTTGTTGAATGTGGAAAACTTTCATTGTCAGTGCCTGCAGCTAGATGCCTGCAGGTGCTGATCATTTTATTTCCACAGTGTAAAGAACCGCTGTCAGAATACTGTGTCACAGTGGAGAGGATTCTAAGTGTGTATACCCAGCTTTAGAGATAACTGGAGCAGCAGAAAGAGCAGCACTACCTAGTAGGAAGTGTGTGCTCTTAATTTTGTTAACATATACTTCATCACAGATAAATGGACCTGGTTGCATGCATGCAGAAACTAGTTTGTGCTCTGCTAGTTCTGATCACTGGTCTATCTTAGATGCCCAGTAGTCCTTAGGATCTTTATGTACATCTGAGATTGTTCGTGTCCGAATTGGAACTGAAATACTCACTGACCATTCTGCACAAGCCATGCCTATGAGTGCTACCTTGGGCAGGTTGGCCCAATATTGCCTGAAGAAAGTTTGCAATGTCTCTGTTGATGTGTCCTGCTGGTGATGCTGCTACTGTTGCTGTTGATTTGTCCACAATGAGTAGTGGAGCTGCAATGGATAGCAGAGGCATTTACAACCTTCCGTATAGTGATGCATTTTAATTCATTTTGACATGGTGAAATGTAATGTATGGAGGCAGGAGTCCTGCAGGGGGGGTATTTTTGAACAAAGAGGCATAACTCAGATCAGAGGCAGAAGGTTCTTGAAGTTGATGACAATTTAAACAAAGTTAAAGGGGTTGTAAAGGTAGTGCATTGTTGGTTCACTTATCTTTTCCTTCGATTTCCCTTCTAAATGTTTTTTTTCTTTGTTTTCTTTGTCTGAATTTCTCACTTCCTGTTCCTCCTCAGTAAGCTGTTCAGTAAGCTGTTCTGGCTGACTAACCACCAGCTCGGATGATGGTGAGAAGTTTACTGAGGAGAAACAGGAAGTGAGATATTCAGACAAAGAAAAAAAAACATTTAGAAGGGAAATCAAAGGAAAAGGTAAGTGAACCAACAATGCACTAGCTTAGAGGAACCTATGTAGAAAATAAAAAAATTACCTTTACAACCCCTTTAAAAATATAAAATGTGTCAATAGTTTTATGTATCCATTTATTTGTGAAGTTATCTTTTTATATACTGTACAGGATGCCAAGGTTGGGTCCTGGACGGGTGCTATGTAGCACCAGTATTCGGATTGTGGTCCCTTTAAGGGAGTCACGGTAGACTTCAGGGGGTCACCCAGAATGGGTGAGAAATTCCGGGTGTAGTCTTCAGGAGAGGACTGACTCACAGTCCTCTTTATATTAAGAGAGAGTTAGTTGGGACCCGGAATTTGGGGGGCTCTGAAGTGATATTCGGGTGGGAAAGAGCCTCCCTCCCTGAACACAGGGATTCAGCATACAGGAGGTTAAAGGCCTCCAGGAAAACAGCTCATAAATGACAGGAAGTAGTGAAGAGGTGATGGTGAGGAGGAGTAGGTGATTTATACCTGTCTGATGAGCTGTGTTGCTGTTTTGGAGGCTGCAAAAGATTTCTATAAGGACTCTCAAAGCTTTGGGGCAAAGACCCGGCTACAGAACGGTATGTGTTTTCTTTAATTTTTGCTTTTGTGCTGAAGATAAGCGGACTTTGGTTTATATTTTGATCTGTGTGCTGAAGAAAGCCTTATTTTTGATTTACTTATAAATAAAAGTCTTTTGGTTTCACCTTTGAATGGTTTATGCACTTAGTCCCGCGGAGCTATTATTCCCAAAGTTTACAATACTTATTCATTTCTTTAATTGGTGGAAATCATCATGTGCTTGTTCACCTTAAAGCCAAGTCATCCAGCTCTGAATTTTCTGCTGTGGAGTCCCAGGACATTAGGAATTATCCTCCTAATATGCCATTTACCAATGACTTCTGTCATTAGATATATATAGCATGTAAAAGAAGTATTGAACACATCACCATTTTTCTAGGTTGTTCCCATCATTATCACAATTGTTGTTTCAACCGTTCTTGAATCAAATCCTGTACTTTACTGTAATCTGGAGAGAGTGTCTGAACACAGACAGCCATGCTACTGATGAATAGAATATTTTCATAAGTTTTATAAGAAATGGCATCTTAGTGTGATATCAAGAATGTCCATCATGTTTTTAGCTTGAAGATGTTTATAGAATGTATTTAGATGTATACATGCAATATACATCTAGTTTGTGACTGGTGGGACTGCTCTAAGTCAGAGATATTTAGTATTTGTATGTATTGGCCCATCTAACAGAGATTTTCTTTCCTGTGTGATAACAATCAGTATTTAATATGGACACAACTGTTTCCTAGAGGAATTCTATGTTGTGAGAAACATGAAGGTTGCCATTACTTAATCTTCATTTCTTCAAATATATGTCACCTGATTTTCATTGTAACCCTCTGGCTTCAATTCTGCATGCTGCTAAGGTAGAAAATGTATACAGGTTAGGAATTCTGAGTTTCATGATAGGTTATATATTCTAGGTAAGTGACTTAAGCCAGAGGGTCAGCAAAATGGCCAGGCAAGTGAATCTTCATAAGGTTTGCAATAGTAAGCTCTGTGTTGTTTTCAACAAAGTTTTTTCTCCATATGCCACCATACTAAATCTATTCTTTCTCCACATTTTACATAGGGCAATTGAATTAGGTACAGGATGGGTCCTACATGTGAATGGTTATTTAACAAGCAATACAAATTGTATGTAACAGTATTCAGATAGAACAATGAGCTATTTTTGGAAAATACCTTAGAGTATCAGTTAGACAATTCCATTGATAATGAAATCATTGTTTTATTTGTTATCGGTATGTCGAACCAATTATCATACTGTTAAGTTTAAAGATCCTTCCCGATACTGTATATCCCCTCCCAGTTTTAAAATGCGAATGACTGGGATTATCAAAGAAACAAAGGATAGCTGCACTGTTCTATAAGAAGTAGGAAACTTACCTTTTTGTTAGGTAAATTAGACCTATTAGCAACCTAATATAACTTCATGTTGGTGAGTGGTGGTAAATTGTATTTAGGAGGTAGATCTCAGTGAGTTACTAGTATTACAGACTGGTCAGGAGAAGAGGGAGCTGCTGAGATATCTTAACTATACTACATTATCCCAGGTATCTATACATTGTTTGATGGTGCAATTAATTTACTTGTTCACATGTTTTGTTTACTTTGACAAATGTATTTCACCTTAAATGTGTTACAGACTTTTTTTGTTTTTCAAGCAAACTTTGCACTAATTGTGTTCGCTTAATGTTTTGATATTTAATGTTCAAAATGTATCTTTAGAGAATTTAGTTTTTTTAATAGGGGAGGTAGGGTGAAAGTCTCTGTGACTTTTCTGCTCTTTGTGGCTCTGCTGAGGAGTTATATTTTAAATTACTGACCTGGTGAATAGGTGTCACTGTTTTTTTTTCATTGCGTTTGGATTATTATAATATATTCTGTTTAGCAAAGTATTTGTTTTTTTTTTTTCTTTTATTTGTGCTTTCTATTTCTCTTATAATGCATATATTATGGATATGAGAAGAGGAGAATTTGTGCAATATTCCAAATAAAAAATACACAATATATGGGGACAACACTGCTCTTTTGTAGATATGACACAGTGAGTAGGGTTTTTTTTTTTTTACCCTTGCATACAAAGTTTGCAAGTGGCAGAATCTCAAAGTAAAAAAGGAAATAAAAAAAAACAGCCTGGAAAAAATGATTGCAAGATCTACTTGAAAGACTTGTTAGCAGCAACATATACAATATGGGGTTTAGTCTGAATGAAAGTGAAACAGAATTTATAGACAAAGTTATGTTTTTTTTTTTATTAAGAGCATTTTACATTTTACGGATTGTCATTAGATATATACAGCATGTAAAATAAGTATTGGACACATCACCATTTTTCTAGGTAAATATATTTCTAAAGGTGCTATTGACCTGCAATTTTCACCCCAGGTCAGTAACAACCCATGCAATCCACACATACAAAAAAAACAAAAGAAACAAGTTCAGAAATAGTATATTATGTAGTAACAGTAGTTAATATAGTAATAGTATGTTAAGTTCTGTGTAAAGAAATGGAATAACACAGGAATAAAGTATTGAACACACTAACTGAAATTTATTTCATACTTCATACAAAAATTTTTTGTTGGTAATGACAGCTTCAAGATGCCTCCTGTATGGAGAAACTAGTCACATGCATTGCTCAGGTGTAATTTTTGCCCATTCTTCCACACAGTCTTCAAATCTTGAAGGTTACATGGGCATCTTCTATGAACTCGGATATTTAGTTTTTTCCATAGAATTTCTATTGGATTCAAGTCAGGTGACTGGCTGGGCCATTCTGGAAGATTTATTTTCTTTCTTTGAAACCAATTGAGTGTTTCTTGGCCTTGTGTTTGGGATCATTGTCTTGCTGAAATGTCCACCCTCATTTCATCTTCATCATCCTGGTAGATGACAGCAGTTTTTTTTTTGTAAAGTTTTTATTAAAGTTTTCTTTAAACATATTACAGATTAAGCAAATGCGGGCGCATTAACCAGATTAATCATTCAAAACAGGAGAATGTAAACTACAAGGAAACATTTAAACTTAACCTAAGGTCAAAGGACCTTTCTTATGGTAAATTGAACAGTTGAAACTGTGATGATTGCAGTATTCATGGCTATATCTATTATGCATTTATCATTTTTACATGGAAGTGCTGCAGAGCATCACCCTGCGAGCATAACATAAACCTAGCTTGTGAAAATATGTATACACCCAGGGATGGCGTATCATTAGAGAAATATATGTGCTGATATATATTATCGGGGGTATCTGAGTGCATGCACTGTAACAGGGACATAGGTGAACAAGCAAATGGATAACTCAGGAAGAGGGTGGAGGTAGGGATGTACAGGTAGTATCCGATCAGCCATACCCATCAAGTTTTTTTTTTTTTTTTTTTTTTTTTTCCTGTTTTTAGGTATTCAATTGTTTGTATTCATGTGTTGTACGGAAATGTATCCAGCAAGACCAAGTGCTTGTGAATTTAGAGGGCGTATCTCTAGCTTGGTGTATTAGTTCTTCCATGTCCACCGTTCTTTGGATTCTGTGGAACCATTCTTTGAGTTCCGGTGGCGAGGTCGAGTGCCACTTGATAGGGACGCACAAGTTGGCTGCCATTACCATGTGCATGGCTAGTGATCGGTAGTATGTATGTTGTGGTATGGAGGGGAAATGCAATAGAAACTGAGCCGGTGTGAATTCTAAATCGTTCCTGGTTATTTGACGAATAAGTCGGTGTACTTCTTTCCAGAACGGTTGAATTATGGAACACGACCACCAGATATGCAGGAATTTTCCAGGTTCCTGCTCACATCTCCAGCATGTTGGGGAGACAGCCGGGTATATGCGGTGTAGTTTGCTGGGTGTTCTGTACCACCTAGTGAGAAGCTTAAGCGCGTTTTCTTGTGTGTTAACGTTGATGGACCCTTTATGAGTGATTCTGTAGATTGTTTCCCACTCAGATTCTGAGAAATGTCGTGAAAGATCCTGTTCCCATTTGTTGGTGTTACATGCCACTTTTGGGGATTGTTCTGCAAATAGCAAGGCGTAAATTTGAGATATAATGTGCCTTTGAGGCTCTGTTTTCATACACAGGTGCTCAAATGGGGTGCATTGTCTATACCAGTCTGATGGGGGTGTGGGAGCCCCAAAAAAAGTCTGAGTTGGACATAAGTCCAGAATGGAAAAGATTGGTTGGTCGTTTTCGCTATTAGATTGGCGTAGGAGATAAGGTTACCTCTGTCAAAGAATTGGTCTGCTGTTATCGTTGGGTGTGGCCATACATCTGCAAGGAAAGCCTTGTGACAGCCCGGGGTAAAGTCTGGGTTACGTCTAAGCGGTGTTATGGGGCTTTTGTTGGATGATATATTGTATTTACTACAAGTGCTTCGAAAGGCCATGAGCGTGGGGTGAATCAATGGGTGTGCATTGCAGCGAGGGGGTATGTGTTCAGTTTGTAACCATGGAATTTGAGCTAGGGGGGTGGGAGAGAAAGAATGTTCCAGTTGGACCCAATTTTTGGAAGTGGAATTAACATTCCAGTCGATAATTCGGGTTAGGTGGCAGGCCTGTTGGTACTTCCTAATATTAGGTAAGCCTAGGCCTCCCTTAAGCTTTGGAAGAGAAAGCCTAGCGAAACTCAATCTGGGTTGTCGTGAGTTCCATACAAAATGTGTAAATAGTCTTTGCAGTGATTGAAAGAAAGCAGCAGGGAGTTTGATCGGGATAGTTTGAAGTATATATAACACTCTGGGTAAGATATTCATTTTGATGATTGCCGCTCTCCCAAACCAGAGAATAATCCGGAAGACCATTTCTTTAGGTCCTGTGTTATGGTCTGTAATAGAGGCTGGTAATTTGCTGTATAAAGATCTGGGAGGTCGGCAGTGAGTTGTATACCTAAATAGGTGATTTTGTGCTTAGCCCATTTAAAGGGGAAATTGTGTTGACATAGGTTGCCGAGCTCTGCAGGTAGAGTAATGTTCAAGGCGGTTGATTTTTAAAAATTAATTTGGAGGTTGGAGATCAATTTAAATTTGTCAAGGATTTTAAGTACCGTATATACTCGAGTATAAGCCGAGATTTTCAGCCTCTTTTTTGAGGCTGAAAGTGCCCCCTCGGCTTATACTCGAGTCGCCGCTGTCTGACTGCTCGATCAGCGTATCGAGCAGACAGACGGCGGACATTAATTTTCAAAAGCCGCGCCTCCTTCTCCGCCTCCGCCTGTGATAGGCGGAACACTGAATTTCCCAGCAGTCAGTGTTCCGCCTATCACGGACATCCGCTCATTCTCATACTACGGACGAGTATGAGAGGATGTCTGTGATAGGCGGAACACAGGCTGCTGGGAAATTGAGTGTTCCGCCTATCACAGGCGGAGGCGGAATTTTGAATTGTAGAATGGCCGCCGAGAAGAGCGGCGATCCATCGGCACGGGACGGAGGAGGCACGGCACGGCACGGGACGGAGGAGACACGGGACGGAGGAGGCACGGCACGGGGGAGGCACGGCACGGGACGGAGGAGGCACGGCACGGGACGGAGGAGGCACGGCACGGGACGGAGGAGGCTCGGGACGACGGCGGCTCGGGACGGAGGCTTGGGACACAGGTAGGCTGGACACACACACAAGGCTGCACGGACACACACACACACACACACACACACACACACACACACACACACACACAGGGATGGATGGATGGATGGATACACACACACACACACACACACACACACACACACACACACAGGGATGGATGGATGGATGGATGGATACACACACACACACACACACACACACACACACACACACACACACACACACACACACACACAGGGATGGATGGATGGATGGATGGATACACACACACACACACACACACACAGGGATGGATGGATGGATGGATGGATACACACACACACACACACACACACACACAGGGATGGATGGATGGATGGATACACACACAGGGATGGATGGATGGATGGACACACACACAGGGATGGATGGACGGACACACACACAGGGATGGACGGACACACAGGGATGGACAGCCATGTCTCACCCTCGGCTTATACACGAGTCAATAAGTTTTCCAGTTTTTTGGGGGTAAATTGGGGGCCTCGGCTTATACTCGGGTCGGCCTATACTCGAGTATATACGGTAAGTTCGGAATGGTTGTCAGTGGTTCGGATAGGAAAAGGAGAATATCAGTTTTTTTTTTAATAATCTATATTTTACAAAAGATTTTTTACACATTTTTATAAATACATTTACATATACACAAAAGATATTACTCTATATGGATTATTTTCTATTGTCTTCCGCACGTCATTGATCGTTTCCTAAATCATTTTAACCTCTATTTGTTTATGTATTTATTTACTTCTTTAATCCATAACTTTAATGATATAATATTTCCAGTTATAACCCACATTCGTCCACACTCTCACCATCGTTCATTCCTTTCATATCCTTTCATTCTCTCTACTACTACATCTAACATAAATAGAGAAGAAAAAGAAAAAAGAAAAAGAAAAGAAAAGAAAAAAAAGGGAGGGGGAGAAAAAAGAGGGGAAGACCATCTCTTCTCCTCTTTCCCATCACCTCTCTTAGTTCTATATCTCTCTCCACAGTTCCTGTGAGGTTTTAAACTCCTTCCACCTCTGCCACACTGTTGTTATCTGCTTTTTAGGTAATTTTTCTGTCTGCATCCTCTCCTCCAGGGCACGCATCTCGCCCATCTCAGACTCCCATTCCTCTATATTGGGTATTCTTTTACTTTTCCATTTCCTGGCTATAATGGTTCATGCTGCTGTTAAAAAATATTTAAGGATACCCTTTTTTATATTTTTCACCGAGCCCAGTATCATTGATAATATTGATCTTAATATGTCGGGCAGTATCTGAATTCCTGTCATTGCAGTATAGATTTTGAATAATTTTTCCCCAAAAATCTGGACCCCAAGGCAGTAATACCAGATATGTGACATTGTACCTCTAGCCCCTTGGCATCTCCAACATACTTCTTGATTCTCTGGGATGATTTTATGCATATCCACTGGGCATCTATACCATCTGGCTAATATTTTATAATTTCTCTCTTGATGTCTATTGGATATTGCTAATTTATTATTATTATTATTATTTATTATTTCTGAAGCTGACAGTATTGCATCCATTTAGCTTTATATTTTGTACCCAAGGAATCCAGTGGGAGAAGTCTATTTTACTCCATTGTCTCCACCACCCTGGTGTCTTCTTTTCTCGGCCATTTCAAAAAAGTACCTCTCTCCAAAGCTGGTGGGAACTCTGGGTTGCTGAAGAGAAGGGTCATTGGGCCTATATACGATGACCTTATCCCCTGTCTCAGCAATCCATCCCAAACTTTCATTGTTGCTACCACTAGGAAGGGCATCTCCCGATTAGGGGGACGCTTCTCTCTCCTTATCCATGGTAGTGATTTTAATTTAATGGCTGTAACCTCCTCCTCAAGTTTCACCCACTGTTTACATTCTGTGTTATGGAACCAGTCCACTATCCTTGTTATAAACACTGCTCTAAGATATGCCAATAAATCTGGGAGGGCCAGGCCACCGTCCTACTTTGATCAAATTAATGTCTCTCTACTAATTCTAGCCGGCTTACCCGCCCATATGGAATGCCCTATCGTCTTACGTAATTGGTTCAATATATTTGTTGAAGGAAATATTGGGATAGTTTGAAATATATATAAAATTTTGGCCAATATGTCCAATTTTATAATATTTATCCTGCCCGTCCAGGAAAAAATCCCCTTATCATATTTTTGAAGCGTCTTTATTATTTTTTGTGTGATTGGGAGATAATTAAGTTCTTGGAGCTTTTCTATTTCTCTGGGGATAAATGTTCCCAAATATTTAATTGCATTTACTTGCCATTTTAAACGAAAATTCTTTTTGAGGAGTTCCACTGTATTGTTTTCTAATGTTATTTTCAGCGCCTCTGATTTACTGTAATTCACTTTAAAATTACTTACTTTAGTGAAATGTTTAAATTCCTGCATTCAATTTGGCAATGTCACCAGTGGATTTGTGATATATACCAGCAGATCATCCGCATATATGGACATTTTATATTCTTTTTCCCCCACTGTTATTTCTTGTATATCTCTGTTGTTTTGAATGGCTGTTGCTAGATGTTCCATGGCTAATACATACAGCAATGGAGACAACGGGCAATCCTGCTGGGGTTCCATTGGCTATGGTAATTGCTTCGGATATATCTCCATTTGCCCTTATCCTAAGTGGGATTATGATACAGAACAATTATCTTTTCCAAAAGCCTTGGGCCCATTCCCCATTGCCTTAAGGTTTCCTGAAAAAAGCACCATCCCACCCTGTCAAAATCTTTCTCAGCATCGATTGTAAGCAAACAGGATGGGATAGTGTGCCTCCGGACGTATTCAAAAGGCGTTAATGTCTTCGGGGTGTTATCCCTAGCTTCTCTTCCTTTTATAAATCTACTTGGTCTAAATGTATGTATGTTGGAAGTATCGGGGTGAGTCTGTTGGCTATGATCTTCGAGTAGATTCAAAGATGACAGCAGATTTTTGTCAAGAATGTACTGGTACATTTTTCCATTCATTCTTCCTTCAACAATATGAAGTTTGCCACTACTGTATGCTGAAAAACAGCCCCACACCATGATGTTTCCACCTCCAAACTTCACTGTTGGTATGGGGGTGTTTTTGGGGTGATGTGCAGTGCCATTTGACCTCCAAATATGGTTTGTATTATTGCATCCAAAGAGTTACATTTTGGTCTTATCTGACCAGACTATATTCTCTCAGTGTTTCACAGGCTTGTATAAATGTAGTGCAGCAAACTTTAAATGAGCTTCAACAGGCTTTTTCTTCAGCAATGGAGTCTTACGTGGTGAGCGTGCATACAGGCCATGGTGGTTGAGTGCATTACTTATTGTTTTTTTTTTTTAAACAATTGTACCTGCTAATTCCAGGTCTTTCTGAAGCTCTTCACAAGTGGTCCTTGGTACTTGGACAACTCTTCTGATAATTCTTTTCAGTCCTCTGTCAGAAATCTTGCCAGAAGCACCTGGTCTTGGCTGGTTTATGGTGAAATTATGTTCTTTCTTCTCCTGGATTATGGCCCCAACAGTGCTCACTGGATCATTCAGAAGTTTTAAAATTCTTATGAATGAATAACTTGTATAGCGCTACCTATACGAACTGAATCGCCTCAGGGCGCTTTTCTTGCCACCGGTGTCCATCTGCAGCTATTTATGCGGTCCTTTAACCTGTAGAGTCCCGACACACTTACAACATTGACATACACATATCATGGCCAATTTTTTTGGACAGGGTCTAATTAACCTACCAGCATGTCTTTGGAGTGTGGGAGGAAACCAGAGTAAACCCACGCAGGCACAGGGAGAACATGCAAACTCCAGGCAGATAGTGTTGTGGTCGGGATTTAAACCAGCAACCCTATTGCTGCTAGGTGAAAGTGCTAACCACTACACCACTGTGCTTATGTAACCAATGCCATCAGTATGTTTTGCAACAATAAGGTTGCCAAGGTTTTGAGAGTTCTCTTCGTTTATACCCATCATGGGATTTTTGTGATACCTTGGTAATGAGACACCTTTTTCTAGGCCATATAGGATATTAATTTGCACTGACAAGGGGCAGGATTGCTTTCTAATTACTGACAGATTCCAGCTGGTGTCCTGACTTTCCATGCCTTTTTGCACTTCCCTGTCTTCTTGTGTTCAATACTTTTTGCTTGTGTCATTCCATTTTATTACTCATAACTTAATTTCTGAATGTATTTGTTTTGGTTTCTTTGTATGCATGGATTGCATGTTGTTATAGACGTGTGGTGAACATTTCATATCAATAGCACCTTTAGAAATATATTTACCTAGAAAAATGGTGACATATCCAATGCTTATTTTACCAGCTGTATGTTTTGTTAAGATCTATTCTGACTAACTCTCTGATTGCAAATTATGTGTGAAAAGAAAATTAGGCGTGCTGTACACGGTGCAAATTTCTTTCTTGCAACCACAAGTTGCAGGAAAGAAATTTGCATGATTCCCCTTTCAATTCAAACAGTGCTGACAAGGGAATCCCTACTGCCAAGCAATTGTCTGCTCCCAGAGGGGGAAGCCATTCCCACCGAGACATTGAATTTATCTAGCGGCTATAGCAGCAGTGATTTGAACCTTTCATGTCTGGCTTTAGGATTATTTTGCTAAAGTAGCTGAGAATCTTTACTCTATAATTTACATGAATATTCACTTCAATTATCCAATCATTTGAAAAGCAAATTCATGTTTAATTATTTTATTTCCAGGATATTCAGAATGGACATGAATTTGTTTTATTTTTGTTGGAATATTTGAAGTGAATATTGACGTACATTTTTAAGTAAAAATTCTACTTTAGCAAATCAGCCTAAATCATTAAGTTCAAACCTAATTTAATCTACAAATTAGTCAGTGAGTGGGTTTACAGCAGCTTCTCTAACTTCCATTTCCTCAGTAGGTCATTGTAAATGTGGGTACACACAGAGTGAAATATAGACAGTTCAGCAGGCAGTAGTTGAATCTTGATGTGTATGTAGCCCTTTCTGTTCAACAGAAGTCAATCAGCAGATCGACTTTTGTTGAATGGCCAAGCTGTAAAACTTAGTGATCAGTGGCAATCAACTGCAGGTGCTGATCAGTGTATTCTCACAGTGCAGGGGCCCACCATCCGAAAACAATGTTGCACTGAAGTGGATTCCTCCATTCACCTCGCTTATGTGGAAGGGTGAATCCATTCATTCTTTTTTCATTTAACCCACAAGATGGACAAAAAAAAAATAACAGTGTATTCTCAGCTTCAGACATAACTGGATGTTTTCAGATCAGTCCCCCAGTTTTTCTTGCTGTAGCACTGTAAAATATCAAGGTAACTGAAAACTGATTGACCTGGTGCATTAAGGTAGAACAATAGCCATAACTTTTCCATTTTGGATAGAGTAAAGGAGGATTATAACACCTGTCAGTTTTTTTTGTCATTTATGTCCCATCGGGAAGATTTACCTTAATTTCCTGTCCAATAGCCAAAACAGGAAATGAGAGGAAATCCCTGCTAATTAAGAGAACTCACCAGAACTAGTGTCTATATTGGAAAACTTCCCCTCTATTACTTTTCGGGGACAACCCAAAATTCGGGGTTCATTTTACTTTGTGAGTGTGATTGTGGGTCCTGTGGACTCGATTTCCGCGGGAATACCCGCAATCGTCTCACGGAGAGGAAGAGCGGGGAAATGCTAATGCATATTGTCAAGACACTGATCACAGCTCCCTGTAATCGGGAGCAATGATCAGTGTCATGTCACACATAGCCACACCCCCCCACAGTTAGAATCACTCACTCCCTAGGACACACTTAAACCCTTCACTGCCAGTGTCATTTACACATGAATCAGCGCATTTGTAAAGCACTGATTGCTGTATAAATGACAATGGTCCCAAAAATGTGTCAAAAATATCCAATGTGTCCGCCACAATGTTACAGTCCTGATAAAAATAGCAGATCTCTGCCATTACTAGTAAAAAATGTAAAAATAAAAATGCCATAAAACTATTCCCTATATTGTAGATGCTGTAACCAATCAATAATAGCTTATTGCAATTTTTTTTACCAAAAATATGTAGAAGAATACGTATCAGCCTAAACTGAGAAAAAAATATTTATAATATATTTTTTGGGGATATTTATTATAGCAAAAAGTAAAAAAAAATTATTTTTTTTTCAGAATTATCGCTATTTTTTGTTTATAGCGCAAAAAATAAAAGCGGTGATCAAATACCACCAAAAGAAAGCTCTATTTGTAGGGAAAAAATATGTCAATTTTGTTTGGGAGCTACGTCTCGCGACCACACAATTGTCAGTTAAAGCAACGCAGTGCCGTATCGCAAAAAACGCTCTGGTCTTTTGCCAGCTAAATGGTCCGGGACTTAAGTGGTTAAAGAGTGTGAATTTTCCTAACAGGTGCACAGACTGCACTAAAAACAGTGTTCTAATCCACATTCCCTCTATCCAAAACTCAAAAAGAAGTTTTGCTTTTAGTTATACTTTAAAAAAGAAATACATTTTTATGATTTAATAATTCAATCAGAAGTACTCACCTTGTCTAGTCATTACTATAAAAAACAATCCACTATGTTTACCATAATGATGAACTATAGTTTAACCTTTTAATCACAAAATCTGTGAAGTTGTATTTCTATACTGCTCAGTCTGTTAGTAATATTAAAGTCGGTTTAAACATTTATTTTTCATATAGGTAAATTACTAAGCTCTGTTGTAAACTGAACACCTATTGTTGAATAAATCAAAGCTAAACCAATTGTCATTAACACAAGATGAGTCACGTAGGCCTAAATGGCCAAAATGTTCTGGATTTGAAAGATATTGATTCATAAGCTCCCTAAAGTCAATTGTAAAAATTCTGCAGAATTTTTCAGCCCTCTAGAGGGAAGACGGTTCAGGAGGGGGTGCAAACTTGTACCCCCCTTTCCTGTTCAGCTGGGATGCATGTGTATATGAGGGTTTGGTATATATTTTGTTGAAGGATCTGGAATAGATTTTGGACTATAGTGTACACTTTTAATTCTAATTCTAAAAATCAGTAAAGTTGTATAGCTATATTTCTCAGTCTGTTAGTAATAATAACATCTGTGTAAACATCTCTTTTTATTTTTCATATAGGTAGATTACCAAGCTCAGCTGTAAATCGAACATCTATTGTTGAAAAAAAATCACAACTAAGCTGATTGACATTCACACAAGATGAGTCAAAGAGGAGAAAATTTGTATCCGTGCTCTGAGTGCCAGAAGATATTTACTTCTAAGTCCAAACTCAATGTTCATCTGAGGATTCACACTGGAGAGAAGCCATATAAATGTTCAGAATGTGACAAGTCCTTCTTAAGAAGTAATCTTCTTGCTCAACACCTGAGAATTCACACAGGAGAGAAACCATTTAAATGTTCAGAATGTGGAACGTGCTTCTCACAATATAGCAATCTTACTCGACACCAGAATACTCACACAGGAGAGAAACCGTTTAAATGTTCAGAATGTGGCAAGTGCTTCTCACAAAATACTACTCTCACTGAACACCAGAAGACTCACACAGGGGAGAAACCATTTAAATGTTCAGAATGTGGCAAGTGCTTTTCACAAAATATTCATCTCACTAAACACCATAAGACTCACACATGGGAGAAACCATTTAAATGTTCAGAATGTGGCAAGTGCTTCTCAGATCGTTTTAAACTTACTGAACACCAGAAGATTCACACAGGAGATAAACCATTTAAATGTTCAGAATGTGGCAAGTGCTTCTCACAAAATAGTATTCTCACTGAACACCAGAAGACTCACACAGGGGAGAAACCATTTAAATGTTCAGAATGTGGCAAGTGCTTCTCACAAAATAGTAATCTCACTAAACACCATAAGATTCACACAGGGGAGAAACCATTTAGATGTTCAGAATGTGGCAAGTGCTTTTCACAAAATATTAATCTCACTAAACACCATAAGACTCACACAGGGGAGAAACCATTTAAGTGTTCCGAATGTGGCAAGTGCTTCACATATCGTTTTGATCTTACTCAACACCAGAGAATTCACACAGGAGAGAAACCGTTTAAATGTTTGGAATGTGGCAAGTGCTTCTCATATCGTTTTAATCTTACTCAACACCAGAGAATTCACACAGGAGAGAAACCGTTTAAATGTTTGGAATGTGGCAAGTGCTTCTCACAAAGTTTTAGTCTTACTATACATAAGAGAATTCACACAGGAGAAAAACCATTTCAATGTTCAGAATGTGGCAAGTGCTTTTCAAAAAATTCTTATCTTAATATTCATAAAAGGAGTCACACAGGAGAAAAATAATGTTTAAAGTGCTTCTCAGAAGGTTCTAAAATTAATATTTAGAAGAAGATTCACACAAGAGAAATAACGTTTAAATGTTCAGAATGTGACTAGTGCTTCACTTTGAAACAAAACCTTGTTACACACCAGAGAATTCACACTGGAGTAAAAACATTTAACCATTTCAATACAGGACATTTATACACCCTTCCTTCCCAGACCAATTTTTAGCTTTCAGCACGCTCACATTTTGAATGCCAATTACTCAGTCATGCAAAACTGTATCCAATCAAAAATTTTATCATTTTTTTTCATACAAATAGAGCTTTCTTTTGGTGGTATTTAATCACCACTGGGTTTTTTATTTTTTGCAACATAAGTGAAAAAAGAGCGAAAATGTTGAAAAAAAACACACTTTTTTTAGTTTCTATGATAAAATTTTGCAAATGAGTCATTTTAGTTCATAAATTTGGGCCAAAATTTATACGGCTACATCTCTTTGTTAAAAAATAACCCAATGAGTGGATATTATTTAGTCTCTGTGAAAGTTATAGAGTCTACAAGCTATCGTGCAAATCATTGAAAATTGATCACACCTGATCACACATGATGTGGACCTCTCAATTCTTGAGGCCCTGAAATGTCAGTAAAGTACAAATACCCCCAAAATGACCCTTTTTGAAAATTAGACAGTCCAAGGTATTTAGCAAGAGGCATGGTGAGTTTTTTGAAGTTGTAATTTTTTCCCACAATTCTTGGGAAAATTAAGAATTTTTATTTTAATTTATTTTTTCACAAAATTGTCATAATAACAAGTTATTTCTCACACACAGCATATGCATACTTCCAATTACACCCCAAAATACATTCTGCTACTCCTCCTGAGTATGGCTATACCACATGTGTGTGAATTTTACACAGCCTGGCCACACAGAGAGGTCCAACATGCAGAGAGCACCGTCAGGGGTTCTAGGAACATAAAATTACACCACTAATTTCCTAAGCACCTATTACATTTGTGAAGGCCCTGGAGCCCCATGACAATGTAATTACCCACATAATGACCCCATTTTGGAAAGCAGACACCCCTTGTCTATTCTATGAGGCATAATGAGTCTTTTGAGTGGTTATTTTTTTCCAAAAGTCTTCAGAAAATGTAGAAAGAAAATTAAAACAAATTTTTTTTTTTTTACACAAAGTGGTCAGTTTATAAGATATTTCTAACTCAAGGCATGTAAATAGCAAAAATTACACCTCAAAATACATTCTGATACTCCTCCTGAGTATGGCGATACCCCATGTGTGTGACTTCTACACAGTCTGGCCACATACAGAGGCCCAGCATGCAGGGAGCACCATTAGGTCTTCTAGGAGCATAAATTACACCTCAAATTTCCTAACGACCTATTACAATTTTGAAGGCCCTGGAGCACCAGGACAGTGGAATTACCCACAAAATGACCCCATTTTGGAAAGCAGACACCCCAATATATATTCTATGAGGCAAAATGAGTCTTTTGAACGGTTCATTTTTTTACACAGAAGTCTTCAGAAAACATGGAAAGAAAATGAAAATATTTATTTTTTTACACAAAGTTGTCAATTTATAAAATATTTATAACACATAGCATGCATATAGCAAGAATTACACCCCAAAACACATTCTGCTACTCTTCCTGAGTGTGACAATACCACATGTGTGAGACTTTTATGCAGCCAGTATACATACAGAGGCCCAACATTGAAGTAGTACCTTCAGGCGTTTTAGGAGCATAAATTACACATCTCATGTCATTCCTTCCTATCACATTTTTAAGGTCTAGGAGCACCAGGACAGTGGAGCTACCCACAAAATGACCCCATTTTGGAAAGCAAACACCCCAACATATATTCTATGAGGCATGGGCTGCAGGTAGGTACTCAGGTACTCTGTTGTGCTGGAGACAAGTACTCGGGTACTCTGATGGGCTGGTGACAGGTACTCGGGTACTCTGATGGCCTGGTGACAGGTACTTGGGCGCTCTGATGGCCTGGTGACAGGTACTCGGGAGCTCTGATGGCCTGGTGACAGGTACTCAGGCACTCTGATGGCCTGGTGAAAGGTACTCAGGCACACTGATGGCCTGGCGACAGGTACTCAGGTACTCTGATGGGCTACAGATAGTTATTCGGGTACTCTGATGGGCTGGTGACTGGTACTCAGATGGGCTGTGACAGGTACTCAGATATTTGTGTACTCAGATGAACTGTAACAGGTACTCAGGTACTCAGATGAACTGTGACAGGTACTCAGGTACTCAGATGGACTGTGACAGGTACCCGGGTACTTAGATGAACTGTGACTGGTACTTGGGTACTCAGATGGACTGTGACAGGTATTTGGGTACTCAAATGGACTGTGACAGGTATTCGGGTACACAGATGGACTGTGACAGGTATTCGGGTACTCAGATGAATGGTGACCGGTACTCAGGTACTCAGATGGACTGTGACAGGTACTGGGTACTCAGATGGGCTGTGACAGGTACTCAGGTACTCAGGTGAACTGTGACAGGTACTCGGGTACTCAGATATACTGTGACAGGTACTCAGGTGCTCAGATGGGCTGTGACAGATATTCAGATATACTGTGACAGGTACTCAGATGGGCTGTGACAGGTACTCAAGTACTCAGATGGGCTGTGACAGGTACTCAGATATACTGTGACAGGTACTCAGGTAATCAGACGGGCTGTGACAGGTACTTAGGTACTTGGGTACTCAGATTGGCTGTGACAGGTACTCGGGTACTCAGATGGGCTGTGACAGGTACTCGGGTACTCAGATGGGCTGTGACAGGTACTCAGGTACTAGGGTACTCAGATTGGCTGTGACAGGTACTCAGGTACTTAGATGGACTGTGACAGGTACTCAGGTACTTTGATGGGTGGTGACAGGTACTCGGATGGGCTGTGACAGGCACTCAGGTACTTTGATGGGTGGTGACAGGTACTCGGATGGGCTGTGACAGGTACTTTGATGAGTGGTGACAGGTACTCGGATGGGCTGCGACAGGTGCTCAGGTAATTTGATGGGTGGTGACAGGTACTCGGATAGGCTGCGACAGGTACTCGGGTACTTTGATGGGTGGTGACAGGTACTCAGATACTCGGGTACTCAGATGGGCTGGGACAGGTACTCGGGTACTCAGATGGGCTGGGACAGGTACTCAGGTACTTTGATGGGTGCTGACAGGTACTCTGATGGGTGATGACAGGTACACTTTATTGGGGGTGTGTACTGTAAGCAGTAACAATATGTTACCACAATCTCCTTCTCACGATCAGTGTGAGGAGGAGAACTCAGTAACATCTTGTTACCACAGTTTGTTTACATTCTGTGACCGACTGTGACATTCTATGACCAGCCGGTCACATGGTAAAGAGCCAATTTCATTGGCTCGCTACTGCGATCAGGGTTGGGCTGTGTCAGGGTGACAAGCTGCATCCCAGATCGCCGCTCTGTGCGCACCCTAGGGGTGTGCACGAGCGCCGTGCACATGGGCAGTGCATGTGACTGGCTGTGATTGGACACAGCCAGTCACATGGTAAAGAGCCATTTGTTATTGACTGTTTACCTGGATCAGGGATAAGCTGTGTCCGAGGGACACACCTCATCCACGATTGCCACTCTGAGGGCCCCTGGGGGCCCGCAGGAGCAGCGAGATACCGAGGACATCATATGACGCCCGTCCAGGATGGGAGATCCCATCTGCAGATGTCATATGACTATAGCCTGGTATTGAAGTGGTTAAATGCTCAGAATATGGCACGTGCTTCTCACGAGGTTCTATTCTTAATAAACATAAAAGGATTCACAAAAGAGAGAAATCATTTAAATGATCAGATTGTAGAAAGTGCTCCTTACATAGTTCTAATTTTTTTTAACCACTTGACCTCCAGAAGATTTACCCCCATTCATAACCAGGCCATTTTTTTGTAATACGGCACTTCATTAATTTACCTGACAATTGCGCGGTAATGCAATGCTGTACCAAAATAAAATGTATGTCATTTTATTCCCCACAAATAGAGCTTTCTTTTGGTGGTATTTGATCATCACTGCATTTTTTTTGCACTTTAAACAAAAAAAAACAATATTTTTACTTTCTGCTATAAAACATATCCAAAAAAAATCCAAAATCAAATCTCTTCATAAGTTTTGGCCAATATGTATTTTACAACATATTTTTGATAAAAAATCCCAAAAGTGTACATTGATTGGTTTGCACAAAAGTTTTAGCGTCTACAAACTATGAGCTATATAACAGAATTTTAATTTTAATATTTTGTTTTTACTAGTAATGACGGTGATCAGCGACCTATAGTGGGACTGTGATATTGCGACGGATATTCTGACACATTTGAGAACCAGTGACACTAAAAAAACGATCAAAGGGTTAAATATGTGCCTAACCAGTGTTTTGGTGTAAACTGTGTGTTGCTTTTACTAAGGGAAATTTTGAATTTTCTTTCCCTGCTTTCAGACAATCGGTGGGTGCCGGTGGTCATCCATTGGCCGGCACCCGCTGATCGGTATCTGCTGTATTTAATCACAGCAGAGCCGGATAGCTGGCGTGCACACTCCCTACCCGGAAAGGGCTGGATCAAGTGCCTAGTACGTGATCCAGCACAGAAGAGCCTCCTTGCCGCCACATATCTGTGTTATACGGTCAGCAAGTGGTTAATATACCATTTTGTTTACTTTTTACGCAGAATGTCGAGGATGCCATGAAAATAATTTGATTTGCTTAATAAAGCTTTAGAGGGTGACTAAATTGCAAATTTGCAAATATATAAAAAATATGTTTCAATTGTGTCAAATGTGTCTGAAAAATAAATTGCGTATCTGTTCAAATCATTCATGCCTTGGTTTCATTAATTTAAATGAAAATAATAATTTTAGTATTAGATTAGCATAAAAAGACTGAATTTTGATCCATGTATTTAATCTTGGACTGAAGATGTTAACTCTTCCCCACTATATTCCAAACTAAAGGAGAAATGTCATTAGGAGATACAGTAAATTGTTAATCAAGTCACAACAGTGATATTTTAGTTACAAGTGGAGCCGTTATGTTATATTTCTTGGATGCTCTGGCAATGTTAGAGCCTCCCTAACCTTTGTGTGTTCCGCCATTTTGTTGTATTCTCCATAATACAAAATAAACAAAAACAACAGTATACAATAACACAGTGGAGGAGAACACTGAATCAAACATTGTTGTGTTGATGAAGGATTCTGAGATACCCCTATATATCCAGCTTTAGTTTTAATGGTGCAAGCCATTTTCATTTACGTGAAGTGTGAAATGTAACTATAGGCTTGCTTTTAAACAAAGTAAGATCAGGAACTTGTAATTCTGAAATTTTGCAAGTCTAATTATGCTTGTTGTCTTGACTAAACTACATTGGATCATCTCTGAAGAACACAGAACATTAACTGTGGTCAATATTAATTAGAAATATAGAAAGCCATACAGAAAACAGTGAATTGAATATGGCAAAATATCTGGATTATTATGTCATCCAAGTGGCTGTGTCAAATAATAGATATATCAGATACTTTATTGCTTAGCGATTGACGTTTTTTTTTTCATACAGCTTTTTTGATCCACACTGAGCAATTTACACCACCTTTTCACCGTTGAAGGTTCGGGAAAGGCTGGATTCGATATTTTGGCTTTGGATTACTAGAAGGAAGATTTTGATTTTAAAAGTTTGTTCTTTGTGGGCACCACTTCACAGAGGGTAACTGAAGCTTCCACTGGGCTGTAATTTATAAATATTTTCAGCAAATTTTACCTGTAAATACGATTACATAAATGTATATAGTGCTGATAAATGCAGCACTTTACATATTGTAAATTGACATGAATCCCTGCCCTTTATGTAATTTACAATCCAAGATCCCTATCCCACACGTATATATACAGATACTAGCAAACCCAGTACTGCCACTCATGCCTTACCAGCCAGGCTACGTACTTGGAAAAGGGTCTGCTATGATTTCCTTTTGTTGGGGATTTATTCTTGGTTACTGACAACTTTGACTATATCCATTCAATGACATCCCCTGGGATCCCCTGGCCACTTTGTTTATAGAGAAAATCAGGCTGGGGATCAGAACTGTAACAGGCATTTTTTTACATTGGTACATGTTCCCCTTTGCCCAGTTCTCTATACCTATTATTGTCAATCCCTTGCCTATTAGCCTTGAAAATGACCAACATTGATTTGGAAAAGTAATCCCGACAGACATCAATAACGTTCAGATTAAGGTTCATTATTTCAGCTTTTTTTCTTAATCAATTACATTTTTTGGGGGAAGCAAACAAACTGAAAAACTCGGAAAAAGTACATCAATTGCAGCCTCATCGTGCCCATCAAATGCAGCCACTGTGCCATCAATTACAGCTAAGAATAAGCCGAACACCCTCCGGTTCACACCAGAACCTGCAAACAGGCAAAAAATTAGTTTTAACACACGAACACTGTTAATGTCTATGGGACACGAACATGAATAACCAAAGTGCTCATTTTAAAGACTTATATGCATGGTATTGTCATAGAAAGTGTTTGGGGACCTGGGTCCTGCCCCAGGGGACATGTATCAATGCAAAAAAAAGTTTTAAAAACAGCCATTTTTTCAAGAGCAGTGATTTTCATAATGCTTAAAGTGAAACAATAAAAGTGAACTAATCCTTTAAATTTTGTGCCTGGGGGGTGTCTATAGTATTCCTTTAACCACTTGCCTACCAGGCACGAACACCCCCTTCCTGCCCAAGCTATTTTTTAGCATTCAGCGCTGTCATATTTTGAATGACAATTGCACGGTAATGTAATGCTGTACATGAATAAAATGTTTTATAATTTTTTCCCCACAAATAGAGCTTTTTTTTGGTGGGAATATTACAAACTTTTATTTTATTTTTTATTTTTTCTCACAAAGTTGTCACTAAATTATATATTGCTCACACATGCCATGGGCATATGTGAAATGACACCCCAAAATAAATTCTGCTGCTTCTTCTGAGTACGGGGATACCACATGTGTGGGATTTTTTGGGAGCCTAGCCGCGTACGGGGCCCCGAAAACCAAGCACTGCCTTCAGGATTTCTAAGGGTGTAAATTTTTGATTTCACTCCTCACTACCTCATTTTCCCTGAAGAAGTCACGTGACGGTGACGAATGCGCAAGGAAGGAAGTGAGAGAGATACCAGGAAGGACACTGGAATGCACCGCTCGTTGCTCTGCATATTGCTGTATTTATTTACTCCTCAATGTGAGTACCCTGTCGTTTTACCTAATAAATTGAATTTGTTCAAACTACTGCACTATGGGATATTATCTTCTTATCTTGTGAGGCACACCCACCTTAGGAACTGGAGCAAGTTATTCATCAATATTTGATTAAGGCTGTAACCTCACAGCCGTGAGGTAAGGGCACATCCGTCCACTTACTGGATAATAGGAAGAAAAAGTCACTGCACTTGTATGCCTGCATGGGTCACTGGAGTTTGAAGCAAAGTGCTCTCCCTTAGAACACAGCACGTTCACAAGATTGAATAGTTCATACTGACTATTAGCACTCTATTCGTTTGATTCATTTGTTTATCATCATTTCACATGTACTGTTACGTTTTGTATTGCTGCTAGCACTATTTGCACTCAAAAGCACTGCATGGAATACGTTTTTGTTTATATGTTTATTGGACTTATTGATATTTGTTTCTTTCACTTGGCATGTCACATGGGATTGTGCTTATGTGAATATATATTTTTTTTTTTAAATGTATATTTATTGAAAAAAAGATTTTTGTACAGCAGATAAATTTATACAACCAATGTAGACATTCAAGATTGACAATGCAACAGTAACAGGAAAAAACTGCCGCAGGCGGAATACAGCATGTTAACCTCTTGATACATCACATTAAAGGGTAAGGAGGGAAGGACACACCACGGGACCGCTGAGTGAAATACATGAATAAACCCAGAGTTGTATATGTGGGGGTGGACGTAAGGTCAAGGTCCCGAGAGCAAGCCTGAGGCAAACATTCCCGAACGTAAATAGCCTCAAGCTAGGATGTTGCCTCAGGGTTGAACGCGGAACTATCCCATCTGTCCCATACTTTAGAAAACTTGGGTAGGGAGTCTTGTACTAGCGCAGTCATATGTTCCATCCTGCGGATATACGCAATTGCAGAAATTAGCTGTGGATGAGATGGGGGGGAAGGGGACAACCAAAGAGCAGGAATCACTCTCTTAGCAGCCAAGAGGATATAAGCTGTCAGTTTCTTGGCGTGCTTAGATAGCGCCGCAATAGGCAAGCCTAACAAGTAATGTCTAGGGTCTAACGGAGCATCTATCCCCAAAACAGATTGGAGCAGAGAACGGACCATAGACCAAAAAGGTACAATCAAAGGGCAGCTCCAGAAGATATGAAAATGGGTGCCCTCATGTCGTAAGTACCTCCAACACAGCTTAGATATGGTGTGATCGTATTTATGTAGCATTTCAGGGGTTTTGTACCAGAACATTAGTATCTTATATGCTGTCTCTCTCTGCTCCACGCATCTAGAAACCTTAGAAGTAGAAGTCCAGATATCCTGCCATTGAGAAATAGTTAAGGGAGTTGGTAAAATTGCGGCCCATCTCCTCATATAGAGATGCGTTTCCGCGGTGGGCGAGGTTGAATTGTGAAGGATACTGTAAATAGAGGATATAAGTCCTTTCTGACAGGGACCATGGAAGCACAAAGTTTCAAAGGTGCTAGGGTTTGTCAAAGTCAGGTCAGGAGATCTGTAATGAAAATAATGTTTAAATTGAAGGTATGAAAAGAGGAGTCTATCCGGAATGTCATACTTATCCTGAAGCTCTGGGAAGGATAGGAATTTGCGAGACACCGGGTGTACCAGGTGGCGTAATTGGAAGATGCCTGACCTGTACCAAGGAAACATATTCTTCACAGAGAGGCTATCAGGCACGTCTGGATTAAAAATGACATTCAACAGGGGTGAGCATGGAGAAGAGAGAGAGAACCTCTTGTGACATTTCTTCCATATGGACAAAGTGAAAAGCATCGGCCCAAGGCTTAGACGTCTAAGCTGAGCCATAGAGGAGGTCAAATCGGACCACAGCATGGCACAGGGATGAACAGGAGTAACAACACTCATTTCCAGCTCCGACCATCTACTGGTAGCAAAATACGAGGACCAGGAGATAGCCGCCAGAAGATGCGCTGCATAATAATACCTCACTATAGCTGGGGCTCCCAACCCACCTTGAGACCGTGGAGCAAAAACCACTGTTTGGGCTATCCTATGTAGCTTATTTCCCCATATAAATTTAGCGAAGGCCCGCTGAATGTTCCTAAGTTGAGGCATGGAGATAGCAACTGGTAACGTTTCAAAAAGATATAAAAACTTAGGGAGTATGGCCATTTTTAATACATTAATTCTGCCCAAGAGAGATAGGGGGCACGACGTCCAACTCCTGAGTAGGCAATGCGTATCCGCAATTAGAGATACATAATTAGCTTCATAGAGGGTGGTGTACCAGGCAGTCAAGTTAATGCCAAGGTATTTAAGGGAAACGGGGCACCAATGATAGGGGTATTTAAGTTTCAAAGAAGCTAGAAGTGGGGGAGAGATATGAATAGGGAGCGCTTTGGTTTTAGTAGTATTAACCCTATAACCCGAGAGGCTGCTGAACGTGTCTAGAAGAGTGTGAAGTTTGGGAAGGGAGACTTGAGGTTTCGTCAGAGTGAGGAGTATGTCGTCTGCAAAAAGAGATAACTTGTATTCTTTCAATCTGAGCGAAAATCCGCTTATGTCTGAGTTCTCCCATATAGCTGCAGCTAAAGGTTCCAGGCACAGTATAAACAACAAGGGGGAGAGGGGACAACCCTGTCTGGTACCATTACTATGAGTAAAGAGTGGAGACCTGTAAGATGCCAGTTGGACTTGGGATGTGGGAAGTGAGTATAAGGCTTGCAGGGCCGACAGGAAAGAACCAGAAAAGCCAAAACGCTGGAGTGTAGCAAACATGTATGGCCATCCCAACCTGTCAAAGGCTTTTTGTGCATCTAAACTCAAAACAATGGCCGGGCAAGATGTCTTATCGAGCAAGTCTATAAGATCGATGGTGCGTCTAGTATTGTCTCCAGCTCGTCTACCCAGTACAAATCCCACCTGGTCATTATGAACCAGGGCGGGAATCATTAAGGAAAGCCTATTTGCTAAGATTTTAGTGAAAATTTTATAATCAGAGTTTAGTAAGGCTATGGGTCTGTAGTTATCTGGTAAGGTAGGGGATTTACCCGGTTTCGGGATAACAGTAATATGTGCATGGAGGAACTGAGAATGCGGTACAGTGCCCTTCTGTAGGGAGGTAAAGAGATTAAGCAAATGAGGGCTCAGTGTCGGGAGAAAAGTCTTATAATAAATGTAGGGAAGCCCATCAGGACCCGGGGACTTATGGGACGGGAGGTTCTTTACAACCGCAGCCAATTCTTCTGGCGTGACGGGTGCATTCAGGGTAGCTACTTGTGAGGATGACAACACTGGCAGCTTCAAGGGAGCACAGAAATCATTAAAGCTGTCCTGGGAGAACACGTGGTTGGGATCTGAAGCTAGGCAATTATATAACTTCTGGTAGAAAGCACCAAATACTTTAGACATCTTCAAGGGGCAGTAAGTCGGAGTACCGTCTGACTGTAGCAAAAGATCGGGGTAGGAATGAAATGGACGGGGTTTTAGCTTGTTCACCAACATCCTATGAGGCTTGTTGGCAAACTCATAAAACCTCTGCTTCGCCCAGAGTAGAGCTTTAGAACATTTATGCATATCTAAAGATTTCAACCGTTCACGTAGAGAGGTCACTGTGCGAAGCCGTGGCACCGATGGGGAAGACACCAGCAGAGCTTCAGCTTTCAGCAGTCGCGAAAGAATGTCCAGTCTCTGCGCAGCTGAGTCTCGCTTGAGGCGGGAGCCAGCCGAAATACACAATCCTCTGAAAAAGGCCTTGTGGGCCTCCCAAAGGGTGGACACGTCCCGCACAGACCCTTCGTTAATTTGAAAAAATTCGGTAAGACTCTGTGACAAATGAGTTTCGGTGGACGGATCGCGGAGGAGAAACTCATTGAATCTCCAGTGGCAGGTCCTGGGTGTGTAGAGGGTGAGGGCGAGGTCAAGCTGGACCGATGCATGATCGGACCAAGTTATGGGGTTCAACTCTGAGGCTACTGCTGACATTAGAAGAGGTGCCGTAACAAAGATGTAGTCCAATCTGGAGTACATCTTGTGTGGGGGGGAATAGAAGGAAAACTGCCGGTGCGTAGGGAGTTTAATCCTCCAAATATCTAATAAGTTATGAGATCTAATGAGCTTGCGAAACGCAGTAGATTGACGCTCCGTTTTGGAGGAGGGGTTGTCTGAAAACAGGGTCTGTCTATCCTTCCTAGCAGACATGGCCATATTAAAGTCCCCACCAATGATCATGAATGGTTGGGCAAATGCGCCCAGGTTGTCCAAGACCTTAGTAAGGAATTGAAGCTGGCCAGAGTTGGGAGCATAAACATTAATAATTGAAAGAGAGCGAGATAAGTAGTCGCAGTCCAGAAGAATATATCTACCCTGCGGGTCGAGAAATGAAGACTTAACCCGTAGCGGGCATGTCTTTTTAATCAGTATCGCCACTCCAGCCTTACCAGAGGGGTCAGAGGCCATAAAAGAGACCGGGAAGTGTTTAGCTGCAAATTTAAGAGATCCCCCTGGGCGAAAATGAGTCTCCTGGACCAGGACCACATCTGCGTTTGAGGATTTGAACTCCTTCAAAGCTAACCAGCGCTTATGGATCGAGTTCAAGCCCTTAACATTGTAAGTGAGCACCCTCAAAGCCATGATAGAAAAAACAGTGGAAGCTTAAAGTACCCATAAAACACATGTAAAAAACTGATATAACCATACAAACCAAGAAGATATTGGGACCCGTGGTGTGTCCTAGGAATGAAAAGCAAGTGAAGGCATATAATAACAATGCATCCATATAGCATAAAAAAGAGCATCAAATTCACACAAAAAGTGAAAAAAAGGCCAAAAAAAAGGCCTAAAAAAGAGAAAAAAACATTAATAGTAGAAAAAAGGCCTGGGGGGTAAAAACCACCCAGGAGTCCACAGCCGTAGCCGCGGAACAAGAGGAGGCACATCAGGGGTTCCAGCTCATCTGGAGAGACCCCGCCACCTTCCAGCAAAAGTTACAGGGAATATGCACAGTGTACTGTAGTCCCAACAACCAACAACAGGGGCAGTAGAAAAAAAAAATATAACCTGTAACTAAAATTGCAAACACCCCTAAGTAAGGAGAAAACATGGTGAGATAGGGGCCAAGGCCTAGGTCAGCCAAATAACACATATGGAAGTCACCATAAAGGGGGGAGTCTAGGGTGTAGGTTACGCTGAGGAGTAGAAAAGGGCTTCTGCGACTTCTGACATGCAGGGGTCCAGATCCGAGCAGGAACGGAGGAGGGTCTAGGTGTCGTCGGAAGCGGCACGGGATCCTCGTCTGGTAGTGGTGGTAGACCCAGGTTGCATATGAAAGCTTCACTTTCCTGAAGATCTCTCATGGAGTATTGAGTCCCATCTTTAGTGGCTGAAAGACGGAAGGGGAATCCCCAGCGATACGGGAACTGATGGTTCTGCAGATGTGCAGTCACAGGGCGAAAACTACGACGTTTGGCAAGCGTGATAGGGGATAAGTCACTAAAAATTTGTATCTTGGCCCCCTTAAACTCCAAGCGGGATTTGTTCCGGGTGGCCATGGTCAAAGCTTCTTTGCTGTCGTTGTAGTGAAAGCGTACGATAATGTCTCTTGGGTTGGCCCCGGCAGGGGGCTTTGGGGCTAAGGATCTGTGAGCCCTATCCAATCTCCAGTCTATGTCCGGGATTTTAGGGACGACAACATTAAAGAGACTGAGTAGGTATGGTTTGATCTCTCCCTCACTGACGGCCTCAGGGATGCCTCTAATACGGAGGTTTTGGCGACGTTCCCTATTCTCTAGGTCTTCCTGTTGGGATTGGAGCTGGGAGACAGATTGCTTCAGACCGGCATTGTCTTCTTCTAAAGCGTGAACATACTGTAGTAGGTCATCGAATTTGGTTTCCAGTACATCAGTCCGTTCTCCAATTTGAGCAAGCTCCCCCCGTAATTCATGGGCCAGCTTACCCATTTCCTTAGAAACATTGCTCGTTAGATCTTGCAGGAGAGCTCGCAATTTATCATCAAGTACGTCAACTGTGACCGGGGCGGACATCGTAATGGAGTGGCTATGCGACTGGGAGCTTGGAACGTCGTGCGCCGACACTTGGGAGGCCACTTGTGCATATGTAAAGGAACCTGGAGAAGGAGCTGGGGAGGCTTGCCTGCTCAGAAATCTATCCAGAGTCTGTGAGGGCCGCAGATCCGGGGACAAAGACTGAGGAAGGTGTTTCGGCCCGTATTTCACCATGAGGCGTTGGGACTAGGCATATATTCAGTTACATGGGGTGCTTCCCATAGAGAAGTAGCGACTGTGAGTTGCACAGGAGCATTGGAAGGCGGCTAGGGCCCACGGAGAACGATCACATGTTTGTCAAACAGGGGGGGCCCGAGATGTGACCCCAAAATAGTGCGTCGTCGATCAGAGAACACAGACCAACTGGGAGGGGGGCCGATGCTGGAGAGCAGGCTGCAGCACTCTCTAACAAACAGGGGTGGGAAGTCCAGATACCACTGCACCACTAGGCTGTATGAGGAAACAAGGCAGGGCAAAAAAGAAACCAGAGCAGGCAGCAGGCAGGTGTAGGCCTCAGATGGTAAAAGGAGGAGATGATGGGTGGACCAAGATGGCCACTGACCAGGCCTAGTGCAGTTGTAGGGCAAGAGGGTACGGCTGACGAGGGCAAACAGTCACTCAGGGGGAGGCAGGCTCTGTTGAGGCAGGGGTTAATGCCTTTGCAGGGGGATGCAGCAAGCCAGCTACAGGAGAGGGAGAGCAGCTATGCTGCGGAAGGCCGTGGGTGTAGCAAGATGGCCGCCGGAGCTCACCTCTCCAGTGAAATCCCAGGCATCTCCACCAAGATCCAGATAACAGCCAGCGGGACTCCGGTGTAGGTGGAGGACGCTTCGGGGGGTCCGCGATGTGCCGCTCCGGTGGTCCCGGCCGAGATGGGACTCAGGATCTGCCGTCCCGAGGCTCTGCAGAGCGGTATAGGCCGCAAGATGGCGGCGGTGTCCGGCCTGGTGCGCTGCCCGCGGCCGCGGGAGCGGTTATAGCCGCAAATCTGCCCCAAATAATGGCTCCGTCCGGAGCGTGGAGGGCCCCCCGGCAGGATGGATGGGTCGGTAGGCAGCAAAGCCGTGCGGCAGGCGAGGATGGGCACGGATACCGTTGGGCCTCGGCGGAGCACCACATGGGTACGTCTATGTGAATATTTTTAAATTGTACACTTCTGGTTATATATTTTGGATTATCACTTTATTTTTTACATTTGGCACATCATACTGCAGTTTTGCACATTTTTTGATTTTTTGTTTTTTGATTTTTAATATCTATGAGCTTAGGCATTCATTCAAGATTGATTTCTATGGTAATTTAATGGTATTTATACTTGAGTCCATAACGCACTATATTAACTTATCAAGCACTTTGTACATTTAGACATCACCTATACTTTTAACCTCTCACTATCATCCCTCTATTCTTACTTCTCTGTCCCCTACCTATATACATTTTATTTTTTTTCTCCCCCTTCTCTCCCCCCTCCCCTTCTCCCCCCCCCTCTCTCCCTCTCCTCCCCCCTCTTTATTTTCATATTGCGCAACACTAATATCACTTTATTCATATCGTTTAGGGAGTAGGTTAAGCTCCTCTCCCGTGTTTTTGCAGCATCTTTTCATTCCACCTGTCTGGTTGGTTGGCGCAGAGGTATTTTATACAATAATTAACTCCTCACTACCTATCGCAGTTTTGAAGGCCATAAAATGCCAAGATGGCACAAACCCCCCCAAATTACCCCATTTTAGAAAGTAGACACCCCAAGCTATTTACTGAGAGGCATGTTGAGTCCATGGAATATTTTTATATTTTGTCACAAGTTGCGGGAATATTACAAACTTTTATTTTATTTTTTATTTTTTTTATTTTTTTATTTTTTTATTTTTTCCACAAAGTTGTCACTAAATTATATATTGCTCACACATGCCATGGGCATATGTGAAATGACACCCCAAAATAAATTCTGCTGCTTCTCCTGAGTACGGGGATACCACATGTGTCGGATTTTTTGGGGCCCCGAAAACCAAGCACTGCCTTCAGGATTTCTAAGGGTGTAAATTTTTGATTTCACTCCTCACTACCTATCGCAGTTTTGAAGGCCATAAAATGCCAAGATGGCACAAACCCCCCCCCCAAATGACCCCATTTTGGAAAGTAGACACCCCTAAATTTAGGGGTACACTAGTGAGACTCACAGGTAAAAAAGCACCTAGGCTGTCAGCGACTGTATCAAAACGCTACAAAAAAACTGTTAGCGATCGCAGGGATCAGGCCTGACTCTGCGAACGCTGCAGTTATGTGTGTTGTGTTTTGTAAGTGACAGTGATCGATCGATACTGCACTTGGGTGGGCTGGGCTTGGCGGAGGGGCTAAACGCAGGTGCTATCAGGTATCTGGGCTGATCCCGCTAACAATGCATTTTGGGAAACCTAAACTGCTGGCGACGCTAATATAGATCTGATCAGATACTATATTACTAAGGGAGGTGTATGCTTTGCGCGTGGGTGTTAGCGCTACTGGCACTAACCTGACGCTGCCTGGGGCGACGCAGACCCTATCTGACCCTCAAACTTATATCACCCGCCGGGTGATCAGGGGGTTAAACCTTTATTAGGTAATAAATGGCGGGGGCCCTGAAACTATAAAAAAATAACTAACCAACCAGCGTCACCTGTAACAGTTATATGGTGATCACTGGTGAAAGGGTTAACTAGGGGGCAATCAGGGGGCTTTATGCGGTAGTATATGGGGGTCCCTGGCGCTATAAAAAGCTGCGGCGAACCTAAATACCTACCTGCCTAACTAGCGTCACCTGTGACACTAATACAGCGATCAGAAAAACGATCGCTTATTAGGCTTGGTTCACACTGGAGCGATGCGGGAATGCCACGAATCCGCGGCGGGTTCCCGCATCACACTGCCCTATGCGAACTGCTGGGAGTGTCAGTGAAATGTTAATGACACCCCCAGATCAGTTCGCATATCGCAGTGCAATCTGCAAACTCGGACAGGAATCGGATCGCATGGTGTGAACACCTATGCGATCCGATTCTGCTGTGGATCAAAAAAAGGGTCCCGTGCGAGTTTGCGGCGGGTGCGGCGGGTGCGATACGAATTCAGCCATACTATCTGTATGGCTGAACTCGCATCGCACAGAGATCGGATGTGATTTGCACTGCAGTGCAGTGCGAATCACATCCGTTCTCATAAACCGCTGCAATGTGAACCCAGCCTTAGTGACACTGGCGACGGGGGGTGATCACGGGGTTAAACCTTTATTGGGGGGGTTAGGGGGGTACCCTAGAACTAAAGGGGGCTAACCCTAACTGCCCTAACAGTTATTACAGTCACAAATGACACCAATGCAATAAAAAAAAAAAAATGCAATTGGTGTCACTGTGACTGGGGGTGCAGGGGTGATTGGGGGGGTGATCGGGGGGTGAAGGGGAGGTGAGAGTGTGCCCGGCATGTTCTACTGTATAGTGTAGTGTTGGTGCAACTCACCGATCCTCTCTCCTCGGTGCCGGAACGAAAAATACCGACACGGAGGAGAGATTACATCACTTCCTCTGCCTGTGTTTACATTACAGGAGAGGAAGTGATGTCATGCTGTACTTCCATTCGTCAGGAGCGATCGCGAGGGGGTGGCCATGAATGAATGGCCGCCCCCTCATCTCGGATCGCTCCTGAACGGATTCCGACCGCCGCTGGCACCGGGGGTGGGCCCGATCGGGCCCCCCACCCGCGGGAAGGCAGGGACGTACAGGTACGCCCATATGCCTGCCTGTGCCATTCTGTCGACGTACATCGTCGTGCGGCGGTCGGCAACTGGTTAAGAAGCCATTCAAATTGTAAGTAACAGTATTCAGAAAAAAACAATGTGCTATCTTTAGAAAACTCTTCAGAGTAGCAGTTAGACAATTCCATTGATAATGAAATCATTGTTTTATTTGTACCTATTGATCCAAATATCATACTGTTTAAAGCGGAGGTCCACCCTAAAATGGACCTCCGCTCATCGGAATCCCCCCCCCTCCGGCGCCACAATCGGCACCTTTCAGGGGGGAGGGGGGTGCAGTTACCTGGATAATCCAGGTAACTGCACCCACTTCCGGGCTAGCTCTCTGCGGAACGGGGCGTACGTTACGCCCCCGTTCCGCAAGCGCCCGCCCCCTTCAGCAAGTGCCCCGCTGCCTGCTGGGAAACACACAGCTCCCAGAGGCAGCGGGGACCGTCCGGATTGCGCCGCGCGGCTCGCGCATGCGCAGTAGGGAACCGGGAAATGAAGCCGAAAGGCTCCATTTCCTGATTCCCATACCCGAGATGGCGGCTGGACCCGGCAGCCGAGCGAGCGATCGGCTTCGGGTGCCGACATAGCGGGCGCGCTGGACAGGTAAGTGTCACTATTTAAAAGTCAGCAGCTGCAGTATTTGTAGCTGCTGGCTTTTAAAAAAAAAACAAAAAACGCGGAGTCCCGGTGGACTCCCGCTTTAATTTAGGGATCTTTCCTGATATATCCCCTCCCTGTATTAAAATGCTAATGACTAGGATGATCAATGAAAACAAAGGATAGTTACACTGTTCAGTATGAATGTATGAAACAAGCCTTTTGTTAGGCAAATTAAAGCTTTCAGCAAATCTAGCATCACCTCATGTTGGTGAGTTGTAGTAAATAGATTTTGACAAGAGGTGGAGCTCAGTCAGTTACTAGAATCACGATCAAGTGAGGAGAAAAAGGAGTTGCTGAGATATCTTTGTGTATGCTACTTCATTCCAGGTATGTATACATTGTATGATGGTGCAATTGTGTTATTTGTTGAAATATTTTTTTACCTTGACAAATGTGTCTCAGCTTGAATGTATTAAATTCTTTTTATTTCCTTTTAAAGCAAACTCTTCACTAATTGTGTACAATACGTTAACTGTGTTCACCTTTTGCTTTTGATTGTGCCGATTGTTTTGATATTTAAGGTTCAACACGTGTCTCTGGAGAATTTCATTTTTAAAAGGAGTGAAGTGTGAAAGTTTCTGTGAATTCTTATTGCTCTCTGTGGCCTTGTTGAGTAGTTATATTCTCATTTACTGGCCTGGTGCATAGTTGTCACTAGTTTTATTTTTCTATTGTTTTATTAATATTATTATTATATATTCTGTCCAGCAAAATATTTTTTTTTCATTTTTGCTTTCCATTGCTCTTGTATTGCATTCATTTTGGAGAGGTGTCCAGTATTCCAAATTAAAAGCACACAATTGGGCGGTGCCACATTGCTCATCCATATATATAAGGTCATTATGGAATATCCTGGGAAAGTTTCCCACCAATATCACAATTTTTGTTTTAACCATTATTGAATCAGGAATGCATAATTTGGAGAATGTCTCAAAGTTATCTAAACACAAAGAGCAATGCTAATAATGAATAAAACAGATGTTCTAGCTTTATCATAGATGGCATCTTAGTGTGGTATCAGGAAAATCCAACATGTTTCTCAACTTGTGGTCGTTTATATAAAGTATATAGATACCAATAAATATGCAATTGTGACTGGTCAGTCTGCTCTAGTGCAATGAAAGATATTTAGTATTACATATTGGACTATCTCACAGAGATTTTCCTACTTGTGTGGAAACTATCCATATGTTTTATGGTCAGAACTATTTACTAAAAGATATCTATCTTGTGAGAGACATGAAGGCTGCCATTACTGAATAATCACTGCTACAATTACCCATCCTCTTGTGATCCTCTGGCTTCAATACTTCATGTCACTAACCTAGAATAAGTATACAGATTAGGAACTCTGACTTTAATGATAGAGTATTTATTCTAGGTAAGTGATTTAAAAAATATTGAAGTCAGAGGGTCAGCAAAATGGCCAGTCGAATCGTTTTTCTGAAGGTTTGCAATATTAAGCTCTGTGTTGCTTTTAACAAAGGTTTTCTCCACGTTTTACCATATTAAATTTAAATATTTATCCTAATATCACAAAGGGCAACTGAATTGGGTAGAGGATGGGTCCTACATGTGAATGGTTATTTAATAAGCCATACAACTTGTATGTAACAGTATTCAAATAAAACAATGTGCTATCTTTAGTTTCTTTACTGTCAGTTAGGCAAGTCCATTGATAATGAAATCATTATTTTATTTGTATATGTTGATCCAATTATCATACTGCTTAATTTAAGGATCCTTCCTGATATATCCCCTCCCAGTATTAAAATGCTAATGACTAGGATGATCAATGAAAACAAAGGATATGTACACTGTTCAATATGAATGTATGAAACATGCCTTTTGCTACATAAATTAAAACTATTAGCAAGTCTAACATCACCTCATGTTGGGGAATGGTGCTTAATTGTATTTAACAGGGAGTTAGAGCTCAGTAAATGACTAAAATTCTGAATAGGTCGGGAGAAGGAGTAGCTGCTGAGATTTCTCTATCTATGCTTCATACCAGGTATGTATACATGGTATGATGGTACAATTGATTTATTCGTTTAAATTCTCTGGAGAATTCCATTTTTAAAATGGGTGAAGGGCGAAAGTCTTTGTGAATTCTTATTGCTCTCTGTGGTCCTGCTGAGGAGTTGTATTCTCATTTATTGGCCTGGCAAATGGGTGTCACTAGTTTTCTATTTTAGAAATGTTATTATTATATATTCTGTCCAGCAAAATAATTGTTTTTATTTCATTTTTTCTTTCCATTGCTTTTATAGTGCATACATTATATAGAGGTGTCCAGTATTCCAAATTAAAAGCACACAATCTGGGAGACAACATTGCTTATACCATAGATATGATAAAGAAAGTTGTCTTTTTCACCCTTGCATAGAAAGTTTGTAAGTTGCAGAATCACCAAATAGAAAAGGCAAACAAGCCTGGAGAAAATGAAAGCAAAAATGACATCAAAGACTTGTTAGCAGCAACATACACAATTTGGGGCTTAGATACACTTAAACCTGAATGAAAGTAAAACTGAAATAAGAGTAGAAGAATATCCCATCATGTGAAAAGCAAATTCATGTTTATTTTTTTTTATCAGCACATGATTAGAGAATTAAAAATTAGCATACATTTTCTTTTTACCGGATTGGATTTTGAAATGAATATTCACATACATTGTTAAGTGAAGATTCTCAACTACTTTAGAAAATCAGCCTTATTAATGCACTTCAAATCTAACCTAATTTACAATTAGTCAGTGCGTAAGTTTACAGCAGCTTCTCTAACTTCCAATTCCTCAGCATGCCATTGTAAAGGTGGGTGCAAACACATTGAAATCCCAATGGCAGGGACTGGTCGAAATGAAATGTTTGTGCCCCTTCCTGTTTGACAAAAAGTGATCAGTAGACCAACTTTTGTTGAATGTGGGAAACTTTCACTGTCAATGCCTGCAGCCAGATGGCTGCAGATGCTGATCAGTTTATTTCCACAGTGTAGAGACCCACTGTCAGAATACTGTGTCACAGTAGAGAGGATTCTAAGTGTGTATCCCCAGCTTTAGACATATCTGCAGCAGCAGAAATAGCAGCACTACCTAGTAGGAAGTGTGTGCTCTTAATTTTGTTAACATATACTTCATCACAGATAAAGGGACCTGCTTGCATGCATGCAGAAACTAGTTTGTGCTCTGCTAGATCTGATCACTGGTCTATCTTAGATGCTTCCTTAGGATCTTTATGTACATCTGAGATTATTGGTGTCTGAATTGGAGGTGAAATACTCACTGACCATTCTGCACAAGCCATGCCTATGAGTGCTACCCTGGGCAGGTTGGCCCAATATTGCCTGAAGAAAATTTGCAATGTCTCTGTTGATTTCTACTGCTGGTGATGGTTCTACTGTTGCTGTTGACTTGTCCACAATGAGTAGTGGAGCTGCAATGGATAGCAGGGGCATTTCTGTTTCCACCAGGAAAGGTAATGTGATTAGAAAAACCTTCCCTATAGTGATGCATTTTAATTCATTTTGACATGGTGAAATATAATCGGCCATTTTGGTCTTGTAGCATGGACCTGATATGAAGGCAGGAATACCGCAGAGGGGGTATTTTTGAACAAAGAGAAATAACTCAGATCAGAGGCAGAAGGTTCTTGAAGTTGATGACAATTTAAACAAAGTTAAAAATATAAAATGCGTCAATAGTTTTCTGTATCCATTTATTTGTGAAGTTATCTTTTTATATACTTATTCATTTCTTTAATTGGGGGAACTCACCATGTGCTTGTTTACCTAAAGCCAAGCCATCCAGCTCTGAATTTTCTGCTGTGGAGACCCAGGACATTAGGGAATATCCTCCTAATATGCCATTTACCAATGACTTCTGTCATTAGATATACAGCATGTAAAAGAAGTATTGAACACATCACCATTTTTCTAGGTTGTTCCCATCATTATCGCAATTGTTGTTTCAACCGTTCTTGAATCAAATGCTGTACTTTACTGTAATCTGGAGAGAGTGTCTGAACACAGACAGCCATGCTACTGATGAATAGAATATTTTCATAAGTTTTATAAGAAATTACATCTTAGTGTGGTATCAAGAATGTCCATCATGTTTTTAGCTTGAATATGTATATAGAATGCATTTAGATATGTTATATACATGTAGTTTGTGACTGGTGGGTCTCCTCTAAGTCAATGAGATATTTAGTATTTGTATGTATTGTAAGCCCATCTAACAGAGATTTTCTTTCCTGTGTGATAACAATCAGTATTTATTATGGACACAACTGTTTCCTAGAGGAATTCTATGTTGTGAGAAACATGAAGGTTGCCATTAATTAATCTTCATTACTGCAAATATAGGTCACCTGATTTTCATTGTGACCCTCTGTCTTCAATTCTGCATGCTGCTAACGTAGACTTAAGCCAAAGGGTCAGCAAAATGAGCAGGCAAGTGAATCTTCATAAGGTCCGTAGTAAGCTCTGTGTTGTTTTCAACAAAATTTTTTCTCCATATGCCACCATACTAAATCTATTTTTTCTCCACATTTTATATAGGGCAATTGAATTGGGTACAGGATGGGTCCTACATGTGAATGGTTATTTATCAAGCAATACAAACTGTTTGTAACAGTAATTTAGATAGAACAATGAGCTATTTTTGGAAACTACCTCATAGTATCAGTTAGGCAATTCCATTGATAATGAAATCATTGTTTTATTTGTTGTTGGTATATCGAACCAATTATCATACTGTTAAGTTTAAAGAGCCTTCCTGATACTGTATATCCCCTCCCAGTTTTAAAATGCGAATGACTGGGATTATCAATGAAAACAAAGGATAGTTGCACTGTTCTATAAGAAGTAGGAAACGTACCTTTTTGTTAGGTAAATTAGACCTATTAGTAACCTAATATAACTTCATGTTGATGAGTGGGGGTAAATTGTATTTAGGAGGTAGATCTCAGTGAGTTACTAGTATTACAGACTGGTCAGGAGAAGAGGGAGCTGCTGAGATATCTTAACTATCCTATCCCAGGTATCTATACATTGTTTGATGGTGCAATTCATTTACTTGTTCATATGTTTTGTTTTGACAAATCTATTTCCGCTTAAATCTGTTGCAGATTTTTTTTCAAGCAAACTTTGCAGTAATTGTGTAAACTAACTTTGTTCCCCATTTTAATTTGCTTATTGTTCTGATATTTAATGTTCAAAATGTATCTCTGGAGAATTTCGTTTTTTAATAGGGGAGGTAGGGTGAAAGTCTCTGTGACATTTTTGCTCTTTGTGGCACTGTTGAGGAGTTATATTTTCATTTACTGACCTGGTGAATAGGTGTCACTGGTTTTCTTTTTCAATTTGTTTGGATTATTATAATATATTCTGTCCAGCAAAGTATTTGTTTTGTTTTCTTTTTTAATTTGTGCTTCCTATTGATCATATAATGCATATATTATGAGCAGAGGAGAATGTGTGCAATATTCCAAATAAAAAATACACAATATATGGAGACAACACTGCTCTTTTGTAGATATGACACAGTGAGTAGGTTTTTTTTACCCTTGCATACAAAGTTTGCATGTGGCAGAATCACAAAGTAAAAAAGGAAATAAAAAAAACAGCCTGGAAAAAATGATTGCAAGATCTACTTGAAAGACTTGTTAGCAGCAACATATACAATATGGGGTTTAGATACACTTTAGTCTGAATGAAAGTGAAACAGAAATTATAGACAAAGTTATTTTTTTTTTTATTAAAAGCATTTTACATTTTACGTATTGTCATTAGCTATATACAAAAAAAAAAAAAAAGTGTAGCGTTAATTACTGCAAACAATATATCAATGTACTCAAACAGTGATGATGTGATAAAATGGTAAATCCTGCAAAGAAAAAAATATCAATGTGCTCAGACAGTGACAATGTGTAAATAGCAGCAGTATATATGCAATGCTTATCCCAAATCAGCAATCGGTGTATATAAACAGATATATATGCATAAATTGTATAGGGGATAACCCACAATGATATTGAAATAAAAAGTCCCACACAGTGAATAGTCCAATCAAGTGATCTGTGATTCAATTGCCCAAAGTTGTGGTGATATAACCGAAGATCCCACACAATGAATAGTCCAATCAAGTGATCAGTAACTCAATCACCCAAAATTGTAGTGTTAACCTCTAAAATCTATATTTCATAAGACATAAGTTGCCCCCCTTTCATGCAAATCCTTGTGACTATTCTGGGCAGAAGATTTAATTGGATTTCCCCAGGAACTTAGGTATTAATTATGGGTTGGGCTCCCTTCATTGCATACCCCAGCATGGGGTCCTTTGATGTGAGTAGGTGTAGAACAATGAAATTGGCTCTCCATGGTTGGTATATACAAGTCTTGGTCCCACATTGTCTGCTTTTAGAAAGCCTGGGGGAAGAAATTTTTCCTGTCTTTCATAGATGCAAGCCAAATGAGATATATTCATAATTACAATATTTTACAGATATTAATGAAGATTTCACATAAACTCATAAGGCAACAGCTGTATATATCTCATTTGGCTTGTATCTATGAAAGAAAGGTAAAATGGCTTCCCCCAGGCGCTTTTTAAGAGCAGACAATGCGGGGCCGAGACTTGTATATACCAACCATGGAGAGCCAATTCCATTGTTCTACACCTACTCACTTCAAAGGACCCCATGCTGCAAAAGTTTTGAGAGAGGTTTATACCCATCATGAGATTTTTCTTGTGTGACACCTTGGTAATGAGACACCTTTTTTTATAGGCCATTAGCTGAGACTTAACCAGCTGATATTAATTTGCACTGACAAGGGGCATGATTGATTTCTAATTACTGACAGATTTCAGTTGGTGTCTTGGCTTTCCATGCCTTTTTGTACTTCCCTTTCTTCATGTGTTCAATACTTTTTCCCTGTGTCATTCCACTTTATTACACAAACTTAATTTCTGAAGGTATTTGATTTGGTTTCTTTGTATGTGTGGATTGCATGTGTTGTTATAGACATGTAGTGAAAATTTCATGTCAATAGCACCTTTAGAAATATATTTAGAAATATTATTATATTTATATTTAGAAATATATTTACCTAGAAAAATGGTGACATGTCCAATACTTATTTTACCAGCTGTATACTTTTCTAAGAACTACTCCGACTAACTCCCTGTGATTACAAATTATGTGTGAAAAGACATTTAGGCCAGTTGTACATGGTGCAAATGTCTTTCTTGCAACCACCAATTGCAGGAAAGAAATGTGCATGATTCCCCTATCAATACAAACCGTGCTGACAAGGGAATCCCTCCTGCCAAGCAATTGTCTGCTCCCAGCGGGGGAAGCCACCCCTCCGAGAGAGTGAATATCGATAGTGGCTATAGCAGCAGTGATTTGGACCTTTTATGTCCGGCCTTAGGATTACAGGCATACCCCACTTTTAAGTACACAATGGGGTTTATTTACTAAAGCCGGAAAGTGCAAAATCAGGCACACTTCTGCATAGAAACCAATGATCTTCTAACCCCAGTTTGTTCAATTAAGTATTGGTCTTAAAACCTGGAAGCTCGTTGATTTCTATGCAGAAGTAAGCCTGATTTTGCACTTTCCAGCTTTATTAAATAAACCCCATTGTGTACTTAAAAGTGGGGTATGCCTGTATTTGCTAAAGGAGCTGAGAATCTTTACTTTATAAATTGGATGAATATTCACTTCAATTATCCAATCATTTGAAAAGCAAATTCACGTTTACTTATTTTATTGCCACCGGATATTCAGAATGGGCATGCATTTGTTTTATATTTGTTGGGATATTTGAAGTGAATATTGATATACATTTTTAAGTAAAAATTCTCTAACTACTTTAGCAAATCAGCCTAATTAATTCAGTTCAAACCTAACTTAATCTACAAATTGGTCAGTGACTAGGTTTACAGCAGCTTCTCTAACTCCATTTTCTCAGCAGGCCATTGTAAAGGTGGGTGCACACAGATCGAAATATAGACAGTTTAGCAGGCAGCAGATGAATCTTGATGTGTGTGTGTAGCCCTTCCTGTTCAACAGAAGTCGATTGGCAGATTGACTTTTGTTGAACGGCCAAGCTGTAATACTTTTAGTGATCAGTGGCAATCAGCTGCAGGTGCTGATCAGTGTATTCTCACAGTGCAGAGCCCCACTATCAGAATACAATCTTGCAGTGGAATGGATTCCTTCTTTCATCTCACTTATGTGGAAGGGTGAATCCATTCATTCTTTTTTTCATTTAACCCACAAGATGAAAAAAACTAACAGTGTATACTCAGCTTCAGATATAACTGGATGTTTTCAGATCAGCCCCCCCAGTTTTTTTTTGTTGTAGCACTGTAAAATATCAAGGTAACTGAATTCTGATTGACCTGCTACATTAAGGTAGAACAATAGGCATAACTTTTTTCCATTTTGGATAGAATAAGGGAGGATTATAACCCCATCATTTTTTTTTATCTATGTCCCATTGGGAAGATTTACCTTCATTTCCTGTCCCAAAGCCAAAACAGGAAGTGAGAGGAAATCCCTGCTAATTAAGATAAGTCACCAGAACTCGTGTCTCAAATGAAAAATGTCCCCTCTATTACTTTTCTGGCGACAACCCAATATTTGGGATTTATTTTACTTTTACTTTCAATGATAATGGTAAATAGCACAAATAGAGAGCGTGAATTTCCCTAACAGCTGCATAGACTGCACTAAAAACAGTGTTCTAAACCACATTCCCTCTATCCAAAACTCAAAAAAAGTTTTGCTTTTAGTTATACTTTAAATAAGAAATACATTTTTATGATTTAATGATAATTGAATCAGAAGTGCTCATCATGTCTAGTCATTACTATAAAAATAATCCACTAGGTTTACCATAATGATATACTATAGTGTAAACTTTTAATAATTAATCTAAAAATCTGTGAAGTTGTATTTCTATATTGCTCAGTCTGTTGGTAATATTAAAGTCGGTGTAAACAACTATTGTTATTTTTCAAATAGGTAACTTACTAAATTCTGTTGTAAACTAAACACCTATTGTTGAATAAATCACAGCTAACTGATTGTCATTAACACAAAATTAGTCACGTAGGCCTAAAAGGCAAAATCTTCTGGATTTGAGAGATATTGAATCCTAATCTCACTAAAGTCAATAGTAAAATTTCTGCAGACTTTTTTCAGACATCTGGAGGGAAGAAGGTTCAGGAGGGGGTGAAAACTTGTGCCCTCCTTTCCTGTTCAGCCAGAATGCATGTGTATTTGAGGGTTTGGTATATATTTTGGGATGATCAACACATCATTTTTTGTGTTGAAGGATCTGGAATAGATTTTGAACTATCATGTAGACTTGTAATTATTATTCTAAAAATCAATAAAGTTGTATAGCTATACTTCTCAGTCTGTTGGTAATAATAACATCTGTGTAAACATCTGTTTTTATTTTTCATATAGGTAGATTACCAAGCTCAGGTGTAAATCGAACACCTATTGTTGAAAAAGAAATCACAACTAAACTGACTGACATTAACACAAGATGAGTCAAAGAGGAGAAAATTTGTATCCGTGCTCTGAGTGCCAGAAGATATTTACTTCTAAGTCCAAACTCAATGTTCATCTGAGGATTCACACCGGAGAGAAGCCATATAAATGTTCAGAATGTGACAAGTCCTTCTTAAGAAGTAATCTTCTTGCTCAACACCTGAGAATTCACACAGGGGAGAAACCATTTAAATGTTCAGAATGTGGAAAGTGCTTCTCACAAAGTAGTAATCTTACTCAACACCAAAAGACTCACACACGAGAGAAACTATTTAAATGTTCAGAATGTGGCAAATGCTTCTCACAAAAGGATCTACTTACTCGACACCAGAAGACCCACACAGAAGAAAAAACATTTAAATGTTCAGAATGTGGCAAGTCCTTCTTACAAAGTAATCATCTTGCTAAACACCTGAGAATTCACACAGGGGAGAAACCATATAAATGTTCAGAATGTGGAAAGTGCTTCTCACAAAGTAGTAATCTTACTCGACACCAGAAGACTCACACAGGAGAGAAACCGTTTAAATGTTCAGAATGTGGCAAATGCTTCTCACAAAATACTACTCTCACTGCACACCAGAAGACTCACACAGGAGAGAAACCGTTTAAATGTTTGGAATGTGGCAAGTGCTTCTCACAAGGTCATAATTTTACTAGACATCAGAGAATTCACACTGGAGAAAAAACATTTCAATGTTCAGAATGTGAAATGTGCTTCTCTGAAGGTTCTGCACTTAATATGCATAAGAGCATTCACACGGGAGAAAGACCATTCAAATGTTCAGAATGTGACATGTGCTTCTCTTATAAGCAATATCTTGTTTCACACCAGAGAATTCACACAGGAGAAAAACCATTTCAATGTTCAGAATGTGACATGTGCTTCTCTTTTAAGCAATATCTTGTTTCACACCAGAGAATTCACACAGGAGAAAAACCATTTAAATGTTCAGAATGTGGCAAGTGCTTTTCACACAATTCTTATCTTACTATTCATAAAAGGATTCACACGGGAGAGAAATCATTTAAATGTTTAGAATGTGGAAAGTGCTTCTCAGATTGTTCTGCATTTAATAAGCATAAGAAGATTCACACAGGAGAAAAAACATTTATATGTTCAGAATGTGACATGTGCTTCACTTTCAAACCAGATCTTGTTAGACACCAGAGAATTCACACTGGAGAAAAACCATTTCAATGTTCAGAATGTGGCAAGTGCTTCTCACAATCTTCTAGCCTTAATGCACATAAAATGATTCACACAAGAGAGAAATCATTTAAATGATCAGATTGTAGAAAGTTCTTCTTACATAGTTCTAATCTTACTGCATACCAGAGGATTCACATGGGAGAAAAAGCCATTTAGATCTTCAAAATGTGACAAATTCTTAGTGCAAACGGAACATCTTACTGAACACTAGAAAATTCACACAGCAGAGAAGCCGTGAAAAATGTGACAATTATTTTTTCATAGAAGCCAAATGCTAAGATACATAAATCTGTTGATATTGGAAAGAAGCCTTATTAATAAATATATTTTAAATGAAAATAATCTTTGATGCAGCTTTAATGCTTTACACAGAAGATAAGCCATATCCAAATCTGTAACAAATGTCTTTTGAAACTGAACTACCTGCAATCACATCAAAAGTTTTTTTTTTGGGGGGGGGGGGGGGGGGGTGATATATAGAGCAAATTAGACTATAAGAAACAAGTACAGATGCATACAGGACTCATGTTAGGGACTCATAATTTCAAAGATATAACTGACTCCTTAATGTTGTATTAATTAAAAGCATGTAATTTTAATGCACATGTACAAGCATAAAACATTTTTAACCACTTGACCTCCGGAATATTTAACCCCCCTTAAAGTGGATGTAAACCTTCATTTATACCCGGTGAAGTGAACAGCCTCAGAAGATACACAGAGATTAAACAAATCCCCCTAAAGTACATACGTTTTACTTGTATATCTGTTGTCATCAGCTTTCTACACTCTTGGGAAAGTGCAGATCATGTTAAAAATAATTCTTCCTCTTTCAGCAGCACATAGGGGTGGGTGGGGATACTGGGCTTACACTGTGTGAGAGCTGATGGGTGAAAAGGGACACCCCCTTCACATAGGCAGAGGAACAAAGGAACATGCAGAGGTGTAGTCTGAACAGACAGAAACCTTGTTAAACTCACTCTAACCTCCCCGACACAAATTATTAGCTCATGTTATCTCATGTGTAGGAGAACTTGTCAGAAGTGAATCATGCTGATGACAGAGGAACGGAGCACCAGAGAGAAACAACACAATAGGGCCGATTTACTAAGGCAAATCCAGTGTGCACTACAAGTGCACTTGGAAGTGCAGTTGCTGTAGATCTGAGGGGAAGAGCTGAAATGAGGGGAAGCTGTGCTGATTTCTATCATCCAATCCAAGCAAAAATGCTGTTTTTTATTTTCCTTGCATGTCCCCTCAGATCTTCAGCGACTGCAATTCCAAGTGCACTTGCAGTGCACAGTGGATTTGCCTTTAGTGAATTAACTCCTATGGGAAGTGCAGTCACTGTAGATTTGAGAGGGGGGGGCATACAAGGAAAATAAAAAACAGCATTTTTGTTTGTACATGATTGGAAGATAAAATCATCAGAGCTTACCTTCATTTCAGATCTTCCCCTCAGATCTACAGCACCTGCACTTCCAAAGTGGATTTGCCTTTAGTAAATCAACCCCTAAGGCCGCGTACACACGCGGGGACTGTTCGCTCAACTTTGTCCGCTGAACAGTGTTTCGGCGGACAGTCCGCTCGTGTGTGGGCTTCAGCGGACAGTTTCAGCGAACAGTCTGCTGAACAAAGTTTTTCGGAATTTCCGAAAAACTGTCCGCTGAAACTTTGTTTCAGCGAACAGTCCCCGCGTGTGTAGGCTTGTTCGTCAAACTAAGTTCCACGCATGCTCAGAAAGGATTTACACGCCGAAAGTTGTATTGCAGTGTATAGGACGTCGTATTTTTCGTCCCGTCGTACGTGCCGTTCACGTCATCGCGCAAGTTTCAGCGGACTCTTCGTTCGTCGTGTGTGGCCAAGTCCGTCTATGCTAAGTTTGAGCGGACTGTCCGCTGAAACTGTTTGACGAACAAAGTTGAGCGAACAGTCCCCGCGTGTGTACGCGGCCTTAGAGCTTTAGAGAGATAGAGACATGTAAGCACTACAGATATATGTACTTAGTTCAACTTTCATGAATGGGGTTTACAATCACTTTAATGACCAGGCCATTTTTTGCGATATGGCACTGCTTATCTATACCTGACAATTGTGCGGTCATGCAGCGCTGAACCCAAATACATTTTTTTTTTTTTTACCCACAAATAGAGCTTTCTTTTGGTGTTATTTAATCACCACTGTGTTTTTTTAATTCTTTGTGCTATAAACAAAAATACTGACAAGAAACAAAAAACAATATTTGTACGTTCTGCTATAAAACATATAAAAAAAAAATGTTTTTTTCATAAATTTAGACCAATATGTATTCTGCTACATATTTTTGGTAAAAAAAATCCCAATAAGTGTATATTGATTGGTTTGCACAAAAGTTATAGTGTCTACAAACTTTGGGCTATATATACTGGAATTCTCATTTTAGTATTTTTTTTACTAGTAATGTCGTTGATCAGCAACTTACAGTGGGACTGCAATATTGCAGCAGACATTTTGACACTTTTGACACTTTTTGAGAAACAGTGATACTAATACAGTGATCAGCGTTAAATGTGTGCCTAGCCAGGGTTGTGGTATAAACTGTGTACTGCTTTTACTAAGGGAAATGGTGGATTTTGCGAAGGTCTACAAAGGGAGGATGGCACTGTTCTCTAAACTATATACAAATGCATACGGTAAACAAACCACACCAATAAAAATAAATATAAATAAGTGTGGTTTGTTTATGAGTGCACCTACCGTATGCTATTTGTATATAGTTTAGAGAACAGCGCCATCATACCTTCGCTTTATTCACTGGCTCCACTCTGTTGGAGTTTTTTCAGGGAGGCTGCAGTTCACTTCCTTTAGCGTGGATTTTTTGAAATATTTAAATGGTGGATTTTATTCCCTATTTTGCAGGGAAAGAAAATCCATCATCCCCCCACTGCCAGTTCAAAACTCTGCTTTGTTTACATTGACAGAGTTCTGTCCTGTGTGTCTTCCGGATGATTGGCGGATGCCGGTGATCATCCATTGGCCGGCACCCGCTGATTGGCATCTGCTGTGTCTAATCACAGCAGAGCTGGGTCGTCGGCATGCACACCCCCTACCCGAAAGTACTCGATCAAGTGCCTAGTATGGGATCCAAGAGGCGCCTTTGCTGCTGTATATCTGTGTTATAAGGTCAGCAAGCTGTCAATATACCTATTTTTACTTTACACACAGAATGTTAAGGATGCCATGAAAATAATTGGTTTTGGTTTGCTTAATAAAGCTTAAGAGGATGACTACATTTTAAATATATATAAAAAATATGTTTAAATTGTGTAGATGTACTCAAAATGTGTCTGAAAAATAAAAAGTGTATCTGTACAAATCATTCATGCCTTGGTTTGATCAATTTTTTTTGACAACTCTCTTTATTAGAAATTATATGTTTAAGGTACAAAACATAGCCATTGGTCTAATTATTGCACATAACCATGTGCAGAACAGAGTGCAACTCACAACTTATCTTATAACTCTAACCACACAGTGCTCAGACCCACCTTAGTTAGAAGTATGGCAAGGATTAACATTACCTGGAAGAAACATTCTCCCTCCTTTTCACCAAAATGTGATATTACAAGAATAACAGTTTTCAATTGCTATTACAATAGTATCCAAGCCTGTACTGCTGCCCATGCTTCTCAAGCAGAGACCTCAGTTCGCCATCAATCCAAGTAGATACTCATCAAGCCGACTTAATCTAGCCTGTCCACAGGTGCCAAACCTTGTAATATATTGGGACATTCTTGGGATAAATCTGTTGCTTTGTAGAGGGATGCCACAGAATTCACTAATTGCTTCCAGGAGGACAAGGTTGGGGGCCTAGCTGACTTCCACTTGAGTTCCTTTAACCTTCCTACCATAAAATAGGAGAATACCCATTAGAGTATGGGTCGCTCTAACAAAAGCTGGCAAATCTACCAGTCCAAGGAGGCAAATGCTGACTGTCAGGGGGATAGGTATGGTGGCCAACCTATAGAGAAATTGAGTCATCTCTTGCCAATAAACCTGAATCTGTGGACACTCCCAAAAGATATGCACAAAGCCTGAAGGAGCACTAGAGCATCTCCAACAGCAGATTGGTTTAATGAATTTAAATGTAAATAATAATTTTAGTGTTAGATTAGCATACATTTTTTTAATTTCAATCCATGTAATTTATCTTGGACTGAATATTTTAACTCTTCCCCACTATATTCCAAACTAAAGGGGAAATGGTAGTACGAGTTAAATTGCTAGTCAAAATAGTGATATTTTAGTTACAAGTGTAGCCACTATGTTATATCTCTTGGATGCTCTGGAAATGTTAGAGCCTCCCTAACCTTTGTGCGTTCCACCATTTTGTAGTTATATTCTCCATAATACAAAATAAACAAAAACAACAGTACGGAGAGTATAATACTCTCTAACCCTAAGCAATATACATATAAACCTCAAATAAGGTCCAAGAAAAAATATGGGATGGGTAAATCTTCAAAAGGACATATATACACCCCATTTTTATATAACATCAGTTTTGTTCTAATGTTTTAAATACCTATTTTTATTGCATACATTGTAATAACATACTATATAGGTCAACCATAATAACATATTAGACAGATCCTACTTTATTAGTGCTGCACTAAGGTTGTGCTTTGTGGATCCTTTTATGTTTATAGAAGTTTATCTGGCAGGGATTATAACAGTGAGATTATAACAGTATTCTGTCTCTAATGATGTAAAATACAAATTGGGTAATTCAAAATTAAGTGGTGCCTATGCTTTACATCAATTGATTGAGTTTAGAAGCAGCAGTTTCTTCTTAAAGCAGAGTTCCATCCAAAAATGTAACTTAAGCTATTCGGGATCCTCCCCCCTCCGGTGTCACATTTGGCACCTTTCAGGGGGTGGGGGGAACAGATACCTGTCTAATCCAGGTATTTTCTCCCCACTTCTGGGCATAGATAGCTGCAATATCCATGGATATCTACGCCATGTCCGGCACCTCCTCCACCCCCCTCGCTGTCTTCTGGGAGACATACAGGTCACAGAAGACAGCAAGGACCAGTGGGATCATGCAGCATGACTCATGCATGTGCAGTAGGGAACCAGGTTGTGAAACCGCCAGGCTTAACTTCCTGATTCCCTTAGTGAAGATGGAGGCACCTCCATCCGAGAGCCAAGGGACAGATCGGGCACCCTGGACATTATTTTAAAACTCAACAACTGCAGTATATGTAGCTGCTGACTTAAAAAAAAAAAAATTTTGGCAGAACTCTGCTTTAACCACTTCCTGAGCGGCGCACGACGATGTACGTCGGCAGAATGGCACGGACAGGCATAAGGGCGTACAGGTACGTCCCTTTGAATTTGCCACTGTACCATCACATGCGCGCACCGGTCGGGACCTCCGTGAGTCCGATCGTGGCTCCCGCAGACTTGATCGCTGCGGGATACCTGTGATCGTCTCATGGGGAGGAAGAATGGGGAGGTGCTGAAGTAAACAATCATCTCCCCATTCTGCCAAGCAACAGTGACACTGATCTCTGCTCCCTGTGATTGGAGCAGAGATCAGTGATGTGCCACGCCCCACACAGTTAGCAACACGCCCCTAGGACACACTTAACCCCTACACTGCCATCTCCTTGTTAACCCCTTCACTGCCAGTGTCATTTACACAGGAATCAGTGCATTTGTATAGCACTGATTGCTGTATAAATGACAATGGTCCCAAAAATGTGTCAAAAATGCCTGATGTGTCCGTCATAATGTCGCAGTCACAAAACAAAATCGCTGATCGCCACCATTGCTATTAAAAAAAAATATTAATAAAAATGCCATCAAACTATCACCTATTTTGCAAATGCTATAACTTTTGCGCAAACCACTCAATATTCGCTTAATACAATTTTCTTTACCAAAAATATGTAGAAGAATACATATCGACCTAAACTGAGGAAGAAAACAAAACAACCCAAAATAACTTCTTCTATTACTTCTGTGAATAAATATGCCACATATGTGTGTGTCATATGTTGTTTGTACCCATAATTGGGCCCAGAAACCATAGTGCACATTTTGCCTTTAGGAGGGCAATTAATCCAAGTTAACATTTCAGGTACTATGAATTCATTACAGACACTTTGTGGTATCCAAATAATGGAATTACCCCTCAAATCCCTCCATTTTGCAATCAAGGTATACCCTAAGGTATCTATCTAGGTGTAAATCTTGGGTTTTTAGCCTCTCAATTTTTATGGGAATAATTTTGAATTTGGTAGGCAAAAACATAAATTGCATTTTTTTTCACAAATGTTTCAATTTAGCTATAAATTTTGTGCCATTACTTTGACCCACCACCAAAAATCAACCCAAAATATATTCTCCAACTTCTGATGTGCATGGGGATACTATATACATGTGCAAAATATGTTGCATTCAGAGAGGGCAATTCATCAATGTATACATTACAGGCACTCTTCAGTGTGATGCTACTTTTTAAAAGGATAAGTTCACCTTTTGTAACATGTTACACCCTCAATATGGGTGTAATATGTTACATCTGCCCCCATACCCCCCCCGATCCCCCCTTTTTGTGACCGTGAGCAGGGGGAGAAAATCCCCTGCTCACTGTCACAATCTAATGTGATCGAATGTGAAAACTACAAGTACCGGCAGCCTTTGTGGCTGTTGGCTTGTAGTTCTCAATGAACTACCAGGGCGATGTTGAGATCTCTAGGTAGTTCATTGATGCTTCCTGTCATTGTGTAACTGTCTGGCCATATCGGAGGTTCGGGCAGACAGCTACACAGGCAGTCCACCTAAACGTGTAATTACACCCACGATCTGCTGACTGTGGGTGCAATGCTTTACAGGCTCCTAACAAAAACAAAAAAAAAATTCATTTTTTTTACCTGCAAAAAATGTGCATTTTTTTTAGTGAAGGTGAATTTCTCCTTTTAAGGCTAACCCGAACCCCTGCGTAAAATGCTGCATAAATTACTGACATTTTATGAAAGGAAAGAAATAAGGCAAATGTTAACCTCCTCCCTCACAATATTTCTGGTTTCTAATAATGCGGGATGGTATGGTAAATTTCATAACAAGGGTGGATGCACAGGCCTGGATTGGAAGGGCACGTGGGGCAGTGGTAACGAGTATCGCATCTTTTGCCATTTTTGCCACACACACGACACTTCTTCCTGGGGAATTTGGTGCTTGCTGTGATTGGGATAGGACACAAAAAGTGTCTTTCTGTTAGTCTTCTAACATCCTCTGATTCTGCAGGTTGTCTGGGGTCTGCTTGAAGCATCAGGTGTTCTATAATTTTTTCCTGGTACTGTAGGAAGGTGTCAGTACCACCAGATTTTTTATAAAGGACAAATGAATTGTGGATAGCCACCTGGATAAGGTATATTGAAACTTTTTTAAACCAGGTTTTAGATTTCCTCAGCACCAGGTAGGGCTGCAAGATCTGGTCAGAGAGGTCGACTCCACCCATGTATTTGTTGTATGCCGTAATGCACAGTGGCTTTTCTTTCTGTGTAGCTGACCCCCGTTCTTTTACGGTCATTGTGCCCTCTGGGTGGATTGTTGTTAGCATATAGACGTCTTTTCTGTCTGAGAATTTGACAGCCATCATTTCCTCCTGTTGGTAACTGAGTGATGTGCCTCTCTGCAAACGTTGTCTCACTAGCTGCTGTGGAAACACTTTTCGGTTTTTCCGCATGGTCCCACATGCTCCTGTGCCAGCAGCATGTAGAGATCTAAAAAGTGGCACACTGCTGTAGTAATTGTCGACGTAGAGATGGTAGCCTTGGTGGAGCAGAGGTTGGATCAGGTACCAGACAAGTTTCCCACTGACTCCAAGATTGTCTGGACAGCCCTGGGGGTTGAGTTGTCTGTCTCGTCCTTCATAGATCAGAAATCCAAATGTATATTCTGTTGTGCTTTCGCACAGTTTGTAAAATGTTATGCCACACCGGGCACGTTTGGATGGTATGAACTGCTTAAAATGTAGTCGGTCTTTAAAATTTATCAGGGATTCATCAATAGAGATATTTTGATCCGGGGTATAAACCGTTGAAAATTTATTAGACAGAGAAGAAATTAGGGGCCGCAATTTGAACAGGCGGTCATATTTGGCATCACTGCTTGGGGGACACTGCAAATTATCGTTAAAATGCAAAAAGCGCAGCAATGCTTCAAAGCGGTCTCTTGAAATAACTGCAGGAAAAGCTGGCGTGGCATGGACGGGACTAGAGGTCCAATACAGCCGAATTGCAGGCTTTCGGACTAGGCCCATGTTGAGTAAAACACCCAGTACAATTTTGATTTCTGTAAGGTGTGTTGGCACCCATCTCCTCCTGTGAGAAGATGTTGGGTTTTTTGCTATAAACTGGGTGGCATTAAGGTTAGTTTGATCAACCATGTGCTGTAGGAGCTCATCATCCACAAATATCTTGAAGAAATCCACAGGGCCAAAATTTTCAACATTGATATTTATGCCCGGTGAAGCTGTAAATGTTGGTATTTGAGGGGTGAAAGAGTTTGCTGGTATCCACTGAGAGGTGTACTGCTGTGCAATTGATGGGGTGCTACCCTGTACGTCATCTTGCTGCCTGCTCGTAACAGGCCTTTCATGGTTCGGAAGAGCTGCCTGAATTGACACTTTCACTGTCACAGATGAAATCCTCATCTGCTGAGCCCAACTCAGTTTCACTGTCCGAGCACAGTAGGGCATATGCCTCTTCAACAGTATATCGCCTACTTGCCATTTTTTTTAGGCACTCTACAGACCCCAAACTATGCAAAAGTAAACCTTTTTGTTACTAAAATCTAAAACTTTGTTCCTAAAACACTGACCTTATCAATGACACTGACAGGAGCACTGATACTGGCCGAGGCACTAACTCACACTTGCGCAGACACAAATGGCAGTGTGGGCAAAAACTACACCCCACACACTAAAACAGTAATAAATGTAAAACTCTCTCTATATATATATATATATATATATATATATATATATATAATTTTTTTTTTTAAATAAAACACTGCTGACCGAAACGCTACGCTGAGATGAACTGCGACAATCGCTGACGCTGAGATGAACTGTGACAATCGCTGACGCTGAGATGAACTGTGACAATTGCTGACGCTGAGATGAACTGTGACAATCGCTGACGCTGAGATGAACTGTGACAATCGCTGACACTGAGATGAACTGCAACAATCGCTGGCGCTGAGATGAACTGCGACAATCACTGACGCTGAGATGAACTGCGACAATCGCTGACGCTGAGATGTACTGCGACAATCGCTGACGCTGAGATGAACTGCGACAATCGCTGACGCTGAGATGAACTGCGACAATCGCTGACGCTGAGACTACTGACACTGACACTAGTGGTGACAATACAAAATACTCTAAACTGAAACTGTCACTATTACTGAACTGAAGCTGTCACTGCACTAACCTAACTAATGCTAACAGGGGTGATCAGAGCCTACTCTGAGACCTGTGGACTGATTAGAACTTATTTTACTTTTTTTTTTTTTTTCACTCTGAAAGAACTGTATCAATTTCTCCTCACAGACGATCTGAGGAGAAAGAGATACTATGAAGCTGTTTGACAGGCTTCCCATTCATGTGCTCGCTGTGATTGGCTGTCACAGCGATCACATGACTGGGGGTGGGTTCTCCCACCTGTCAATCATTAGTCCGAGATCCGAAGGTGTAACGGACACTCGGTTCTCCTCGCTGCGTGCACGGGAACCGGCGCGATCCCGGCCAGAGCACATTTACTCAGATATGCGGCCCCCCGGAAAAAAGCCCAGGTATTTGGGGCCGCATATCTGCGTGCGCTCGGCGGGAAAGGGTTATACATTTTTGGGGGATATTTATTATAGCAAAAAGTAAAAAATATGTTTTTTTTCAAAATTGTCGCTTTTTTTTGTTTATAGCTCAAAAAATAAAAACTGCAGGGGGGATCAAATACCACCAAAAGAAGCTCTATTTGTAGGAAAAAAAAGGATGCCAATTTTATTTGGGAGCCACGTTGCACGACTGCACAATTGTCAGTTAAAGCCACGAAGTGCCGAATCGCAAAAAAGTTGTCTGGTCTTTTGCCAGCAAAATGGTCTGGTCTGAAAGTGAATAAATTCAGTAATTTTTCTTTAGTTTTATATATTTTTGGTTTGCCACATGTTAATTAACACTATTGTCTATGGATTTGACAGTATTGTTTTCAGCACATTGAATGTTGAGTTATCACAGACATTCATTCAGTGAATAAGCACTTGCACTTTATTTAGATTATTATATAAAGAATTTTTAGTTTCACTAGATTTCACATTTTATGAATATTATTTAAGTAGATTGTTTCAGTGAAGGGCTGAGATTTTTGAACCATATAAAGTCCATCTTTTTTAGAATTAATACATATTTGGTACAAAATGTTAACACAATTGTAGATATTCCAGAGCTTTGTGCTCCAAATTTATTTATTGCAAGTGGTTAAAGGAACTGGACATATTTAGGGTTTTATTTTAAGCCTTAATTAAAGAGCTGCTACCTGCTGAATGGCATTTTTGTGGCATTGGTACCCTTTGCCCAGTTCTCTATACCTATTGTTGTCAATCTCGTGCTTATTAGCCTTGAAAATGGCCAACGCTCGTTTGAAAAATTAACGCATCCCTGACAGATATCAATAGGGTTCAGATTAATGTTCATAATTTAAATTTTTTTAATCAATTTGGCAAACTCCTTATAAAAACACTTATCACTGGGGTGTGTTTGGTGATACTCATTTTTATACATACTTGCTGATCTCTCACCTCCCTCCATCCTAACAGCCATCAAAGAGGTCACCGGTAGAGATGGCCTTACGGTTCGCCCAGCGGTTGGTTGGCGGCAAATTTTGCGTGTTCGCGATTCGCCAAACTGGCAGACTTTTGTCGCTGTTCTCCCGGCGGACATATGCGTTTACATTGTGAAAGAACTTTGACCCATGATGACACATCCATCATGAGGTACAGGACAGCCAATTGAGACATTTCAGCACATGGACAATTGGACATACCCCCTACCTTATAAATAGACCTAATCTGGCGGCCATTTTACATTCTGTCTTATGTCAGTGTAGGGACAGGACGCTGTGTGGAGCAGGGAGAGACTGTAGTGACACAAATCACTATCTATCAGGTCCACAAAAGTCCTTTTAAGGACTGGTATAGGTGTAGTACAGTATATAGGGCTCGGTGCACTGCTGTACTGGTGATTGCTGAGTGCACTGCTGACTGATTCTGCAGCTGTCTTTTGTCAGTGTAGGGACAGGACGCTGTGTGGAGCAGGGACAGTCAGTTTAATCACTAGCTATTACTATTAGATCCACAAAGGTCCTTTTAAGGACTTGTATAGGTGTACAGTATATAGGGTGCTGGTGCACTGCTACTGACTGCTGCCCAATTCTGCAGCTGTCTTTTATCAGTGTAGGGACTGAGGAACAGTCTGCAAATCACTAGCTACTAGGTCCTTTTAAGGACTGGTATAGGTGTACAATATATAGGGTGCTGGTACACTGCTGCTGACTGCTGCCCGATTCTGCAGCTTTCTTTTATCAGTGTAGGGATTGAGGGACAGTCTGCAAATCACTAGCTAGTAGGTCATCAAAGGTCCTTTTAACCACTTAAGGACCGCAGCATGTAATAATACCTCGGCACAATGGCTGGCTGCTGCGGTCCGTTTCGCTTCAGGAGCGATCCGGGATGAGGGTATGGCCGTTGGTTTCTGGCCATCCCCTCTCGATCGCTCCTGGCGAATGAGAAGCTTCCCCTGCCTGTGTAGTGTAAACACAGGCAGGGAGGAAGTGATGTGTCACGTACCTGGTGGTAGAGCCCGACTTGCAGGAGGAGACCTCTCTTGCAGCTCCGACTCGAGAGCCCTGGTAGTGTATACAGGTGACTCGGGAGTCAAGAGGAGCACGAGTGTCTGGCAGGATCAACAGCTGGGTAAGGAATGCTGGATCGGAGGGGAGCTGGAAAGCCGGCAGGTGCAGGAAGCTGAAGCAGGACGGCAGGCAGAGAGGTTGTAGCCGGACACAAGTGCAGGAGTGCTGGCAGAGGTAGGACTTCAGGCAGATGCTGGAACCAATACAGGAGATGGGCAGCGGATTGCACCGGAACAGAAGGCTGGAAGCAGAGTCGTCAGGCGAGCCGGGTCAGAGGTCAGGCGGACAGCAGAAGTACCGAGGATCAGGCAGGTGGATGGTCGGACGAGCCGGGTCAGTAGGCAGACAGGCAGCAAGGTACCAAAGGGATAAACAGAAGGGAGGTCAGGCAGGCCGAGGTCAGATGCAGGCGGATAGCAGGAGCAGTAGGTAAACAAGCCGGGTCAACAGGTCACAGGAAGCAGGTTCTCAGGATCAGGGTACTAGCACGCTGTAGATCAGACAGCAAGAACTGGATGTGACCAACAGGACTAAATAGCCCGCCCGGCGCCAACGAGCGCACACACGCGCGCACGACCGCGCGCGCGCACCCGCACGCGCACGGACGCGCACGCGCGCACCCGCGGACGCGCGCACCCGCGAACGCACGGCGGAAGGTCCGGGCTGATTGCTGCTGGCAGGATCTTCGTGACATTGCCCCCCCTCAAGGGGCAGCCTCCGGATGCCCAACCGGGCCCATTTTTCCGGGTGCAATCTTCTGAAAGCTTGGATTAGGGTCTTTGCATGGATATTTTCCACAGGCTCCCAAGAATTCTCCTCCGGGCCGTAACCTCTCCATTTAATTAAAAATTGAGCTTGGTTATTCCTTTTCCTACAATCCAGGATAGCTTCAATTTCAAATTCTTCCTCCCCGTTCACCATTACAGGGTCTGGGGGGTTCACATTCCGGTCGGGAAAAGGATTGGGGACAAAGGGTTTCAACAGGGAGACGTGAAAGACAGGGTGGATCTTGAGTGAATCCGGGAGCTCCAGCTCATAGGCCACCTCGTTGATCCTCCTCCTTACAGTGAAAGGGCCCAGGAATTTGGGGCCCAATTTCCTGGAAGGACACGACAATCGAAGATTTGCGGAGGATAACCATACGCGGTCACCTGGTTCGAGCAGTAATTCACCCCGCTTCTTCCTATCGAACACTTCCTTATTCTGTTCCTGGGATCTTGCCATGGTCTTCTGTAGTAGTTGGTTGTTTGAAGAGAAAAAATTTATAGTCTCCAAGACTGCTGGCACAGAACATTCGGGGATGGAATTAGGAAGGAAAGCTGGATGAAACCCATAGTTAGCAAAAAACGGACTTTGCTTGGTAGCAGAATGCACGGAATTATTATAGGCAAATTCGGCCAACGGGAGCAGTGTGATCCAGTCATCTTGGGAATAGGATGAAAAACAACGGAGGTATTGCTCGAGAGTCTGATTGGTCCTCTCGGTCTGACCATTCGTCTGAGGGTGGTAAGCGGTGGAAAATGACAGCGTAATTCCCAGGACTCTACACAGCGCTTTCCAAAACCGTGAGGTAAATTGCACTCCGCGGTCAGACACTATATTAGTCGGGATTCCATGGAGTCTAATTATTTCCCTGATAAACGTCTGGGCCGTTTCGGATGCAGAGGGGGTACCCTTCATCGGGATGAAGTGGGCCATTTTAGACAGCCGATCTACCACCACAAAGATGGCAGTATGCCCAGCTGCAGGGGGCAGGTCGACAATGAAGTCCATAGACAACATCTTCCACGGCCTATCTGGGATGGGCAGAGGTTTCAGTAACCCCCAAGCTCTGGACCTACAGGTCTTGCTCCGGGCACAGGTGGTGCAGGACTCCACGTAACTCCTACAGTCCTTAAGTACTTGGGGCCACCAGAAGGTACGTTGAACAAGATCAGCGGTCTTATAGGCACCAAAGTGCCCCGCAAGAGCATGGTCATGGCAAAGTTCGAGAATGCTCACTCGCAAGCATTCGGGTACAAAGATCTTGCTGCCGTACCAAAACAGTCCATCCCTGACCTGTAACTCAGTTCCAACGGTGGGTGTTGGTCCCATGGAAGCTTGTTTCAACCGCGAGAGCAGATCTTCCTGTAACAGGAGAAAGTTCCCAGGGGCCAGGATAGTGTCAGGGGGTGGAGTTTCTTCGGATTTGTGGAACATCCTAGAGAGGGCATCGGGTTTCGTGTTCTTGGAGCCGGGCCGGTAAGTAACATGAAAAGAGAACCTGGAAAAGAACAAGGCCCACCTAGCTTGTCGCGGTCTCAGCCTCTTTGCGGATTTCAGGTACTCCAAGTTCTTGTGATCTGTGTAGATCAGGATAGGATGAGCAGCTCCTTCTAACAGGTATCGCCATTCTTCCAGGGCAGATTTAATGGCCAGTAATTCCCGATCGCCTACGTCGTAATTTCTCTCCGCGGGGGACAGCTTTCGGGAAAAGAAGGCAATAGGAAAAAGTGAAGCTTGGGTACCTTGTCGTTGGGAGAGGACAGCTCCAACAGCGATTTCAGAGGCGTCTACTTCCAGGACAAATGGTAGGGAAGAATCGGGGTGTTTTAAGACATCCGCGGAGGTAAACAGTCTCTTGAGGGACTCGAAAGCGACTTGAGCTTCCGGGGACCAGTGAAAACGCACCCCTTGCTTGGTTAGCTGCGTGATTGGGCAGATGATAGCGGAGAACCCCTTGATAAATTTTCTATAGAAATTGGCAAAGCCAACAAAACGTTGGACCCCTTTCTTGTCAGTGGGAGCTGGCCAATCAAGGATTGCAGAAATCTTTTGTGGATCCATCCTTATTCCTTCAATGGAAATAACTAGGCCCAGAAATGAGATACTCTCTTGTTCAAACGCACACTTTTCAGCCTTGGCGTACAGCCCGTGTTGCCGGAGCCGGTTCAGGACACATTTAACGTGTTTGCGATGGGAATCTAGAGAAGGGGAAAAAATGAGGATATCGTCAAGGTAAACAATGACAAACAAGTCTAAATAGTCCCGGAAGACATCATTAATAAAATACTGAAAGGTAGCGGGGGCGTTGCACAGTCCGAAGGGCATCACCCGATATTCGAAATGCCCAAAGCGGGTTCGAAAGGCTGTCTTCCACTCATCCCCACTTCTGATACGAACCAGATTGTAGGCCCCTCTGAGATCCAGCTTAGTGAAGATAGAGGCGGTTCCCAGTCTCTGAAATAATTCCGGTACCAGAGGAAGCGGGTATCGATTCTTTATAGTTATCTTATTTAACTCTCTGTAATCGACACAGGGTCGGAGGGTATGGTCTTTTTTTCCACAAAGAAGATGCCTGCGCCCGCTGGAGAAGTGGAGGGTTGAATGAAACCTTTCTTCAGGTTTTCGTCTATGTATGTCTTTAGGGTTTCCTGTTCCAGTTCGGTCAGTGGGAAGATCCTGCCAAAGGGAATTTCAGCCCCGGGAAGAAGTTCAATGGGACAGTCATATGCCCGATGGGGCGGCAGAGATTCTGCCCCCTTCTTACTGAAGACATCTAGGTAGTCGTGGTATACTTCGGGAACGGATTGGCGAAGCTCGGAATCGGAATCCAGACATAGTAGGGTAGAAGATTCGCCAGAATTTTTCAGGAGACAGTACTGCTGGCAGTAAGGAGAGAAGAACGTGATCTCCCCAGTGACCCAGTTAATAGCAGGGTTATGGGCCTGCAACCATGGCATGCCAAGGATGATTGGAAACAAAGGAGATGGAATGATGTCCAAGCGGAGCAGTTCCTGATGCAGGTTAGAGACAGAAACTGAAATGGGGGTAGTCTCTTGCGTAACTGGTCCAGATCTTATCGTGGAGCCATCGGCCAGGTAGATGGAGAGTCCTTGAGCCTTGTACAGCAAGGGGATTTGGTGTTTACTGGCAAAAGAAGAGTCCATGAAACAACTACAAGCCCCCGAATCAATGATAGCGGGGACCTGCAGAGTCTTTCCTGGGAGCTGCAACGAGACAGAAAGGGCGAGGTGAGAAGAGGTCTTAGGCCAAGCAATAGTAGAGCCAGACGAGACAGACATGCACTTACGAAGCTTGGCCGGACAGTTCCTGACGTAGTGCCCAGGCTCTCCGCAGTAGAGGCACAAATTGTTGACCCGACGACGTTGGCGCTCCTCCACCGTAAGAGCAGGGCGAAGGACTCCGAGCTGCATAGGTTCAGAGGTATCAGGTGCTGGAACAGGACCAGGAATGGGAGCCGGATGAGAGTAGTTAGGTACCCGAGGCAGCATCCAGGTGGGGCGAGTGAGCCCAGGACCTCTTTCAGCTCTTCGCTCCCTCAGCCGTCGATCAATTTGGATGGCCAGATTAATCAAGGCATCCAGAGTTTGTGGGATTCCCACACGGGCCAGTTCATCTTTCAGTGGGTCTGAGAGCCCCATCCGAAACTGGTAGCGAAGGGCCGCATCGTTCCAGTCCGTATCAGTACTCCAACGGCGGAACTCAGCGACATAGTCCTCTACGGCCCTACGCCCTTGCTGAAGGGTATGCAAGGCGGCTTCCGCCGTGGCGGAGAGTTGAGGGTCCTCGTAGAGCTGGGCCATCGTATCGAAGAAGGTGGTCAGGTTGGTTAGGACCTCTGCTTTCTGTTCCAGTAAACGATGAGCCCAAGCTTGAGGATCTCCCAGGAGTAAGGATACCACGAATCCCACCTTGGTGGCTTCAAGTGAGAAGGTGCGAGGCTGGAGGGCAAAGTACAGTTCACAAGAGTTCCGGAACGCTCTGAATTTACTTCGTTCCCCGGAAAACTTTTCAGGCATGGGAACCCTTGGTTCGGGAGGCAGCATTACCACCGTCGGAGAAGGGGTGCTTGAGCCGGCAGTAGACGGAAGAGACCCCTGAGCGGTTGTGGGCGAAGTGAGAGCTTGGACCCTTTCCTCCAAACGCGTGTAACCCTCCTGGAGACTCTTAACAGCCTGGGTGAGGCCAGCCAGATGCAGACAAAGTTCGTCCATGGGAGAGGCTCCCTGCGCGGGCTCGGACATGGCTGTCTGATACTGTCACGTACCTGGTGGTAGAGCCCGACTTGCAGGAGGAGACCTCTCTTGCAGCTCCGACTCGAGAGCCCTGGTAGTGTATACAGGTGACTCGGGAGTCAAGAGGAGCACGAGTGTCTGGCAGGATCAACAGCTGGGTAAGGAATGCTGGATCGGAGGGGAGCTGGAAAGCCGGCAGGTGCAGGAAGCTGAAGCAGGACAGCAGGCAGAGAGGTTGTAGCCGGACACAAGTGCAGGAGTGCTGGCAGAGGTAGGACTTCAGGCAGATGCTGGAACCAATACAGGAGATGGGCAGCGGATTGCACCGGAACAGAAGGCTGGAAGCAGAGTCGTCAGGCGAGCCGGGTCAGAGGTCAGGCGGACAGCAGAAGTACCGAGGATCAGGCAGGTGGATGGTCGGACGAGCCGGGTCAGTAGGCAGACAGGCAGCAAGGTACCAAAGGGATAAACAGAAGGGAGGTCAGGCAGGCCGAGGTCAGATGCAGGCGGATAGCAGGAGCAGTAGGTAAACAAGCCGGGTCAACAGGTCACAGGAAGCAGGTTCTCAGGATCAGGGTACTAGCACGCTGTAGATCAGACAGCAAGAACTGGATGTGACCAACAGGACTAAATAGCCCGCCCGGCGCCAACGAGCGCACACACGCGCGCACGACCGCGCGCGCGCACCCGCGCACCCGCACGCGCACGCACGCGCACGGACGCGCACGCGCGCACCCGCGGACGCGCGCACCCGCGAACGCACGGCGGAAGGTCCGGGCTGATTGCTGCTGGCAGGATCTTCGTGACATGATGTCACGCTCCTCGGGGCGGTCTTTTTGACCGGACTGCGAGGAGAACACATAGTAAGTGCACCAATCACTACACTGACATGTAGGTACACATAGGCACACAAATCAGCCCCCCCCGATCACCCCCCCGATCGCCCCCCGCCCTCCCCCTCCCAGTCACAGTGTTACTGATTGCAGTGATCATTTATTTACTGATCACTGCATTTAGTGTCAGTTGTGACAGTAAAAAGTGTCAGGGCAGTTAGTGTTAGGTCCAGGGTAGCCCCCTACCCCCCAATAAAGGTTTAACCCCCTGATTGCCCCTAGAGTTAACCCTTTCACCCCCTTTTGCCAGAGCCACTAAGCGATAGTTTTTCTGATCGCTGCATTAGTGTCACTGGTGCCGCTAGGTAGCTAGTTATTTTTGTAGGTTCACCGCCAGGTTTTTATAGCGTCAGGTACCCCCATATACAACCTAATAAAGGTTTTAACCCCCTGATTGCCCCTAGAGTTAACCCTTTCACCAGCGATCACCACATAAGGTCACTGGTGATGCTGGATAGCCAGTTAGTTATTTCGTTATTTAGGTTCCCCGTCAGGTTTTTATATAGCGCCTGAGATCCACATATACTACTTAATAAAGGTTTTAGCCCCTGGATTGCCCCCAGGTAACCCTTTCACCCCCTTTTGCCAGTGTCACTAAGCAATCGTTTTTCTGATCGCTGCATTAGTGTCACTGGTGCTGCTAGGTAGCTAGTTAATTTTTATGTTCACTGCCAGGTTTTTATAGTGTTAGGTACCCCCATATACTACCTAATGGAGATTTTAACCCCCTGATTGCCCCTAGAGTTAACCCTTTCACCAGCGATCACCGTATAAGTGTCACTGTTGACACTGGTTAGCCAGTTAGTTATTTAGGTTCCCCGTCAGGTTTTTATATAGCGTCAGGGACCCCCATATACTACCTAATAAAGATTTTAACCCCCTGATTGCCCCTAGTTAACCCTTTCACCAGTGATCACCGTATAAGTGTTACGGGTGACTCTGGTTAGTTAGTTTGCTTTTTACAGCACCAGGGCACCCACCATTTATTACCCAATAACGGTTTAATCCCCTGATTACCCGGCGGGTGATATCAATTAGGTTTTAGGGTCATGGTCTGCGTAGCCCCAGGCAGCGCTAGGCTAGTGCAAGTACCGCTAACACCCACACGCAAAGCATACACCTCCTGTAGTGGTATAGAATCTGAACAGATCAATATCTGATCTGATCAGATCTATACTAGCGTCCCCAGCAGTTTAGGGTTCCAAAAAAACGCATTGTTAGCGGGATCAGCCCAGATACCTGATAGCACCTGCGTTTTGCCCCTCCGCCCAGCCCACCCAAGTGCAGTATCAATCGATCACTGTCACTTACAGAACACTAAACACATAACTGCAGCATTTGCAGAGTCAGGCCTGATCCCTGAGATCGCTAACAGTTTTTTTTGATAGCGTTTTATATTTAAATCCTAAAGGCGGTGCTTGGTTTTCGGGGTCCCGTACGCGGCTAGGCTCCCAAAAAATCCCCCACATGTGGTATCCCCGTACTCAGGAGAAGCACAGAATTTATTTTGGGAAGTAATTTCACTTATGCCGATAGCATGTGTGAGCAATATATCATTTAGTGACAATTTTGTGCAAAAAAAAAAAATGCCTCTCAGTAAATAGCTTGGGGTGTCTACTTTCCAAAATGGGGTCATTTGGGGGGGAGAGTTTGTGCTATTTTGACATTTTAAGGCCTTCGAAACTGTGATAGGTATTGAGGAGTGAAATTAAAAATTTGCACCCTTAGAAATCCTGAAGGCAGTCATTGGTTTTCAGGGTGCCGTACGCGGCTAGACTCCCAAAACGTCCCACATATGTGATATCCCCGTACTCAGGAGAAGCAGCAGAATATGTTTTGGGGTGCAATTCCACATATAACTATGGCATGTGTGAGCAATATATCATTAAGTGACAACTTTTTGTAAACTTTTTTGTGTCATTATTCAATCACTTGGGACAAAAAAAAAATATTCAATGGGCTCAACATGCCCCTCAGGAATATTCTTGGGGTGTCTACTTTCCAAAATGGGGTCATTTGGGGGGGGGGGGGTTTGTACTGCCCTGCCATTTTAGCACCTCAAGAAATGAGATAGGCAGTCATAAATTAAAAGCTGTGTAAATTCCAGAAAATGTACTCTAGTTTGTAGATGCTATAACTTTTGCGCAAACAAATAAATATACACTTATTGACATTTTTTATACTAAAGACATGTGGCTGAATACATTTTGGCCTAAATGTATCACTAAAATTTAGTTTATTCGATTTTTCTTATAACAAAATGTAGAAAATATATTTTTTTTTCAAAATTTTCAGTCTTTTTCCTTTTATATCGTAAAAAATAAAAATTGCAGAGGCAATCAAATACCATCAAAAGAAAGCTCTATTTGTGGGAAGAAAAGGACTCAAATTTTGTTTGGGTACAACATTGCATGACCGTGCAATTACCAGTTAAAGCAGTGCAGTGCGAAATTGTAAAAAGACCTCTGGTCCTTAGGCTGACAATTGGTCCGGGGCTGGTATAAGGACTGGTATAGGTGTAAAGTACATAGGGTTGTACATGTATAATATACTTTCTTCCAAATATGGAAAGAATATTATACTTTACTTCTGCCTGATTCTGCAGCTGTCTTTTATCAGTGTAGGGACTGAGGGACAGTCTGCAAATCACTAGCTACTAGGTCCACAAAGGTCCTTTTAAGGACTGGTATAGGTGTTGAATATATAGAGTTGTGGTGCACGGCTGTGCTGCAGATTGCTGCCCGATTCTGCAGCTGTCTTTTATCAGTGTAGGGACAAATCACTAGCTACTAGGTCCACAAAGGTCCTTTTAAGGACTGGTATAGGTGTACTATTTGATGTGCAGTATATAGGGGTGTAATACATGTATAAAATACTTGCACATATAGAAAGGATAGTATAGTTCATTTCCACTGTGCAGCATTGTGACTGCTGAGCGGTTCTGCAACAATACTACAAAGAGTGACAAACGCAATAAAAAAAGTATTATAACTGGTATGATAGACCAGTGACCCCCAAAACGACAGATTGAAGCGGGGTGTTATATACCTTCTTCCACATACATACTGCACTTCTCTAGAGACTTTTGTCACAGGGTCATTTAAAAAATGACAGGCAGAGGAAGAGGCAGGCCCTTCCGCAGGGGTGGTAGGGGTAGGGCAGGAGCAACAGGCTTGAGCCAAAGTGGCAAATTGCAAAAGGTGTGTACGATTAAGTCAAAGGACGCACCAGACTTGGTTGAGCGGCTCACTCAGCCTTACTCTTCTGCACCCTCCGCTCAGTGCTCTCGGTGCTGGTGTCAGTGCTCTCTATCATGGTGCTGGTGTCAGTGCTCTCTATCACAGTGCTGGTGTCAGTGCTCTCTATCACGGTGCTGGTTTCAGTGCTCTCTATCACGGTGCTGGTGTCAGTGCTCTCTATCTCGGTGCTGGTGTTAATGTTCTCTATCACGGTGCTGGTGTCAGTGCTCTCTATCTCAGTGCTGGTGTCAGTGCTCTCTATCATAGTGCTGGTGTCAGTGCTCTCTATCTCGGTGCTGGTGTCAGTGCTCTATATCACAGTGCTGGTGTCAGTGCTCTCTATCACAGTGCTGGTGTCAGTGCTCTCTATCTCGGTGCTTGTGTTAATGCTCTCTATCACGGTGCTGGTGTCAGTGCTCTCTATCTCGGTGCTGGTGTCAGTGCTCTCTATCACAGTGCTGGTGTCAGTGCTCTCTATCTCGGTGCTGGTGTCAGTGCTCTATATCACGGTGCTGGTGTCAGTGCTTTATATCACGGTGCTGGTGTCAGTGCACTCTATCATGTTTTGGTGTCAGTGCTCTCTATCTCGGTGCTAGTGTCAGTGCTCTCTATCACGGTGCTGGTGTAAGTGCTCTCTATCACGGTGCTGGTGATCATCTCCTGCACCCTCTTCATAGCCTGCCCTGACCTTTCCTCTCCTCCATGGCCTTCATGCGCTCCTGAGTCCTGAATTGTCAAAATTTCACAGATGAAAAATGAATGCTTGTCGTTGTCGATCCCAGATTCACTTCATGCTTTTGTTATGTCCATGTGGTGGGACTATGTGTGCACAGCTAGTAAGTATTTTGTGGCTAAAAATATGACCTGTAGGTTTTTAAGGTTCACCTGCCATTAAAGTCAATGGGGCCCGCCGTGAACTTTGTGGTTCGCAAACTTTTGGCTGCGTTCGCGGTTCACGTTTCGCGAAATGTCCCGTCGGAAGTTCGTCCATCTCTAGTCACCGGCACCCAGGAAATACAGGTGTTAGTTTGAAGTTAACATTAAGTACAGTATATGTTTTATAACCTGCAGGTTCAGAGACTAGCTAACACAGCAACAAAGCATTTATCCACTTTTTTTTGGTTTAACTAGATGCCGACCGCCGGCCCTCAAATGACGGCCAGGCGGCGCACCTATTGTGGCGGGAGGCCGTCACATTTAAACAGGGAATGCGCGCGATCATGCGTGCACATCCCTGTTTCTTCGGTGGCGGCGTGTCTCGGAGACACCGCTCACCACCGAAGGGGGTGAACAGCCATTGGTTATGATGAAGTCACGGCCAATCACAGATGGTAACACCCCCACTGTGCACGGCGCATGCGCGCGATCGTGAGCGCGCTGCGCATGCACGTCGGTGGCGGCGTGTTCCCCGGGAACACTGCTCATCACCGACGCTGGTAAACAGCCATTGGCTGGCTGTTTACCCACGTGATCGGCTGTGATCCTTTCACAGCCAATCACTAAAATGTAAACAAACCGCGGTAACGAGATGTTTGTTGTTCTCCTCCGATCGTGTGTGAGGAGGAGTTTGCGGTAACATCTCGTTACCGCCTAGTGTTCACCAATCACACTGATTGCCTGCCTGCCCCCCCCCCAATAAAGAGGACCTGTCACTACCCCTCATAGTACCTGTCAATCACAGTCCATCAGAGTACCTTTCACAGTCCATCAGAGTATTTGAGTACCTGTCACAGCCCATCAGAGTACCCGAGTACCTGTCCCAGCCCATCAGAGTACCCGAGTACCTGTCACAGCCCATCAGAGTACCCGAGTACCTGTCACAGCCCATCAGAGTACCCGAGTACCTGTCCCAGCCCATCAGAGTACCCGAGTACCTGTCACAGCCCATCAGAGTACCCGAGTACCTGTCCCAGCCAATCTGAGTACCCGAGTACCTGTCACAGTTCATCAGAGTACCCGAGTACCTGTCCCAGCCCATCAGAGTACCCGAGTACCTGTCACGGCACATCAGAGTACCCGAGTACCTGTCACAGCACATCAGAGCTTTCCAAAATGGGGTTATTTTGTGGGTAATTTCACTGTCCTGGTGGTCCAGGACCTTCAAAAGTGTGATGGGTAGGAATGAAATGAGATGTGTCATTTATGCTCCTACGCATAAATGCGTAGGAGCGGACGCGCGCACCCGCGAACGCACGGCGGAAGGTCCGGGCTGATTGCTGCTGGCAGGATCTTCGTGACATGATGTCACGCTCCTCGGGGCGGTCTTTTTGACCGGACTGCGAGGAGAACACATAGTAAGTGCACCAATCACTACACTGACATGTAGGTACACATAGGCACACAAATCAGCCCCCCCCGATCACCCCCCCGATCGCCCCCCGCCCTCCCCCTCCCAGTCACAGTGTTACTGATTGCAGTGATCATTTATTTACTGATCACTGCATTTAGTGTCAGTTGTGACAGTAAAAAGTGTCAGGGCAGTTAGTGTTAGGTCCAGGGTAGCCCCCTACCCCCCAATAAAGGTTTAACCCCCTGATTGCCCCTAGAGTTAACCCTTTCACCCCCTTTTGCCAGAGCCACTAAGCGATAGTTTTTCTGATCGCTGCATTAGTGTCACTGGTGCCGCTAGGTAGCTAGTTATTTTTGTAGGTTCACCGCCAGGTTTTTATAGCGTCAGGTACCCCCATATACAACCTAATAAAGGTTTTAACCCCCTGATTGCCCCTAGAGTTAACCCTTTCACCAGCGATCACCGCATAAGGTCACTGGTGATGCTGGATAGCCAGTTAGTTATTTCGTTATTTAGGTTCCCCGTCAGGTTTTTATATAGCGCCTGAGATCCACATATACTACTTAATAAAGGTTTTAGCCCCTGGATTGCCCCCAGGTAACCCTTTCACCCCCTTTTGCCAGTGTCACTAAGCAATCGTTTTTCTGATCGCTGCATTAGTGTCACTGGTGCTGCTAGGTAGCTAGTTAATTTTTATGTTCACTGCCAGGTTTTTATAGTGTTAGGTACCCCCATATACTACCTAATGGAGATTTTAACCCCCTGATTGCCCCTAGAGTTAACCCTTTCACCAGCGATCACCGTATAAGTGTCACTGTTGACACTGGTTAGCCAGTTAGTTATTTAGGTTCCCCGTCAGGTTTTTATATAGCGTCAGGGACCCCCATATACTACCTAATAAAGATTTTAACCCCCTGATTGCCCCTAGTTAACCCTTTCACCAGTGATCACCGTATAAGTGTTACGGGTGACTCTGGTTAGTTAGTTTGCTTTTTACAGCACCAGGGCACCCACCATTTATTACCCAATAACGGTTTAATCCCCTGATTACCCGGCGGGTGATATCAATTAGGTTTTAGGGTCATGGTCTGCGTAGCCCCAGGCAGCGCTAGGCTAGTGCAAGTACCGCTAACACCCACACGCAAAGCATACACCTCCTGTAGTGGTATAGAATCTGAACAGATCAATATCTGATCTGATCAGATCTATACTAGCGTCCCCAGCAGTTTAGGGTTCCAAAAAAACGCATTGTTAGCGGGATCAGCCCAGATACCTGATAGCACCTGCGTTTTGCCCCTCCGCCCAGCCCACCCAAGTGCAGTATCAATCGATCACTGTCACTTACAGAACACTAAACACATAACTGCAGCATTTGCAGAGTCAGGCCTGATCCCTGAGATCGCTAACAGTTTTTTTTGATAGCGTTTTATATTTAAATCCTAAAGGCGGTGCTTGGTTTTCGGGGTCCCGTACGCGGCTAGGCTCCCAAAAAATCCCCCACATGTGGTATCCCCGTACTCAGGAGAAGCACAGAATTTATTTTGGGAAGTAATTTCACTTATGCCGATAGCATGTGTGAGCAATATATCATTTAGTGACAATTTTGTGCAAAAAAAAAAAATGCCTCTCAGTAAATAGCTTGGGGTGTCTACTTTCCAAAATGGGGTCATTTGGGGGGGAGAGTTTGTGCTATTTTGACATTTTAAGGCCTTCGAAACTGTGATAGGTATTGAGGAGTGAAATTAAAAATTTGCACCCTTAGAAATCCTGAAGGCAGTCATTGGTTTTCAGGGTGCCGTACGCGGCTAGACTCCCAAAACGTCCCACATATGTGATATCCCCGTACTCAGGAGAAGCAGCAGAATATGTTTTGGGGTGCAATTCCACATATAACTATGGCATGTGTGAGCAATATATCATTAAGTGACAACTTTTTGTAAACTTTTTTGTGTCATTATTCAATCACTTGGGACAAAAAAAAAATATTCAATGGGCTCAACATGCCCCTCAGGAATATTCTTGGGGTGTCTACTTTCCAAAATGGGGTCATTTGGGGGGGGGGGGGTTTGTACTGCCCTGCCATTTTAGCACCTCAAGAAATGAGATAGGCAGTCATAAATTAAAAGCTGTGTAAATTCCAGAAAATGTACTCTAGTTTGTAGATGCTATAACTTTTGCGCAAACAAATAAATATACACTTATTGACATTTTTTATACTAAAGACATGTGGCTGAATACATTTTGGCCTAAATGTATCACTAAAATTTAGTTTATTCGATTTTTCTTATAACAAAATGTAGAAAATATATTTTTTTTTCAAAATTTTCAGTCTTTTTCCTTTTATATCGTAAAAAATAAAAATTGCAGAGGCAATCAAATACCATCAAAAGAAAGCTCTATTTGTGGGAAGAAAAGGACTCAAATTTTGTTTGGGTACAACATTGCATGACCGTGCAATTACCAGTTAAAGCAGTGCAGTGCGAAATTGTAAAAAGACCTCTGGTCCTTAGGCTGACAATTGGTCCGGGGCTGGTATAAGGACTGGTATAGGTGTAAAGTACATAGGGTTGTACATGTATAATATACTTTCTTCCAAATATGGAAAGAATATTATACTTTACTTCTGCCTGATTCTGCAGCTGTCTTTTATCAGTGTAGGGACTGAGGGACAGTCTGCAAATCACTAGCTACTAGGTCCACAAAGGTCCTTTTAAGGACTGGTATAGGTGTTGAATATATAGAGTTGTGGTGCACGGCTGTGCTGCAGATTGCTGCCCGATTCTGCAGCTGTCTTTTATCAGTGTAGGGACAAATCACTAGCTACTAGGTCCACAAAGGTCCTTTTAAGGACTGGTATAGGTGTACTATTTGATGTGCAGTATATAGGGGTGTAATACATGTATAAAATACTTGCACATATAGAAAGGATAGTATAGTTCATTTCCACTGTGCAGCATTGTGACTGCTGAGCGGTTCTGCAACAATACTACAAAGAGTGACAAACGCAATAAAAAAAGTATTATAACTGGTATGATAGACCAGTGACCCCCAAAACGACAGATTGAAGCGGGGTGTTATATACCTTCTTCCACATACATACTGCACTTCTCTAGAGACTTTTGTCACAGGGTCATTTAAAAAATGACAGGCAGAGGAAGAGGCAGGCCCTTCCGCAGGGGTGGTAGGGGTAGGGCAGGAGCAACAGGCTTGAGCCAAAGTGGCAAATTGCAAAAGGTGTGTACGATTAAGTCAAAGGACGCACCAGACTTGGTTGAGCGGCTCACTCAGCCTTACTCTTCTGCACCCTCCGCTCAGTGCTCTCGGTGCTGGTGTCAGTGCTCTCTATCATGGTGCTGGTGTCAGTGCTCTCTATCACAGTGCTGGTGTCAGTGCTCTCTATCACGGTGCTGGTTTCAGTGCTCTCTATCACGGTGCTGGTGTCAGTGCTCTCTATCTCGGTGCTGGTGTTAATGTTCTCTATCACGGTGCTGGTGTCAGTGCTCTCTATCTCAGTGCTGGTGTCAGTGCTCTCTATCATAGTGCTGGTGTCAGTGCTCTCTATCTCGGTGCTGGTGTCAGTGCTCTATATCACAGTGCTGGTGTCAGTGCTCTCTATCACAGTGCTGGTGTCAGTGCTCTCTATCTCGGTGCTTGTGTTAATGCTCTCTATCACGGTGCTGGTGTCAGTGCTCTCTATCTCGGTGCTGGTGTCAGTGCTCTCTATCACAGTGCTGGTGTCAGTGCTCTCTATCTCGGTGCTGGTGTCAGTGCTCTATATCACGGTGCTGGTGTCAGTGCTTTATATCACGGTGCTGGTGTCAGTGCACTCTATCATGTTTTGGTGTCAGTGCTCTCTATCTCGGTGCTAGTGTCAGTGCTCTCTATCACGGTGCTGGTGTAAGTGCTCTCTATCACGGTGCTGGTGATCATCTCCTGCACCCTCTTCATAGCCTGCCCTGACCTTTCCTCTCCTCCATGGCCTTCATGCGCTCCTGAGTCCTGAATTGTCAAAATTTCACAGATGAAAAATGAATGCTTGTCGTTGTCGATCCCAGATTCACTTCATGCTTTTGTTATGTCCATGTGGTGGGACTATGTGTGCACAGCTAGTAAGTATTTTGTGGCTAAAAATATGACCTGTAGGTTTTTAAGGTTCACCTGCCATTAAAGTCAATGGGGCCCGCCGTGAACTTTGTGGTTCGCAAACTTTTGGCTGCGTTCGCGGTTCACGTTTCGCGAAATGTCCCGTCGGAAGTTCGTCCATCTCTAGTCACCGGCACCCAGGAAATACAGGTGTTAGTTTGAAGTTAACATTAAGTACAGTATATGTTTTATAACCTGCAGGTTCAGAGACTAGCTAACACAGCAACAAAGCATTTATCCACTTTTTTTTGGTTTAACTAGATGCCGACCGCCGGCCCTCAAATGACGGCCAGGCGGCGCACCTATTGTGGCGGGAGGCCGTCACATTTAAACAGGGAATGCGCGCGATCATGCGTGCACATCCCTGTTTCTTCGGTGGCGGCGTGTCTCGGAGACACCGCTCACCACCGAAGGGGGTGAACAGCCATTGGTTATGATGAAGTCACGGCCAATCACAGAAGGTAACACCCCCACTGTGCACGGCGCATGCGCGCGATCGTGAGCGCGCTGCGCATGCACGTCGGTGGCGGCGTGTTCCCCGGGAACACTGCTCATCACCGACGCTGGTAAACAGCCATTGGCTGGCTGTTTACCCACGTGATCGGCTGTGATCCTTTCACAGCCAATCACTAAAATGTAAACAAACCGCGGTAACGAGATGTTTGTTGTTCTCCTCCGATCGTGTGTGAGGAGGAGTTTGCGGTAACATCTCGTTACCGCCTAGTGTTCACCAATCACACTGATTGCCTGCCTGCCCCCCCCCCAATAAAGAGGACCTGTCACTACCCCTCATAGTACCTGTCAATCACAGTCCATCAGAGTACCTTTCACAGTCCATCAGAGTATTTGAGTACCTGTCACAGCCCATCAGAGTACCCGAGTACCTGTCCCAGCCCATCAGAGTACCCGAGTACCTGTCACAGCCCATCAGAGTACCCGAGTACCTGTCACAGCCCATCAGAGTACCCGAGTACCTGTCCCAGCCCATCAGAGTACCCGAGTACCTGTCACAGCCCATCAGAGTACCCGAGTACCTGTCCCAGCCAATCTGAGTACCCGAGTACCTGTCCCAGCCCATCAGAGTACCCGAGTACCTGTCACGGCACATCAGAGTACCCGAGTACCTGTCACAGCACATCAGAGCTTTCCAAAATGGGGTTATTTTGTGGGTAATTTCACTGTCCTGGTGGTCCAGGACCTTCAAAAGTGTGATGGGTAGGAATGAAATGAGATGTGTCATTTATGCTCCTAGAACGCCTGAACATACTACTTCAATGTTCAGCCTCTCTATGTGGCCAGGCTGTGTAAAAGTCCTACACATGTGGTATCGCCATACTCGGGAGGAGTAGCAGAATGTATTTTGGGGTGTAATTTTTGCTATATACATGCTATGTGTTAGAAATATCTTATAAATTAACAATTTTGTGTAAAAAAAATGCGTTTTAATTTTTTTCCACATATTCCAAAAACTTTTGGAAAAAAATTAACCATTAAAAAGACTCATTATGCCTCACAGATTATACGTTGGGGTGTTTTCTTTCCAAAATGGGGTCATTTTATGGGAAATTCCATTGTCCTGGTACTCCAGGGCCTTCAAAAGTGTATAGGTGGTTGAGAAATGAGATGCGTCATTTTTGCTCGTAGAACGTCTGAAGGTACTACATCAATGTTAGTGCTCTGTATGTGGCCAGGCTGTGTAAAAGTCTCACACATGTGGTATCGCCGTACTCGGGAAGAGTAGCAAAATGTATTTTGGGGTGTATTTTTTGCTATATACATGCTATGTCTTAGAAATATCTTATAAATTGACAATTTTGTGTAAAAAAAAAAAATGCACTTTAATTTTTTTCCACATATTCCAAAAACTTCTGGAAAAAAATTATCCTTTCAAAAGACTCATTATGCCTCACAGATTATACGTTGGGGTGTTTTCTTTCCAAAATGGGGTCATTTTATGGGAAATTCCATTGTCCTGGTACTCCAGGGTAGTGATGGCCGAACGGTTCGCCCGGCGGTCGTTTCGCGGCAAATTTCCGACATTCGCGGTCCGCACGTTCGAACGCCTTTTTCCGTCGTTCGCCGCGGCGGACTTACGTGTTTAATGTATACAAGAACTTTAACCTTTGGTGACACGTTTATCATGTGATACAGGACAGCCAATTGAGACATGACAGCACATGGACACTTGTACATTCCCCCTAACCTATAAATACACCCGATCCGGTGGCCATTTTACATTCTTTCTTCTGTTAAGATAGGGACAGGTTCCTGTGTGGAGTAGGGAGAGATAAACCACTAGCTATTTGGTACACAAAAGTTCTTTTCAGGACTGGTATAGGTGTTAGGTGTTGATAGGTTTGCTGTGCTGCTGATTCTTGCAGCAGCCTGAGTGTCTTTTGTTAGTTTAGAGAAAGGGAAAGGACGGTGTATGCTACAGGGACAGCCAGATTAGTCTTTCATCATCATCATCATCATCATCATCATTAGCTGTTACTATCAAGGTCCACAAAAGAGCTGTTCCAGTAACCACTAATCGTTCTCTTTTTTTGCCAATTTGTATAGGGACAGGAAGGAAGCAGTGTTGTCAGGCAGTGAGGGTAATTTTAAAGACTTGCTGTTATTATTAGTTCCACAAAGGTTCTTTTCAGGACTGGTATCAGTGGTACAGTAATAGGCTTGTACATGTATAATATTCTTTCTTCCAAATATAGAAAGGATATTATACTTGACTGCTGCCCTTCTGCTGCAGTCTGCTAAACATTCACAACTCACTTGTTCCACAAAAGTTCTTATAAGGACTGGTAACTTGGTATAGGGTGCTACGGTACATAGGCTTGAGTGCGGTACAGTCTGCTGTTCTGTAAGGACCGCTATCGGTCCACAATAGATAGGGTTGACGTGCACCACTGCTGACCGCTGCCCTATACTGCAGCAGTCCTTCAGCGGTATAGGGACTGACGTACAGTCTGCTAATCACTAACACACAACCTGCTTGTTCCACAAAAGTTCTTATAAGGACTGGTAACTTGGTATAGGGTGCTACGGTACATAGGCTTGAGTGCGGTACAGTCTGCTGTTCTGTAAGGACCGCTATCGGTCCACAATAGATAGGGTTGACGTGCACCACTGCTGACCGCTGCCCTATACTGCAGCAGTCCTTCAGCGGTATAGGGACTGACGTACAGTCTGCTAAACACTAATACACAACCTGCTTGGTCCACAAAAGTTCTTATAAGGACTGGTAACTTGGTATAGGGTGCTACGGTACATAGGCTTGAGTGCGGTACAGTCTGCTGTTCTGTAAGGACCGCTATCGGTCCACAATAGATAGGGTTGACGTGCACCACTGCTGACCGCTGCCCTATACTGCAGCAGTCCTTCAGCGGTATAGGGACTGACGTACAGTCTGCTAAACACTAATACACAACCTGCTTGGTCCACAAAAGTTCTTATAAGGACTGGTAACTTGGTATAGGGTGCTACGGTACATAGGCTTGAGTGCGGTACAGTCTGCTGTTCTGTAAGGACCGCTATCGGTCCACAATAGATAGGGTTGACGTGCACCACTGCTGACCGCTCACCTATACTGCAGCAGTCCTTCAGCGGTATAGGGACTGACGTACAGTCTGCTAATCACTAACACACAACCTGCTTGTTCCACAAAAGTTCTTATAAGGACTGGTAACTTGGTATAGGGTGCTACGGTACATAGGCTTGAGTGCGGTACAGTCTGCTGTTCTGTAAGGACCGCTATCGGTCCACAATAGATAGGGTTGACGTGCACCACTGCTGACCGCTGCCCTATACTGCAGCAGTCCTTCAGCGGTATAGGGACTGACGTACAGTCTGCTAATCACTAACACACAACCTGCTTGTTCCACAAAAGTTCTTATAAGGACTGGTAACTTGGTATAGGGTGCTACGGTACATAGGCTTGAGTGCGGTACAGTCTGCTGTTCTGTAAGGACCGCTATCGGTCCACAATAGATAGGGTTGACGTGCACCACTGCTGACCGCTGCCCTATACTGCAGCAGTCCTTCAGCGGTATAGGGACTGACGTACAGTCTGCTAAACACTAATACACAACCTGCTTGGTCCACAAAAGTTCTTATAAGGACTGGTAACTTGGTATAGGGTGCTACGGTACATAGGCTTGAGTGCGGTACAGTCTGCTGTTCTGTAAGGACCGCTATCGGTCCACAATAGATAGGGTTGACGTGCACCACTGCTGACCGCTCACCTATACTGCAGCAGTCCTTCAGCGGTATAGGGACTGACGTACAGTCTGCTAATCACTAACACACAACCTGCTTGTTCCACAAAAGTTCTTATAAGGACTGGTAACTTGGTATAGGGTGCTACGGTACATAGGCTTGAGTGCGGTACAGTCTGCTGTTCTGTAAGGACCGCTATCGGTCCACAATAGATAGGGTTGACGTGCACCACTGCTGACCGCTGCCCTATACTGCAGCAGTCCTTCAGCGGTATAGGGACTGACGTACAGTCTGCTAATCACTAACACACAACCTGCTTGTTCCACAAAAGTTCTTATAAGGACTGGTAACTTGGTATAGGGTGCTACGGTACATAGGCTTGAGTGCGGTACAGTCTGCTGTTCTGTAAGGACCGCTATCGGTCCACAATAGATAGGGTTGACGTGCACCACTGCTGACCGCTGCCCTATACTGCAGCAGTCCTTCAGCGGTATAGGGACTGACGTACAGTCTGCTAAACACTAATACACAACCTGCTTGGTCCACAAAAGTTCTTATAAGGACTGGTAACTTGGTATAGGGTGCTACGGTACATAGGCTTGAGTGCGGTACAGTCTGCTGTTCTGTAAGGACCGCTATCGGTCCACAATAGATAGGGTTGACGTGCACCACTGCTGACCGCTCACCTATACTGCAGCAGTCCTTCAGCGGTATAGGGACTGACGTACAGTCTGCTAATCACTAACACACAACCTGCTTGTTCCACAAAAGTTCTTATAAGGACTGGTAACTTGGTATAGGGTGCTACGGTACATAGGCTTGAGTGCGGTACAGTCTGCTGTTCTGTAAGGACCGCTATCGGTCCACAATAGATAGGGTTGACGTGCACCACTGCTGACCGCTGCCCTATACTGCAGCAGTCCTTCAGCGGTATAGGGACTGACGTACAGTCTGCTAATCACTAACACACAACCTGCTTGTTCCACAAAAGTTCTTATAAGGACTGGTAACTTGGTATAGGGTGCTACGGTACATAGGCTTGAGTGCGGTACAGTCTGCTGTTCTGTAAGGACCGCTATCGGTCCACAATAGATAGGGTTGACGTGCACCACTGCTGACCGCTGCCCTATACTGCAGCAGTCCTTCAGCGGTATAGGGACTGACGTACAGTCTGCTAAACACTAATACACAACCTGCTTGGTCCACAAAAGTTCTTATAAGGACTGGTAACTTGGTATAGGGTGCTACGGTACATAGGCTTGAGTGCGGTACAGTCTGCTGTTCTGTAAGGACCGCTATCGGTCCACAATAGATAGGGTTGACGTGCACCACTGCTGACCGCTCACCTATACTGCAGCAGTCCTTCAGCGGTATAGGGACTGACGTACAGTCTGCTAATCACTAACACACAACCTGCTTGTTCCACAAAAGTTCTTATAAGGACTGGTAACTTGGTATAGGGTGCTACGGTACATAGGCTTGAGTGCGGTACAGTCTGCTGTTCTGTAAGGACCGCTATCGGTCCACAATAGATAGGGTTGACGTGCACCACTGCTGACCGCTCACCTATACTGCAGCAGTCCTTCAGCGGTATAGGGACTGACGTACAGTCTGCTAATCACTAACACACAACCTGCTTGTTCCACAAAAGTTCTTATAAGGACTGGTAACTTGGTATAGGGTGCTACGGTACATAGGCTTGAGTGCGGTACAGTCTGCTGTTCTGTAAGGACCGCTATCGGTCCACAATAGATAGGGTTGACGTGCACCACTGCTGACCGCTGCCCTATACTGCAGCAGTCCTTCAGCGGTATAGGGACTGACGTACAGTCTGCTAAACACTAATACACAACCTGCTTGGTCCACAAAAGTTCTTATAAGGACTGGTAACTTGGTATAGGGTGCTACGGTACATAGGCTTGAGTGCGGTACAGTCTGCTGTTCTGTAAGGACCGCTATCGGTCCACAATAGATAGGGTTGACGTGCACCACTGCTGACCGCTGCCCTATACTGCAGCAGTCCTTCAGCGGTATAGGGACTGACGTACAGTCTGCTAAACACTAATACACAACCTGCTTGGTCCACAAAAGTTCTTATAAGGACTGGTAACTTGGTATAGGGTGCTACGGTACATAGGCTTGAGTGCGGTACAGTCTGCTGTTCTGTAAGGACCGCTATAGGTCCACAATAGATAGGGTTGACGTGCACCACTGCTGACCGCTCACCTATACTGCAGCAGTCCTTCAGCGGTATAGGGACTAAGAGTTTTGTCACAGGGTCATTTAAAAAATGACATGCAGAGGAAGAGGCAGGCCCTTCCGCAGGGGTGGTAGGGGTAGGGCAGGAGCAACAGGCTTGAGCCAAAGTGGGAAGTTGCAGAAGGTGCGTTCAATTACTTTAAAGGATGCACCAGACTTGGTTGAGTGGCTCGCTCAGCCTTACTCTTCTGCACCCTCCTCATCCTCTCGATCTGCACCCTCTTCTTCACTCTCTGCTATGTGCACCCCCAAAGACACTACCACCAACAACACGACCACCACCACCACCACCACATACCTTCCGCTTGAGTCACTGGAATTATTTTCCGATCCATATCAAGAGGACATTTCTGATGCGCAGCCACTCTTGGTATTGGATCAGGAAGAGGAGGTAGCAACAAGCGCTACTCAGCAGTCTGACGCCAGTACCCAGATCAGCCCAAGGAGGAGGTTGGTCCCCGGTGTTGCTGCCTACTCTACTTATAGCGGTGGGGAAGGTGACGTTGATGATGACGTGTCTAGTGATGTCACGTGGGTGCCCACAAGAGAGGAAGAGGAGGGGAGTTCAGAGGGAGATATGGACCAGCAGATAGGGAGGAGAAGCAGCAATGACTTACATTGCACAGCAGGGACAAAGCAGACTGCAAATGTATCAGGAGCGAGTCATCGACCATGTACGGTCACATCTGGCGCTCCCAGGACACCGGCACATGGCTCCGCAGTGTGGGCTTTTTTTAACGTGTCCGCTGCTGACAATAGCGTTGCCATCTGCAATCTTTGCAGTCAACGCGTTAGTCGCGGTAAGCCCAATACTCACCTAGGGACGACCGCCTTAAGAAGGCACATGAGCAGCCATCACCGAGCCCAGTGGGAGCAACGGAACACACAAAGCCACACTGCAGGCTCTCACCGTCCAGCCTCGTCTTCTACTTCTCCTTCTCCTCTCTCCTCACAATTGTCCTCCACTCCACCTTCCATCACGCCAAGCTCACATTTTTCTGCAAAAAGGCAGGCTTCCGTGGGCCTAATGTTTGAGCGTAAAAAAATGATGACGCCGGATAACCCTCTTGCCCAACGGTTGGCGGCTGGCTTGTCAGAACTCATAGCCCGCCAACTACTGCCATATAAACTGGTGGACTCGGAGGCCTTTCGCAAATTTGTGGCCATTGGAACACCACAATGGAAGGTCCCAGGAAGGAAGTATTTCTCAGAGAAGGGCATCCCAGAGCTATATGGCCATGTTCAGCGGCAAGTGAATGTATCTCTGGCACACAGTGTCGGTGCCAAGATACATCTGACCACAGACACGTGGTCTAGCAAACACGGGCAGGGAAGGTATATCAGTTTTACTGCCCACTGGGTGAACCTTCTGACGGCCGTCAAGCATGTAACCCGTGGCACCCGTGTAGATTTGGTTTTACCGCCACGGATTGCATGCAGGCCTGACTCTTCTTCTCCTCCTCCTACTCCATCCTCCTCCCTCTCCTCCTCAGCTGCCTCCTCCTTTTCCGCTGCTAGCGTCTCTTCCACTGCACCGCCCAAGCTCCCCAGAACCTATTCCACATGCCAGGTGAGACGTTGCCATGCCGTGCTGCGTCTGTTGTGCCTGGAAGCAAAGAGCCACACTGGCCCGGCACTCCTTTCAGCTTTGCGTTCACAGGCAGATGAGTGGCTAACACCGCTCAATTTGACAGTTGGTAAAGTGGTGTGTGACAACGGTGCCAATCTGCTTAGCGCATTGAAACAGGGCAAAATCACGCACGTGCCGTGCATGGCACACGTCTTAAACTTGGTCGTGCAGCGATTCCTTGTCAAATACCCTGGGGTCCAGGACATCTTGCGGCAGGCAAGGAAAATCTCGGCCCATTTCAGAAGATCTTACACGGCCATGGCTCGCCTTGCTGACATTCAGCGGCGACACCATCTGCCGGTCAGACGTCTTATTTGCGATTGCCCGACGCGATGGAACTCAACCTTCTATATGCTTGATAGGCTGCTCCAGCAGAAACGTGCAGTTAACGTCTACCTGTATGAACTCTGCGAAAGAAACGGTTCTGGGGAGCTGGGTTTTTTTTCACCGCGCCAGTGGCTGCTCATGCGCGACACATGCAGACTTCTGCGGCCATTTGAGGAGATCACCAAACTGGTCAGTCGCAGCCATGGCGCCATCAGTGACATGGTACCTTATGCCTTCTTTCTGGAGCGTGCATTGCGTCGTGTCATTGATCAGGCTGTGGAGGAGCAGGAGCGGGAAGATGAGGAAGTCGCAATGCTGGATGAATTCCCAGGGGGGGCTACTCTATCTGAGACAAGTCAACAACAGGAGTCTGATGAGGAGTCAGAGGAGGATGGTGCCGGGGCGGATGAGCAGGAGCAAGAAGAGCATGCTTTAAACCTTTCTGGGATCCCTGTTGTGCGAGGATGGGGAGAGGAGAATGAAGAGGACGACATTATCCTGGATGATGAGCAGGAGCCAGGCCACCACACCGCTTCCACTTTAGTGCAAATGGGGGCCTTCATGCTCCAGTGTTTTAATAGGGACCCCCGTATAAAAAGCATGAGGGTCAAGGACCAGTACTGGGTGGCAACGTACTTAGACCCCCGGTACAAACACAAAATGGCGGAAATGTTACCGCCGTCGCAGAGGGCTGTCAGAATGCAGCACTTCCAGGCCTTGCTTCGAGAAATGCTGCATTCTGCTTTTGCGTGCGCTGGCAGAGGAGCAATTCCCACTCCCAGAGAAGGATTTGCGGGTACCAATCCAACAGCGCCTGCAAGAAGAGGCCGGTTTGAAGATGTGTTGGTGACTTCGGATATGAGGTCATTCTTTCAGCCGACCCATCGACAGGTGTCATCCGGATCCAGCATCAGGGAACGCCTAGACCGTCAGGTGTCCGACTACATTGGGTTAACGGCCGATGTGGACGCTCTGAGGAGTGATGAACCCCTAGACTACTGGGTGGGCAGGCTTGACCTCTGGCCAGAGCTTGCCCAATTTGCAATCGAACTGTTGGCTTGCCCCTCATCCAGTGTCCTGTCCGAAAGGACGTTCAGCGCAGCAGGGGGGATTGTGACCGATAAGCGTACTCGCCTAGCTCACCACAGTGTTAACTACCTCACATTTCTAAAAATGAATGAGGCATGGATCTCGGAGGAATTCAACACATGTGATCAGTAGACCATGTATATGTCTATAAACAATTTTTGGAATCAAGCACACAGACCTTCTTAATTCATTTGGCTCACTTCCCTGACCCAAAAAAGCACACCGTACTATATGCCCCTACCCTCCTCTTTGAAGAGGTTGAGCGGTGTCATATTTCTACTGGGGCTGCTTATTATGAGGGGTTCCCACCATCCCTGTGCTGTGCTGACTTCCTCCTGGGTGTTCTTATTATGAGGGGCTCCCACCATCCCTGTGCTGTGCTGACTTCCTCCTGGGGGTTCTTATTATGAGGGGATCACACCATCCCTGTGCTGTGCTGACTTCCTCCTGGGGCTGCTTACGGTGCTGCTGTCAGCGCTGTATGTCACGGAGCTGCTGTCAGCGCTGTATGTCACGGAGCTGCTGTCAGCGCTGTATGTCACGGAGCTGCTGTCAGCGCTGTATGTCACGGAGCTGCTGTCAGCGCTGTATGTCACGGAGCTGCTGTCAGCGCTGTATGTCACGGAGCTGCTGTCAGCGCTGTATGTCACGGAGCTGCTGTCAGCGCTGTATGTCACGGAGCTGCTGTCAGCGCTGTATGTCACGGAGCTGCTGTCAGCGCTGTATGTCACGGAGCTGCTGTCAGCGCTGTATGTCACGGAGCTGCTGTCAGCGCTGTATGTCACGGTGCTGCTGTCAGCGCTGTATGTCACGGAGCTGCTGTCAGCGCTGTATGTCACGGAGCTGCTGTCAGCGCTGTATGTCACGGAGCTGCTGTCAGCGCTGTATGTCACGGAGCTGCTGTCAGCGCTGTATGTCACGGAGCTGCTGTCAGCGCTGTATGTCACGGTGCTGCTGTCAGCGCTGTATGTCACGGAGCTGCTGTCAGCGCTGTATGTCACGGAGCTGCTGTCAGCGCTGTATGTCACGGAGCTGCTGTCAGCGCTGTATGTCACGGAGCTGCTGTCAGCGCTGTATGTCACGGAGCTGCTGTCAGCGCTGTATGTCACGGTGCTGATGTCAGTGCTCTGTATTACGGTGCTGCTGTCAGTGCTCTGTATCTCCTGCACCCTCTTGTTTGCCTACCCTGGTCCCTGACCTTCCCTCTCCTCCATTGCCTTCATTAGCTCCATAGTCCTGAATTGTCAGAACAATTTCCCAAATAAAAAAAAAATGCTTGTAGTTATCGATCCCAAATTCACCTCATACATGTATTATGCTATTGTCCAGGTGGTGGGACTACGTGCTACCCCCTAATAATTACCCCGTGGCCGCAAATTCGACCTAAAGGTTTGCGAAATTCGCCTCCCATTGAAGTCAATGGAGCCCGCGGCGAACGGTCGTTTTCGCGAACGTTTGTGTCCGTTCGCGTTTCGCGTTCGCGAAACGTCCCGTCGGAAGTTCGTCCATCACTACTCCAGGGACATGAGATGCGTCATTTTTGCTCGTAGAACATCTGAAGGTACTACATCAATGTTGGTGCTCTGTATGTGGCCAGGCTGTGTAAAAGTCTCACACATGTGGTATCGCCATACTCGGGAAGAGTAGCAGAATGTATTTTGGGGTGTAATTTGTTGTATGCATATGCTGTGTGTGAGAAATAACCTGATAATATGACAATTTAGTAAAAAAAAAATCTTCATTTTGCAAAGAATTGTGGGAAAAAATGACAACTTAAAAAAACTCACCATGCTACTTAATACCTTGGGATGTCTACTTTGTAAAAAGGGGTCATTTGGGGGGTATTTGTACTTTCCTGACTTGTTAGTGTCTTGTTAGTGTCTCAAGAAATGAGATACACCTGATGTACTGAAGGCCTGACCAGAAGTGATCAATTTTCAGCAATTGGCACCATAGTTTGTAGACTCTATAACTTTCACAAAGACCAAATAATATATACTAATGTGGGTTATTTTTACCAAGGATATGTAGCAGTATAAATTTTGGCCAAAATTTATGAAGAAACTTACGTTTTATTTTATTTATAGCACAAAAAAGAAAAAACCCACTAGTGATTAAATACCACTAAAAGAAAGTTCTATTTGTGTGGAAAAAAGGATGCAAGTTTCATATGGATACAGTGTTGGATGACTGAGTAATTGTCATTCAAACTGTGAGAGTGCTGAAAGCTGAAAATTGGTCTGGTCAGGAAGGGGGTGTAACTGCACTGTATTGAGGTGGTTAATCATGTTTTGGCACTAAGATATATGGTAAATAAAATAAGTATGAGCATATCACTATAAATCCTGGGTATTTATTATTGTCAGAATTATTGATGATGAGGGCCCTGATCCATGAAAGGTATTAAATTGTAAAGTGAAACCTGTGATGACTATATAAACAGTTATGATTTATTTGTACTAACTTCTCTTACATTCTATAATTATTCATGTCCACATGTCACTAACATTATTTTTAAAGAATTTGTTATGACCAATGAAACGTTTTGCTCTTATATACCTGTTTGATTTCTGAGCAGCTTGGTCCAACAGGTCAAAATGTTCTGGATTTGAGAGATATTGGGCTCCATTCACAAAATTAACTTGCATGAGATATTTAGGAGTCAGAACACATTTTGCCTAAATATCGCATGCAATCCTGAAACTGTCAATTGACTAGACCGTTTTGCAGTACTTACAGAGAAACGCTGAAAAAGCTCAGTAAATACCACATAAGAAAGGCGTTAAAATACTCCCAGAAGGAAAAAAATGATTAAATGTGTAAATTAAGTAGTGGTCCAGGCATGTGGTATATGTGGAATGTGTACTTGATTTTAGGCTCCAGTCACATCTGAGTGATGCTCTTGCGTCGTGATTTTAGCACTTCTTCATGTGTGTTCTATAGAAATTGTGGCAAAATCACATGGCATTTGGGTGGCATTCCAAATAAATCGTTTGCCGTGATCAAAATGACTTGAAATTATGAGCAGAATGTGACGTGTTGATTCTACCAGGGGTTCCAAAACACCACATGTGAAAGGGGCCTTAATTTTAAAGCTGTTATGTGAATGACTTATTAACCACTTAACAACCGCCCCATAGCCGAATGATGGCTACAGGGAAGTTTCTTAACTCTGAGAGGCCGTCATATGACATCCTCCCAGAACTCCGCTCTTGCGCGCCCCCTGGATCGCGCACTCGAGAGTATCCATGACCACCGGGTCCATAGGACCCGGCGCATCACGGATCACGCTCATCGTGGCCTTTACCACGTGAACGCTCCGTCAAATGACGGAGTGATCACTTGTAAACAAACCGGCGTCATGTTATGATGCCGGTTCCTCCCTCCACTCTCTGTACCGATCGGTACAGCAGAGGGGGAAGAGATCGTGTCAGCAGTGCTGTGGGCTGCATCTGCAGTGCCCACATCGCTGCTCAGCAAATTTAACCCCTCAATTCCCTGCAATACCCTGCCAATACTCTGCAATACCCACCAATTCTCTGCAATACCAGCCAATACTCTGCAATACCCTGCCAATACTCTGCAATACCCACCAGTACTCTGCAATACCCTGCCAATACTCTGCAATACCCTGCCAATACTCTGCAATACCCAGCCAATACTCTGCAATACCAGCCAATACTCTGTAATACCCGCCAATACTCTGCAATATCCGCCAATACACTGCAATACCCTGCCAATACTCTGCCATAAATTGTCATACCCAGCCATGCTCGGAGATACCCTGCAATACCCAGCCATACACGGAGATACCCTGCAATACCCAGCCCTACTCTGCAATACCCAGCCATACTCTGCAATACTCAGCCATACTCTGTGATGCCCTGCAATACCCAGCCATAGACGCCCCTCCCCTCCCGCTGCCCTACGGTGCTTCTATCGACTCGCTAATATGATCAAAGCCAGAATCTTTATTTATTTATTTATTTTTTTATTTTTTATTTCAGGCTTCCCAGCCTAGAGGTGAGATACAGGGTCTTATTGACCCCATACCTCACTGTAAAGATGGCCGGTCATGCCATATTCCTATTACAAGGGATGTTTACATTCCTTGTAGTAGGAATAAAAGTGATCAAAAAATTTATTTTTGGGGAAAAAAATGTCAAGTAAAATAATCAATAAAAAAATTAATAAATTTTAAAGCGCCCCTGTCCCCATGTGCTCGCATGCAGAAGCGAACGCATATGTAAGTGCCGCCCACATATGAAAATGGTGTTCAAGTCACACATGTGAGGTATTGCTGTGAATGTTAGAGTGAGAGTAATAATTTTAGCCCTAGACCTCCTCTGTAACTCGAAACCTGTAACCAGTAAAAAAATGTAAAGCGTCGCCTATGGGGATTTTTAAGTAGCGACGTTTGGCGCCATTCCACGAGCGTGTGCAATTTTAAAGAGTGACATGTTAGGTATCTATTTACTCAGCATCACTTCATCTTTCATATTATGAAAGAATTGGGCTAACTTTACTGTTTTGTTTTTTTTAAGCACAAAACTGTTTTTTTCCCCAAGAAAAGCGTTTGAAAAATTGCTGCGCAAATACCGTGCAAGATAAAAAGTTGCAATGATCACCAATGTATTCTCCTAGGGTCTTTGCTAAAAAAACATATATAATATTTTGGGGTTCTATGTCATTTTCTAGCCAATAAATGATGATTTTTACATGTAGGAGAGAAATGTCAGAATTGGCCTGGGTGCTCCAGAACGCCTGATGGTGCTCCCTGCATGTTGGGCCTCTGTATGTGGTGTGGACACGCTGTGTAAAAGTTTCACACATGTGATATCGCCATACTCAGGAGTAATAGCAGAATGTGTTTTGGGGTGTAATTTGTGGTATGCATATGCTGCATGTGAGAAATAAACTGATATTATGACAATTTTGTGAAAAAAAAAAGGAAAAAAATCTTGATTTTGCAAAGAATTGTGGGAAAAAAATGACAACTTCAAAAAACTCATCATTCCTCTTACTAAATACCTTGGAATGTCTTCTTTCCAAAAAGGGGTCATTTGGGGGCTACTTGTACTTTTCTGGCATGTTAGGGTCTCAAGAATTGAAATAGGCCGTCAGTACTTCAGGTATGATCAATTTTCAGATATTGGCACCATAGCTTGTGGACTCTATAACTTTCACAAAGACCAAATAATATCCACCAATTTGTACTTATTTTTACCAAAGATATGTAGTAGTATAAATTTTGGCCAAAATTTATGAAGAAAAATTACTAATCTGCTAAATTTTATAACAGAAAAAAATAAAAATTATTTTTTTTACAGAATTTTCGGTCTTTTTTCTTTTATAGCACAAAAAATAAAAACCCAGCGGTGATTAAATACCACCAAAAGAAAGCTCTATTTGTGTGAATAAAGGACAAAAATGTCATATGGGTACAGTGTTGCATGACTGAGTAATTGACATTCAAAATGTGAGAGCACCGAAAGCTGAAAATTGGTCTGGTTATTAAGGGTGTTTAAGTGCCCAGTGGTCAAGTGGTTAAGATATATTTATTTTTAAAATATATGAATGATGTATAGCTCCATAGTAGATGCAGGTTCAATTGTTTCACTATACACCATTTACATGAAAAATAACATTTCTGATTACCATTTAATTATAAATAATAATGATTATATGATTTTATAATTAGGTCTTACATCAATTAGCCAGACATAACAGTTGAAATTCAGTAACATTTATTACAAATCCATATTAAAGACCATAGTAAGTTTTACAAAAATTTTTTGGTTAACATCCTCTATATATGTTGTGATGGTTTTAACAAGGCCATATATGCATTTTCTTCTACATGTTTTGCCACATGGCTTCTTCAGGAGGTATGCATATGATATGCTAACAAAAAACACAAAGGTAATACATATAAGTTACTAAACACTATTAATTGGAATTGATACATCAGATGGAGAGATAGAAAACCCACCCACACATAGAGCATCCACAAACAGATCCACATCAAAGAAATGCCACTAGAATGGAATAGGCTTCACCATGAGCCTGCCACAAGTATGGGATAGCTTGTGGGTCAATGCAGAAAAGGTACTGTAAGTCAGCCTAAATAACATCATATAAACATAATTCACATTGATTTATTAATGCTATTCTTATCTATTCTAGAGAGGCAATTGAAGCTGCATATTTCCTCACTCATATATTACTCACAAAAGATCATAAATTAAACGATCCAATAGGGGGAGTGGCGCAGTGCATTGTGGGCTGTGAGCGCCACATGAATTTGGCGTGAACGGCCTATAACGTTCGGTATTCGCCGAACGGGCAAACAGCCGATGTTCGAGTCGAACGTATGTTCGACTCGAACACGAAGCTCACCCCTAGTGCTGATAAATGCAGCACTTTATATATTGTAAATTGACATGAATCCCTGCCCTTTATGTAATTTACAATCCAAGATCCCTATCCCACATGTATATATACACATACTAGCATACACAGTACTGCCGCTCATGCCTTACCAGCCAGGCTACATGCTTAGACAAGGGTCTGATATGATTTCCTTTTGTTGGGGGTAGATTCACTTTTTTTTTAGTCTTGGTTACTGACAACTTTAACCAATAAGGCTGGGGATCAGAACTGTAACTGACATTTTTTTTTTTACATTGGTACATGTTCCCCTTTGTCCAGTTCTCTATACCTATTATTGTCAATCCCTTGCCTATTAGCCTTGAAAATTACCAACACTGATTTGCAAAATTAATCCAGACAGACATCAATAGGGTTCAGATTAAGGTTCATTATTTCAGTTTTTTTCTTAATCAATTATATTTTTGTGGGGGAGCAAGCAAACTGAAAAATTCTGAAAAAAACCCATCAATTGCAGCCTCACCGTGCCCATCAAATGCAGCCACTGTGCCATCAATTACAGCTAAGGATGAGCCGAACACCCTTTGGTTCACACCAGAACTTGCAAACAGGCAAAAAATTTGTTTGAACACGCAAACACTGTTAATGTCTATGGGACACGAACATGAATAACCAAAAGTGATCATTTTAAAGGCTTATATGCATGGTATTATCATAGAAAGTGTTTGGGGACCTGGGTCCTGCCCCAGGGGACATGTATCAATGCAAAAAAAGTTTTAAAAACAGATGTTTTTTCAAGAGCAGTGATTTTCATAATGCTTAAAGTGAAACAATAAAAGTTAACTAATCCTTTAAATTTTGTGCCTGGGGGGTGTCTATAGTATGCCTTTAACCACTTGCTTACCAGGCACGAACACCCCCTTCCTGCCCAAGCCATTTTTCAGCTTTCAGCGCTGTCGCATTTTGAATGACAATTGCGCGGTAATACAATGCTGTACATGAATAAAATGTTTTATATTTTTTTCTCCACAAATAGAGCTTTCTTTTGGTGGTATCTGATCACCTCTGCGGTTTTTATTTCTTGCACTATAAACAAAAGAAGAGGGACAAGTTTGAAAAAAACACAATATTTTTTACTTTTTGCTATAATAAATATCCAATTTTTTCCTCAGTTTAGGCTGATACATATTCTTCTACATTCTATATACACAATAAGTGTATATTGATTGCTTTGCGCAAAAGTTATAGCATCCATAAAATAGGGGATGGCCAAATGGCCAGGCAAATGGATTTTAAACAGGTTTGCAATAATAAGCTCTATGTTGTTTCATTGTTTTTTTCCATACTACATATATTATAATCACATATCTTAAAAAAATTCACATAGGGTACAGGATGGGTCCTAAATGTGAATGGTTATTTAAGAAGCCATTCAAATTGTATGTAACAATATTCGGGAAAAACAATGTGCTATCTTTGGAAAACTCTTCAGAGTAGCAGTTAGAAAATTTCATTGATAATGAAATCATTGTTTTATTTGTACCTATTGATCCAATTATCATACTGTTTAATTGTTTCCCCTCCCAGTATTAAAATGCTAATGACTAGGATGATCAATGAAAACAAAGGATAGTTACACTGTTCAGTATGAATGTATGAAACAAGCCTTTTGTTAGGCAAATTAAAGCTTTCAGCAAATCTAACATCACCTCATGTTGGTGAGTTGTAGTAAATTGATTTTAACAAGAGGTGGAGCTCAGTCAGTTACTAGAATCACGATCAGGTGAGGAGAAGAAGGAATTGCTGAGATATCTTTGTGTATGCTACTTCATTCCAGGTATGTATACATTGTATGATGGTACAATTGTGTTATTTGTTGAAATATTTTTTTACCTTGACAAATGTGTGTCAGCTTGAATGTATTAAATTCTTTTTATTTCCTTTTAAAGCAAACTCTTCACTAATTGTGTACAATACGTTAACTATGTTCACCTTTTGCTTTTGATTGTGCCGATTGTTTTGATATTTAAGGTTCAACACGTGTCTCTGGAGAATTTCATTTTTAAAAGGAGTGAAGTGTGAAAGTTTCTGTGAATTCTTATTGCTCTCTGTGGCCCTGTTGAGTAGTTATATTCTCATTTACTGGCCTGGTGCATAGTTGTCACTAGTTTTATTTTTCTATTGTTTTATTAATATTATTATTATATTTTCTGTCCAGCAAAATATTTTTTTTTCATTTTTGCTTTCATTTTGCTTTCCATTGCTCTTGTATTGCATTAATTTTGGAGAGGTGTCCAGTATTCCAAATCAAAAGCACACAATTGGGGGTGGTGCCACATTGCTCATTCATAGATATAAGGTCATTATGGAATATCCTGGGAAAGTTTCCCACCAATATCACAATTTTTGTTTTAACCATTATTGAATCAAGTATGCATAATTTGGAGAACGTCTCACAGTTATCTAAACACAAAGAGCAATGCTAATAATGAATAAAACAGATGTTCAAGCTTTATCATAGATGGCATCTTAGTGTGGTATCAGGAAAATCCAACATGTTTCTCAACTTGTGGTTGTTTATATAAAGTATATAGATACCAATAAATATGCAATTTGTGACTGGTCAGTCTGCTCCAGTTCAATGAAAGATATTTAGTATTACATATGGGAATATCTCACAGAGATTTCCCTACTTGTGTGGAAACTATCCATATGTTTTATGGTCAGAACTATTTACTAAAAGATATCTATCTTGTGAGAGACATGAAGGCTGCCATTACTGAATAATCACTGCTACAATTACCCATCCTTTTGTGATCCGCTGGCTTCGATACTTCATGTCACTAACCTAGAATAAGTATACAGATTAGGAATTCTGACTTTAATGATAGAGTATTTATTCTAGGTAAGTGATTTAAAAAATATTGAAGTCAGAGGGTCAGCAAAATGGCCAGTCGAATCGTTTTTCTGAAGGTTTGCAATATTAAGCTCTGTGTTGCTTTTAACAAAGGTTTTCTCCATATTTTACCATATTAAATTTAAATATTTATCCTAATATCACAAAGGGCAACTGAATTGGGTACACAATGGGTCCTACATGTGAATGGTTATTTAATAAGCCATAAAACTTGTATGTAACAGTATTCAAATAAAACAATGTGCTATCTTTAGTTTCTTTACTGTCAGTTAGGCAAGTCCATTGATAATGAAATCATTGTTTTATTTGTATATATTGATCCAATTATCATACTGCTTAATTTAAGGATCCTTCCTGATATATCCCCTCCCAGTATTAAAATGCTAATGACTAGGATGATCAATGAAAACAAAGGATATGTACACTCTTCAATATAAATGGATGAAACATGCCTTTTGCCACATAAATTAAAACTATTAGCAAGTCTAATATCACCTCATGTTGGGGAATGGTGGTAAATTGTATTTAACAGGGAGTTAGAGCTCAGTAAATGACTAAAATTCCGAATAGGTCGGGAGAAGGAGGAGCTGCTGAGATTTCTCTATCTATGCTTCTTCATTCCAGGTATGTATACATGGTATGATGGTGCAATTGAGTTATTTGTTTAAATTCTCTGGAGAATTTCATTTTTAAAATGGGTGAAGGGCGAAAGTCTTTGTGAATTCTTATTGCTCTCTGTGGTCCTGCTGAGGAGTTGTATTCTCATTTATTGGCCTGGCAAATGGGTGTCACTAGTTTTCTATTTTAGAAATTTTATTATTATATATTCTGTCCAGCAAAATAATTGTTTTTATTTCATTTTTTCTTTCCATTGCTTTTATAGTGCATACATTATATAGAGGTGTCCAGTATTCCAAATTAAAAGCACACAATCTGGGAGACAACATTGCTTATACCATAGATATGATAAAAAAGTTGTCTTTTTCACCCTTGCATAGAAAGTTTGTAAGTTGCAGAATCACCAAATAGAAAAGGCAAACAAGCCTGGAGAAAATGAAAGCAAAAATGACATCAAAGACTTGTTAGCAGCAACATACACAATTTGGGGCTTAGATACACTTCAACCTGAATGAAAGTAAAACTGAAATAAGAGACAAGGTTACATTTTATTATTAAGATTATATTACATTTTATTTATTGTTTATTAGATATAAATGTTTTTTTTATAAGATCTGCTCTAATTCCATGATTACAAATAAAGTGTGAAAAGACATTCAGATTTATTTGCTAAAAGAGCTGAGAATCTTACTTATAATTGCATGAATATTCTCTTCAAATATCCCATCACGTGAAAAGCAAATTCATGTTTATTTTTTTTTATCAGCACATGATTAGAGAATTTAAAATTAGCATCAATTTTCTTTTTACTGGATTGGATTTTGAAATGAATATTCACATACATTTTTAAGTGAAGATTCTCAACTACTTTAGAAAATCAGCCTTATTTATGCACTTCAAATCTAACCTAATTCACAATTAGTCAGTGCGTAAGTTTACAGCAGCTTCTCTAACTTCCAATTCCTCAGCATGCCATTGTAAAGGTGGGTGCAAACACATTGAAATCCCAATAGTCTTGCAGGGATTGGTTGAAATGAAATGTTTGTACCCCTGATCAGTAGACCAACTTTTGTTGAATGTGGGAAACTTTCATTGTCAATGCCTGCAACCAGATGGCTGCAGATGCTGATCAGTTTATTTCCACAGTGTAGAGACCCACTGTCAGAATACTGTGTCACAGTAGAGAGGATTCTAAGTGTGTATCCCCAGCTTTAGACATATCTGGAGCAGCAGAAATAGCAGCACTACCTAGTAGGAAGTGTGTGCTCTTAATTTTGTTAACATATACTTCATCACAGATAAAGAGACCTGTTTGCATGCATGCAGAAACTAGTTTGTGCTGTGCTAGATCTGATCACTGGTCTATCTTAGATGCCCAGTAGTCCTTAGGATCTTTATGTACATCTGAGATTGTTGGTGTCTGAATTGGAGCTGAGATACTCACTGACCATTCTGAACAAGCCATGCCTATAAGTACTACCTTGGGCCGGTTAGGCCAATATTGCCTGAAGAAAGTTTGCAATGTTTCTGTTGATTTCTCCTGCTGGTGATGGTGCTACTGTTGCTGTTGACTTGTCCACAATGAGTAGTGGAGCGGCAATGGATAGCAGGGGCATTTCTGTTTCCACCAGGAAAGGTAATGTGATTAGAAAAACCTTCCCTATAGTGATGCATTTTGATTCATTTTGACATGGTGAAATATAATCAGCCATTTTGGTCTTGTAGCATGGACCTGGTATGGAGGCAGGAGTCCCGCAGAGGGGGTATTTTTAAACAAACAAAAAGACATAACTCAGATCAGAGGCAGAAGGTTCTTGTAGTTGATGACAATTTAAACAAAGTTAAAAATATAAAATGCGTCAATAGTTTTATGTATCCATTTATTTGTGAAGTTATCTTTTTATATACTTATTCATTTCTTTAATTGGTGGATCTCATCATGTGCTTGTTTACCTAAAACCAAGCCATCCAGCTCTGAATTTTCTGCTGTGGAGGCCCAGGACATTAGGGAATATCCTCCTAATATGCCATTTACCAATGACTTCTGTCATTAGATATATACAGCATGTAAAAGAAGTATTGAACACATCACCATTTTTCTAGGTTGTTCCCATCATTATCACAATTGTTGTTTCAACCGTTCTTGAATCAAATACTGTACTTTACTATAATCTGGAGAGAGTGTCTGAACAGAGACAGCCATGCTACTGATGAATAGAATATTTTCATAAGTTTTATAAGAAATGGCATCTTAGTGTGGTATCAAGAATGTCCATCATGTTTTTAGCTTGTATACTGTATATAGAATGCATTTAGATTTATATACATGTAGTTTGTGACTGGTGGGTCTCCTCTAAGTCAATGAGATATTTAGTATTTGTATGTATTGGCCCATCTAACTGAGATTTTCTTTCCTGTGTGATAACAATCAGTATTTATTATGGACATAACTGTTTCCTAGAGGAATTCTATGTTGTGAGAAACATGAAGGTTGCCATTACTTAATCTTCATTGCTGCAAATATATGTCACCTGATTTTCATTGTGACCCTCTGTCTTCAATTCTGCATGCTGCTAATGTAGACTTAAGCCAAAGGGTTAGCAAAATGACCAGGCAAGTGAATCTTCACAAAGTTTGCAATAGTAAGCTCTGTTGTTTTCAACAAAGATTTTTCTCCATATGCCACCATACTAAATCTATTCTTTCTCCACATTTTATATAGGGCAATTGAATTGGGTACAGAATGGGTCCTACATGTGAATGGTTATTTAACAAGCAATACAAATTGTTTGTAACAGTATTCAGATAGAACAATGAACTATTTTTGGAAAAGACCTCATAGTATCAGTTAGGCATAATGATAATGAAATCATTGTTTTATTTGTTGTTGGTATATCAAACCAATTATCATACTATTAAGTTTAAAGAGCCTTCCTGATACTGTACATCCCCTCCCAGTGTTAAAATGCTAATGACTGGGATTATCAATGAAAACAAAGGATAGTTGCACTGTTCTATAAGAAGTAGGAAACTTACCTTTTTGTTGGGTAAATTAGACCTTTTAGCAACCTAATATAACTTCATGTTGGTGAGTGGTGGTAAACTGTATTTAGGAGGTAGATCTCAGTGAGTTACTAGTATTACAGACTGGTCAGGAGAAGAGGGAGCTGCTGAGATATCTTAACTATACTATCCCAGGTATATATACATTGTTTGATGGTGCAATTAATTTGTTCATATGTTTTGTTTACTTTGTCACATCTATTTCAGCTTAAATGTGTTGCAGACCTGGTAGATGGCAGCAGATTTTTTATAAAGAATGTATTGGTACATTTTTCCATTCATCCTTCCTTCAATAATATGACATTTGCCACTGCCGTATACTGAAAAACAGCCCCACACCATGATGTTCCCACCTCCAAACTTCACTGTTGGTATGGGGGTGTTTTTTGGGGTTATGTGCAGTGCCATTTGACATCCAAACATGGTGAGTATATTATTGCATTCAAAGAGTTCAATTTTGGTCTCATCTGATCAGACTATATTCTCCCAGTATTTCACAGGCTTATCTAAATGTAGTGCAGCAAACTTTAAATAAGCTTCAACATGCTTCTTCTTTAGCAATGGAGTCTTGCATGGTGAGTGGGCATGCAGGCCATGGTGGTTGAGTGCATTACAATTGTGCCTGCTAATTCCAGGTCTTTCTGAAGCGGTGAAGTGGTCCTTGGTAGTTGAACAACTCTTCTGATAATTCTTTTCACTCCTCTGTCAGAAATCTTGCCAGAAGCACCTGGCCCTGGCTGGTTTATGGTGAAATGGTTTATGTTCTTTCTTCTTCTGGATTATGGCCCTAACAGTGCTCACGTGAGCATTCAGAAGTTTAAAAATCCTTCTGTAACCAATGCCATGAGGATGTTTTGCAACAATAAGGTGCATGATTGCTTTCTAATTACTGACAGATTTCAGGTGGTGTCTTGGCTTTCCATGCCTTTTTGTACTTTTCTTTTTTCATGTGTTCAATACTTTTTCCCTGTGTCATTCCACTTTATTACACATAACTTAATTTCTGAAGGTATTACATTTGGTTTTTTGTATGTGTGGATTGCATGTGTTGTTATAGACATGTGGTGAAAATTTCATGTCAATAGCACCGTTAGAAATATATTTACCTAGAAAAATGGTGACATGTCCAATACTTATTTTACCAGCTGTATATTTTTCTAAGAACTACTCTGACTAACTCCCTGTGATTACAAATTATGTGTGAAAAGACATTTAGGCCAGTTGTACACGGTGCAAATTTCTTTCTTGCAACCGCAAGTTGCAGGAAAGAAATGTTCATGATTCCCCTATCAATACAAACCGTGCTGACAAGGGAATCCCCCTGCCAAGCAATTGTCTGCTCCCAACAGGGGAAGCCGCCCCCCTGAGAGAGTGAATATCGCTAGTGGCTATAGCAGCAGTGATTTGGACCTTTTATGTCCGGCCTTAGGATTACAGGCATACCCCAATTTTAAGTACACAATGGGGTTTATTTACTAAAGCTGAAAAGTGCAAAATCAGGCTCACTTCTGTTTAGAAACCAATGAGCTTCTAACCCCAGCTTGTTCAATTAATCATTGGCCTTAAAACCTGGAAGCTCATTGATTTCTATGCAGAAGTAAGCCTGATTTTGCACTTTCCAGCTTTAGTAAATAAACCCCATTGTGTAGTTAAAAGTGGGGTATGCCTGTATTTGCTAAAGGAGCTGAGAATCTTTACTTTATAAATTGGATGAATATTCACTTCAATTATTCAATCATTTGAAAAGAAAATTCATGTTTACTTATTTTATTGGCACTGGATATTCAGAATGGGCATGCATTTGTTTTATATTGGTTGGGATATTTGAAGTGAATATTGACATACATTTTTAACTAAAAATTCTCTAACTACTTTAGCAAATCAGCCTAATTAATTCAGTTGAAACCTAACTTAACCTCCCTGGCGGTATGATTAGTTCTGGTTTTAGGTGCTGAAAGCGGTACAATTATTTTGCATGGAAATTTGGCATTTTATATTGTAGTCCTGTAATTCTTAGGAATAACTCTCTTAAATCTGTTCAAACCAGAGTCTAGCAGACATCCTGGGTATGATAAAGTTTATAATATAATAAATAATAATAAAAATTATTCAATAATGTAATCAAATCCAAAAACACAGAAATTTGCTCATTTGCAGAATTGTCGCTGTCATTAGATTTAGTGTTTGATGATGAATTTCCCCACAAATCGCTATCGCTCAGTTCTGCAAGTGATTATAAATTATTATCGCTGTTTTCTAGTTGGTCTAAAATCACTTTTGACATAAAGGGACACTTTTTGGTTGCTATGGACAATCTCCAAATTCCAGGCAGAATAAACTGTGTTTATAATATAAAAGTGCATGCAGGGCACTGCACAGACCACTAGGGACAAAGGGGGTGTGTCATTTTTATACAGTACTGTAATCTGTAAGATTACAGTACTGTGTGTTTTCTGTGTTTTTACTTTTTTGAATTTGGCGCCGTTCTCTGCTCCCATGCGCCATAACGTTGCAAGGAGCGGAGCTCGGCGGCACTCGGGCACTGTGTGAATCGAGTGGAGGACAGCTCAATCACACAGCGTGGAGGACATCGCTGGATCCAGGGGACAGGTAAGTAACTTCTCCCTGTGTCCTCCCTGTATCCAGCGATGCGATCCCGAGTCTGGCTTGGGGTTACCGCTTATGATAGTAAAATCCCAACCCGAGCCAGACTCAGGATCACCACCAGGGAGGTGAATCTACAAATTGGTCAGTGACTAGGTTTACAGCAGCTTCTCTAACTTCCATTTTCTCGGCAGGCCATTGTAAAGGTGGGTGCACACAGATCAAAATATAGACAGTTTAGCAGGCAGCGGTTGAATCTTGATGTGTGTGTAGCCCTTCCTGTTCAACAGAAGTCAATTGGCAGATTGACTTTTGTTGAACGGCCAAGCTGTAAAACTTTTAGTGATCAGTGGCAATCAGCTGCAGGTGCTGATCAGTTATTCTCACAGTGCAGAGCCCCACTATCAGAATACAATGTTGCAGTGAAGTGGGTTAATTCTTTCACCTCGCTTATGTGGAAGGGTGAATCCATTCATTCTTTTTTCATTTAACCCACAAGATGAAAAAAAAACTAACAGTGTTTACTCAGCTTCAGACATAACTGGATGTTTTCAGATCATTCCCCCAGTTTTTTTTGTTGTAACACTGTAAAATATCAAGGTAACTGAAATCTGATTGACCTGCTACATTAAAGTAGAACAATAGGCAAAAGTTTTTTCCATTTTGGATAGAATAAGGGAGGATTATAACCCCTATCAGTTTTTTTTTTTTTTTTTTATAACTATGTCCCATTGGGAAGATTTACCTTCATTTCCTGTCCCAAAGCCAAAACAGGAAGTGAGAAGAAATCCCTGCTAATTAAGATAAGTCACCAGAACTCGTGTCTCAAATGAAAAATGTCCCCTCTATTACTTTTCTGGGGACATCCCAAAATTTGGGATTTATTTTACTTTTACTTTCAATGATAATGGTAAATAGCACAAATAGAGAGCGTGACTTTCCCTAACAGGTGCATAGACTGCACTAAAAACAGTGTTCCAAACCACATTCCCTCTCTCCAAAACTCAAAAAAGTTTTGCTTTTAGTTATACTTTAAATAAGAAATACATTTTTATGATTTAATGATAATTGAATCAGAAGTGCTCATCACGTCTAGTCATTACCATAAAAAACAATCCACTAGGTTTACCAAAATGATATACTATAGTGTAACCTTTTAATAATTAATCAAAAAATCTGTGAAGTTGTATTTCTATACTGTTCAGTCTGTTGGTAATATTAAAGTCGGTGTAAACATCTATTGTTATTTTTCAAATAAGTAACTTACTAAATTCTGTTGTAAACCAAACACCTATTGTTGAATAAATCTTAGCTAACTGATTGTCATTAACACAAAATGAGTCACGTAGGCCTAAAAGGCCAAAATGTTCTGGATTTGAGAGATATTGAATCTATATCTCACTAAAGTCAATAGTAAAATTTCTGCAGAATTTTTTCAGACCTCTGGAAGTAAGAAGGTTCAAACTTGTACCCTCCTTTGCTGTTCAGCCAGGATGCATGTGTATTTGAGGGTTTGGTATATATTTTGGGATGATCAACACATAATTTTTTGTGTTGAAGGATCTGGAATAGATTTTGGAATAATGTGTAGACTTTTAATTATTATTCTAAAAATCAAAAACGTTGTATAGCTATACTTCTCAGTCTGTTGGTAATAATAACATCTCTGTAAACATCTCTTTTTATTTTTCATATAGGTAAATTACCAAGCTCAGCTGTAAATCGAACATCTATTGTTGAAAAAGAAATCACAACTAAACTGACTGACATTAACACAAGATGAGTCAAAGAGGAGAAAATTTGTATCCGTGCTCTGAGTGCCAGAAGATATTTACTTATAAATCCAAACTCAATGTTCATCTGAGGATTCACACCGGAGAGAAGCCATATAAATGTTCAGAATGTGACAAGTCCTTCTTAAGTTGTAATCTTCTTGCTCAACACCTGAGAATTCACACAGGAGAGAAACCATTTAAATGTTCAGAATGTGAAAAGTGCTTTTCACAAAAGGATCTACTTACTCGACACCAGAAGACTCACACAGGAGAGAAACCGTTTAAATGTTCAGAATGTGGCAAGTCCTTTTTACAAAGTACTCATCTTGCTAAACACCTGAGAATTCACACAGGGGAGAAACCATATAAATGTTCAGAATGTGGAAAGTGCTTCTCACAAAGTAGTCATCTTACTCAACACCAGAAGACTCACACAGGAGAGAAACCATTTAAATGTTCAGAATGTGGCAAATGCTTCTCACAAATTAATAATCTCACTGCACACCAGAAGACTCACACAGGAGAGAAACCGTTTAAATGTTTGGAATGTGGCAAGTGCTTCTCACAAGGTTCTCATTTTACTAGACATCAGAGAATTCACACTGGAGAAAAAACATTTCAATGTTCAGAATGTGAAATGTGCTTCTCTGAAGATTCTACACTCAATATGCATAAGAGAATTCACACAGGAGAAAGACCATTCAAATGTTCAGAATGTGACATGTGCTTCTCTTATAAGCAATATCTTGTTTCACACCAGAGAATTCACACAGGAGAAAAACCATTTCAATGTTCAGAATGTGGCAAGTGCTTTTCACACAATTCTTATCTTACTATTCATAAACGGATTCACACCGGAGAGAAAACATTTCAATGTTCAGAATGTGGCAAGTGGTTCTCAGATGGTTCTAATCTTAATGCACATAAAAAGATTCACACAAGAGAGAAATCATTTAAATGATCAGATTGTAGAAAGTACTTCTTACATAGTTCTAATCTTACTGCATACCAGAGGATTCACATGGGAGAAAAAACCATTTAGATCTTCAAAATGTGACAAATTCTTAGTGCAAACAGAACATCTTACTCAACACTAGAAAATTCACACAGCAGAGAAGCCATGTGAAAAATGTGACAAGGATTTTTCATAGAAGCCAAATGCTAAGATACATAAAGCTGTTGATATTGGAAAGAAGCCTTATTAATAAATATATTTTAAATGCAAATAATCTTTGATCCAGCTTTAATGCTTTACACAGAAGATAAGCCATATCCAAAACTGTAACAAATGTTTTTTTGAAACTGAACTACCTGCAATCACATAAAAAGTTTTTTTTTTTTTTGGGGGGGGGGGGGGTGATATATGGAGCAAATTAGACTATAAGAAACAAGTACAGATCCATACAGGACTCATGTTAGGGACTCATAATTTCAATGATATAACTGACTCCTTAATGTTGTATTAATTACAAGCATGTCATTCTAATGCACTTGTACAAGCAAAAAAATTTTTTAACCACTTGATCTCCGGAATATTTACCCCCCTTAAAGTGGATGTAAACCTTCATTTATACCCGGTGAAGTGAACAACCTCAGAAGATACACAGAGATTAAACAAATCCCCCTAAAGTACATAAGTTTTACTTGTATATCTGTTGTCATCAGCTTTCTACACTCTTGGAAAAGTGCAGATCATGTTAAAACTAATTCTTCCTCTTTCAGCAGCACATAGGGGTGGGTGGGGATACTGGGCTTACACTGCGTGAGAGCTGATGGGTGAAAAGGGACACCCCCCTTCACATAGGCAGAGGAACAAAGGAACATGCAGAGGTGTAGTCTGAACAGACAAAATCCTTGTTAAACTCACTCTAACCTCCCGACACAAATTATTAGCTCATGTTATCTCATGTGTAGGAGAACTTGTCAGAAGTGAATCATGCTGATGATAGAGGAACGGAGCACCAGAGAGAAACTACTAAATGGGGCAGATTTACTAAGGCATATCCAGTGTGCACTGCAAGTGCACTTGGAAGTGCAGTTGCTGTAGATCTGAGGGGAAGATCTGAAATGAGGGGAAGCTATGCTGATTTCTATCATCCAATCCAAGCAAAAATGCTTTTTTATTTTCCTTGCATGTCCCCTCAGATCTTCAGCGACTGCAATTCCAAGTGCACTTGCAGTGCACAGTGGATTTGCCTTTAGTGAATTAACTCCTATGGGAAGTGCAGCCACTATAGATTTGAGGAGGGGGGCATACAAGGAAAATAAAAAACAGCATTTTTGTTTGTACATAATTGGAGGATAAAATCATCTGAGCTTACCTTCATTTCAGATCTTCCCCTCAGATCTACAGCACCTGCACTTCCAAAGTGGATTTGCCTTTAGTAAATCAACCCCTTAGAGCTTTAGAGAGAGAGAGATGTACGCACTACAGACATATGTACTTAGTTCAACTTTCATGAATGGGGTTTACAATCACTTTAATGACCAGGCCATTTTTTGCGATACGGCACTGCTTATTGTGACAATTGTGCGGTCATGCAACGCTATACCCAAATAAAATTTGTCTTTTTTTACCCACAAATAGAGCTTTCTTTTGGTGGTATTTGATCACTACTATGTTTTTTAATTCTTTGTGCTATAAACAAAAAAACTGACAATTAAAAAAAAAACAATATTTGTACGTTCTGCTATAAAACATATAAAAAAAAATTACATTTCTTCATAAATTTAGACCAATATGTATTCTGCTACATATTTTTGGTAAAAAAATCCCAATAAGTGTATATCAATTGGTTTGCACAAAATTTATAGAATCTACAAACTTTGGGTTATATATACCGGAATTCTCATTTTAATATCTTTTTACTAGTAATGCCGGTGATCGGCAACTTACAGCAGGACTGCGATATTGCAGCAGACATTCTGACACTTTTCACAATTTTTCAGAAACAGTGACACTAATACAGTGATCAGCGTTAAATGTGTGCCAAGCCAGGGTTGTGGTATAAACTGTGTACTGCTTTTACTAAGGGAAATGGTGGATTTTGCGAAGGTCTACAAAGGGAGGGTGGCACTGTTCTCTAAACTATATATAAATGCATACGGTAGGAGCACTCATAAACAAACCACACCAATAAAAATAAATATAAATAAGTGTGGTTTGTTTATGAGTGCACCTATCGTATGCTATTTGTATATCGTTTAGAGAACAGCGCCATCATCCCTTTGTAGACCTTCGCTTTATTCACTGCCTCCACTCTGTTGGAGTTTTTTCAGGGACACTGCAATTCACTTCCTTTAGCGTGGATTTTTTGGAATATTTAAATGGTGGATTTTATTCCCTATTTTGCAGGGAAAGAAAATCCATCATCCCCCCACTGGTTCAAAACTCTGCTTTGTTTACATTGACAAAGTTCTGTCCTGTGTGTCTTCCGGATGATTGGTGGGTGCTGGTGGTCATCCATTGGCCGGCACCTGCTGATCAGCATCTGCTGTGTCTAATCACAGCAGAGCTGTGTCGTCAGCATGCACACCCTGTACCCGAAAGTACTCGATTAAGTGCCTAGTACGGGATCCAAGAGGTGCCTTTACTACCGTATATCTGTGTTATACAGTCAGCAAGCGGTTAATATACCTTTTTTTACTTTACACACAGAATGTTGAGGATGCCATGAAAATAATTGTTTTTGGTTTGCTTAATAAAGCTTCAGAGGATGACTACATTTTAAATATATATAGAAAAGACGTTTAAATTGTGTAGATGTACTCAAAATGTGTCTGAAAAATAAAAAGCGTATCTATACAAATCATTCATGCCTTGGTTTCATCGATTTTTTGACAACTCTCTTTATTAGAAATTATATGTTTAAGGTACAAAACATAGCCATTGGGTTAATTATTGCACATAACCATGTGCAGAACAGAGTGCAACTCACAACTTATCTTATAACTCTAACCACACAGTGCTCAGACCCACCTCAGTTAGGAGTATGGCAAGGATTAACATTACCTGGAAGAAACATTCTCCCTCCTTTTCACCAAAATGTGATATTACAAGAATAACAGTTTTCAATTGCTATTACAATAGTATCCAAGCCTGTACTACTGTCCATGCTTCACAAGCATAGACCACAGTTTGCCATCAATCTAAGTAGATACTCAGGAAGCCGACATTCATTTATTTTTTGAAATGCTGAAACTCACCATGTTTGCGTTTACCTAAGGCCAAGCCAGCCAATTGTGAATTTGCTGCTGTGGAGGCCCTGGGCATTAAGGAATATCCTGAGAAATGTTCACACCAATATCGCAATTTTTAGTTTCAGCTGTTTTTTAATCAAATATGTGGAGAGAGTTTCAGATTTATCTGAACACAAACAGCAATACTACTAATGAGAGTAAAATAGGTGTGCAAGTTTTATCAGAAATTGCATCTTAGTGTGGTATCACTAAAGTCCAACATGTTTTTCAGCTTGTGGTTGTTTTTATAAAGTATATAGAGACCAGTAAATACGTAATTTGTGGAGTCTGCTCCATTTCAGTGAAAAGTATTTAGTATTACATATTGGCCCATGTCACAGAGATTTTTCTATCTGTGTGGTAATAATCAGTACGTTTTATGATTAGAACTATTTACCAAAATAATTCTATCTTGTAACCTTTCAGACATGACTCACTATTCACTGTTACTACTAAGTACCCGTCCATTGTGAACCTCTGGCTTCAATTCTTCACGCCACTATTCTAGAAAAGGTATAGAGATTAGGAATTTTGACTTTCATATTAGGGTATTTATGCTAAGCAAGTGATTTCAAATATATTGAGGCCAGAGGGTCAGCAAAATGGCCAGGCAAATGGATTTTAACCCCTTCCCACCGAGCGTACGCAGATCTGCGTACTCGGCTACCGGGGGGTATACCGGGATGATGCCTGCATCTGCAGGCATCATCCCGGTACCGTTTTTTGCAGCAGGCGATTGGCTATCCAGCTATAACAACCGATGCGGCTAAAAGCCGCTCGGCTGTTATGCCGGAGGAGCGGGAGGGGACGTCCCCCCCTCCCGCGGCCTCCCGCCGCTGTTACCGGTGCTCCCGCTCGATCGAGAGCACCGATTCCTGCTGCTATGCCTCCGGCCGCTGGGGAGGAACTGGAACGAAGCCGTAATCGGCTTCGTTCCAGTCTCTTCATAGTAAACACAGAAGCAACGTCATGACGTCACTTCCCATTTACTCGGCTGCCAATGGCGCCGGTTTTAAAAAAATATCCGGTATTCAGAATCGCCGTTTTCAGCGATCTGAATACACTGAAGTGTAAAGGAGGGGTAGGGGGTCTTTTAGACCCCCGATCCCTCCATAAAGAGTACCTGTCACCGCCTATTACTGTCACAAGGGATGTTTACATTCCTTGTGACAGCAATAAAAGTGATCAAAATTTTTTTTTTTAAACAATTTAGTCATTTTAAAATAAATAAAAAAATAAAAACATTTTTTTTAAAGCGCCCGCCGTCCCCGCGAGCTCGCAAAGCAAAGAAAACGCATACGGAAGTCGCGCCCGCGTATGTAAACGGTGTTCAAATCACACATGTGAGGTATCGCCGTGATCGTCAGAGCGAGAGCAATAATTCTAGCACTAGACCTCCTCTGTAACGCTAACCTGGTAACCGTAAAAAATGTTTAAAGTGTCGCCTATTGAGATTTTTAGGTACCGTAATTTGTCGTCAATCCACAAGTGCGTGCAATTATAAAGTGTGACATGTTTGGTATCTATTTACTCGGCGTAACATTATCTTTCACATTATGCAAAAAATATGGGATAATTTTACTGTTTTGTTTTTTTTTAATTCATGAAAGTGTCCCTTTTCCCAAAAAGTTGCATTTAAAACACCGCTGCGCAAATACCGTGTGACATAAAATATTGCAACAATCGCCGTTTTATTCTCTAGAGTCTCTGTTAAAAAAACATATATATATAATGTTTGGGGGTTCCAAGTAATTTTCTAGTAGAAAATATGGATTTTAACTTGTAAACACCAAATTCCAAAAATAAGCTTAGTCATGAAAGGGTTAAACAGGTTTGCAATAATAAGCTCTGTGTTGTTTTCAACATAGTTTTTTTTCCATACTACATATATTATATCTCCAAATATCACATATCTAAAAAAAAAAATCACATAGGGTACAGGATGGGTCCTACATGTGAATGGTTATTTAAGAAGTCATTCAAATTGTATGTAACAGTATTCAGAAAAAACAATGTGCTATCTTTGGAAAACTCTTCAGAGTAGCAGTTAGACAATTCCATTGATAATGAAATCATTGTTTTATTTGTACCTATTGATCCAATTATCATACTGTTTAATTTAAGGATCCTTCCTGATATATCCCCTCCCTGTATTAAAATGCTAATGACTAGGATGATCAATGAAAACAAAGGATAGTTACACTGTTCAGTATGAATGTATGAAACAAGCCTTTTGTTAGGCAAATTAAAGCTTTTAGCATATCTAACATCACCTCATGTTGGTGAGTTGTAGTAAATTGATTTTAACAAGAGGTGGAGCTCAGTCAGTTACTAGAATCACGATCAGGTGAAGAGAAGGAGTTGCTGAGATATGTTTGTGTATGCTACTTCATTCCAGGTATGTATACATTGTATGATGGTGCAATTGTGTTATTTGTTCGAATATGTTTTTACCTTGACAAATGTGTGTCAGTTTGAATATATTAAATTCTTTTTATTTCCTTTTTAAGCAAACTCTTCACTAATTGTGTACAATACGTTAACTGTTTTCACCTTTTGCTTTTGATGATTGTGCATATTGTTTTGATATTCAAGGTTCAACACCTGTCTCTGGAGAATTTTATTTTTAAAAGTGGTGAAGTTTGAAAGTTTCTGTGAATTCTTATTGCTCTCTGTGGCCTTGTTGAGTAGTTATATTCTAATTTACTGGCCTGGTGCATAGTTGTCACTAGATTTATTTTTCTATTGTTTTATTAATATTATTATTATATATTCTGTCCAGCAAAATATTTTTTTTTTCATTTTTGCTTTCCATTGCTCTTTTATTGCATTAATTTTGGAGAGGTGTCCAGTATTCCAAATCAAAAGCACACAATTGGGGGGGGGGGTGCCACATTGCTCATTCATAGATATAAGGTCATTATGGAATATCCTGGGAAAGTTTCCCACCAATATCACAATTTTTGTTTTAACCAATATTGAATCAAGTCTGCATAATTTGGAGAACGTCTCACAGTTATCTGAACACATCTCACAGAGAATTTCCTACTTGTGTGGAAACTATCCATGTGTTTTATGGTCAGAACTATTTACTAAAAGACATCTATCTTGTGAGAGACATGAAGGCTGCCATTACTGAATAATCACTTCTACAATTACCCATCCTCTTGTGATCCTCTGGCTTCAATACTTCATGTCACTAACCTAGAATAAGTATACAGATTAGGAATTCTGACTTTAATGATAGAGTATTTATTCTAGGTAAGTGATTTAAAAAATATTGAAGTCAGAGGGTCAGCAAAATGGCCAGTCGAATCGTTTTTCTGAAGGTTTGCAATATTAAGCTCTGTGTTGTTTTTAACAAAGGTTTTCTCCATATTTTGCCATATTAAACTGCTCAATATGAATGTATGAAGCATGCCTTTTGCTACATAAATTAAAACTATTAGCAAGTCTAACATCACCTCATGTTGGGAAATGGTGGTAAATTGGATTTAACAAGGAGTTAGAGCTCAGTAAACTACTAAAATTCTGAATAGGTCGGGAGAAGGAGGAGCTGCTGAGATTTCTCTATCTATGCTTCTTCATTCCAGGTATGTATACATGGTATGATGGCGCAATTGAGTTATTTGTTTAAATTCTCTGGAGAATTTCATTTTTAAAATGGGTGAAGGGTGAAAGTCTTTGTGAATTCTTATTGCTCTCTGTGGTCCTGCTGAGGAGTTGTATTTTCATTTATTGGCCTGGCAAATAGGCGTCACTAGTTTTCTATTTTAGAAATTTTATTATTATATATTCTGTCCAGCAAAATAATTATTTTTATTTCATTTTTTCTTTCCATTGCTTTTTATAATGCATACATTATATAGAGGTGTCCAGTATTCCAAATTAAAAGCACACAATCTGGGAGACAACATTGCTCATACCATAGATATGATAAAGAAAATGGTCTTTTTCACCCTTGCATAGAAATTTTGTAAGTTGCAGAATCGCCAAATAAAAAAGGGAAACAAGCCTGGAGAAAATGAAAGCATGAATGACATCAAAGACTTGTTAGCAGCAACATACACAATTTGGGGCTTAGATACACTTCAACCTGAATGTAAAAAAGTAAAACTGAAATAAGAGACAAGGTTACATTTTATTATTAAGATTATATTACATGTTATTTATTGTTTATTAGATATAAATGTTTTTTATAAGATCTGCTCTGACTAACTCCATGATTAAGGGTGAAAAGACATTCAGACTCGTTTTATAAAAGAGCTGAGAATCTTACTTATAAATTTCATAAATATCCTCTTCAAATATCCCATCATGTGAAAAGCAAATTCGTGTTTATTTTTTTTTATCAGCACATGATTAGAGAATTTAAAATTAGCATCAATTTTCTTTTTACTGGATTGGATTTTGAAATGAATATTCACATACATTTTTAAGTGAAGATTCTCAACTACTTTAGAAAATCAGCCTTATTAATGCACTTCAAATCTAACCTAATTTACAATTAGTCAGTGCGTAAGTTTACAGCAGCTTCTCTAACTTCCAATTCCTCAGCATGCCATTGTAAAGGTGGGTGCAAACACATTGAAATCCCAATGGCAGGGACTGGTCGAAATGAAATGTTTGTGCCCCTTCCTGTTTGACAAAAAGTGATCAGTAGACCAACTTTTGTTGAATGTGGGAAACTTTCACTGTCAATGCCTGCAGCCAGATGGCTGCAGATGCTCATCAGTTTATTTCCACAGTGTAGAGACCCACTGTCAGAATACTGTGTCACAGTGGAGAGGATTCTAAGTGTGTATCCTCAGCATTAGACATAACTGGAGCAGCAGAAATAGCAGCACTACCTAGTAGGAAGTATGTGCTCTTAATTTTGTTAACATATACTTCATCACAGATAAAGGGACCTTGTTGCATGCATGCAGAATCTAGTTTGTGCTCTGCTAGTTCTGATCACTGGTCTATCTTAGATGCCCAGTAGTCCTTAGGATCTGTATGTACATCTGAGATTGTTGGTGTCTGAATTGGAGCTGAAATACTGACTGACCATTCTGCACAAGCCATGCCTATAAGTGCTACCTTGGGCAGGTTGGCCCAATATTGCCTGAAGAAAGTTTGCAATGTCTCTGTTGATTTCTCCTGCTGGTGATGGTGCTACTGTTGCTGTTAATTTGTCCACAATGAGTAGTGGAGCTGCAATGGATAGCAGGGGCATTTCTGTTTCCACCAGGAAAGGTAATGTGATTAGAAAAAACCTTCCCTATAGTGATGTATTTTAATTCATTTTGACATGGTGAAATATAATCAGCCATTTTGGTCTTGTAGCATGGACCTGGTATGGAGGCAGGAGTCCCGCAGAGGGGGTATTTTTGAACAAAGAGACATAACTCAGATCAGAGGCAGAAGGTTCTTGAAGTTGATGACAATTTAAACAAAGCTAAAAATATAAAGTGCGTCAATAGTTTTATGTATCCATTTATTTGTGAAGTTATTTTTTTATATACTTATTCATTTCTTTAATTGGTGGAACTCACCATGTGCTTGTTTACCTAAAGCCAAGCCATCCAGCTCTGAATTTTCTGCTGTGGAGGCCCAGGACATTAGGGAATATCCTCCTAATATGCCATTTACCAATGACTTCTGTCATTAGATATATATACAGCATGTAAAAGAAGTATTGAACACATCACCATTTTTCTAGGTTGTTCCCATCATTATCACAATTGTTTTAACCATTCTTGAATTAAATCTTGTACTTTACTGTAATTTTGAGAGAGTGTCTGAATACAAACAGCCATGCTACTGATGAATAGAATATTTTCATAAGTTTTATAGGAAATGGCATCTTAGTGTGGTATCAAGAATGTCCATCATGTTTTTATCTTGAATATGTTTATAGAATGTATTTAGATACATGTAGTTTGTGACTTGTGGGTCTGCTCTAAGTCAATGAGATATTTAGTATTTGCATGTATTGGCCCATCTAACTGAGATTTTCTTTCCTGTGTGATAACAATCAGTATTTATTATGGACATAACTGTTTCCTAGAGGAATTATTTGTTGTGAGAAACATCAAAGTTGCCATTACTTAATCTTCATTGCTGCAAATATATGTCACTTGATTTTCATTGTGACCCTCTGTCTTCAATTCTGCATGCTGCTAACGTAGACTTAAGCCAAAGGGTCAGCAAAATGACCAGGCAAGTGAATATTCATAAGGTTTGCAATAGTGAGCTCTGTGTTGTTTGCAACAAAGATTTTTCTCCATATGCCACCATACTAAATCTATTCTTTCTCCGCATTTTACATAGGGCAATTGAATTGGGTACAGGATGGGTCCTACATGTGAATGGTTATTTATCAAGCAATACAAATTGTATGTAACAGTATTCAAATAGAACAATGAGCTATTTTTGGAAAAGACCTCATAGTGTCAGTTCCATTGCAATTCCATTGCAATTCCATTGATAATGAAATCATTGTTTTATTTGTTGTTGGTATATCGAACCAATTATCATACTGTTAAGTTTAAAGATCCTTCCTGATACTGTATATCCCCTCCCAGTTTTAAAATGCTAATGACTGGGATTATCAATGAAAACAAAGGGTAGTTGCATTGTTCTATAAGAAGTAGGAAACATACCTTTTTGTTAGGTAAATTAGACGTATTAGCCACCTAATATAACTTCATGTTGGTGAGTGGGAGGAGGTAGGAGGTAGAGCTCAGTGAGTTACTAGTATTACAGACTGGTCGGGAGAAGAGGGAGCTGTTGAGATATTTTTACTATACTATACTATCCCAGGTATCTATACATTGTTGGATGGTGCAATTAATTTACTTGTTCACATGTTTTGTTTACTTTGACAAATGTATTTCACTAAAATGTGTTTCAGACTTTTTTTTCCAAGCAAACTTTGCACTAATCGTATACACTAACTTTGTTCACCATTTGAGTTTGCTTATTTTGTTTTGATATTTAATGTTCAAAATTTATCTCTGGATTATTTTTTATTTATTTTTTAAATAGGGGAGGTAGGGTGAAAGTCTCTGTAACTTTTTTGCTCTGTGTGGCACTGCTGAGGAGTTATATTTTCATTTACTGACCTGGTGAAAGGTGTCACTGGTTTTCTTTTTCTTTTTGGATTATTATAATATATTCTGTTTAACAAAGTATTTGTTTTGTTTTCTTTTTTAATTTGTGCAGAATGTGTGCAATATTCCAAATAAAAAATACACAATATATGGGGACAACACTGCTCTTTTGTAGATATGACACAGTGAGCAGTTTTTTTTTATCCTTGCATACAAAGTTTGCAAGTGGCAGAATCACAAAGTAACAAAAGAAAAAAAAAAAAACAGCCTGGAAAAATAATGCAAGAATTACTTGAAAGACTTGTTAGCAGCAACATATACTATATGGGGTTTAGATACACTTTAGTCTAAATGAAAGTGAAACAGAAATTATAGACAAAGTTATTTTTTTTATTAAGAGCATTTTACATTTTATAGGTTGTCATTAGATATATACAGCATGTAAAATAAGTATTGAACACATCACCATTTTTCTAGGTAAATATATTTCTAAAGGTGCTATTGACCTGAAATCCACACATAGAAAGAAACCAAAACAAACAAGTTCAGAAATAGTATATTATGTAGTAATAGTAGTTAATTTAGTAATAGTGTGTTAAGTTTTGTGTAAAAAAATTGAATAACACAGCAATAAAGTATTGAACACACTAACTGAAATTTATTTCATACTTCATACAAATCTTTTTTGTTGGTAATGACAGCTTCAATATGCCTCCTGTATGGAGAAACTAGTCGTAGGCATTGCTCAGGTGTAATTTTTGCTCATTCTTCCACACAAGCAGTCTTCAAATCTTGAAGGTTACATGGGCCTCTTCTATGAACTCTGATCTTTAGTTCTTTCCATAGAATTTCTATTGGATTCAAGTCAGGTGACTGGCTGGGCCATTCTGGAAGGTTTATTTTCTTTCTTTGAAACCATTTGAGTGTTTCCTTGGCTTTGTGTTTGGGGTCATTGTCTTGCTGAAAAGTCCACCCTCATTTCATCTTCATCACCCTGGTAGATGACAGCAGATTTTTATCAAGAATGTACTGGTACATTTTTCCATTCATCCTTCCTTCAACAATATGAAGTTTGCCACTACTGTATGCTGAAAAACAGCCCCACACCATGATGTTCCCACCTCCAAACTTCACTGTTGGTATAACGGGTATTTTTGGGGTGATGTGCAGTGCCATTTGACCTCCAAACATGGTGCGTATTATTGCATCCAAAGAGTTCCATTTTGGTCTCATCTGAGCAGACTATATTCTCTCAGTGTTTCACAGGCTTGTATAAATGTAGTGCAGCAAACTTTAAATGAGCTTCAGCATGCTTTTTCTTTAGCAATGGAGTCTTGCGTGGTGAGCGTGCATACAGGCCATGGTGGTTGAGTGCATTACTTATTGTTTTTTAAACAATTGTACCTGCTAATTCCAGGTCTTTCTGAAGCTCTCCACAAGTGGTCCTTGGTACTTGGACAACTTTTCTGATATTTCTTTTCACTTCTCTATCAGAAGCACCTGGTCTTGACTGGTTTATGGTGAAATTATGTTCTTTATTCTCCTGGATTATGGCCCCAACAGTGCTCAATGGATCATTCAGAAGTTTTAAAATCCTTATGTACCCAATGCCATCAGTATGTTTTGCAACAATAAGCTTGCCAAGGTTTTGAGAGAGCTCTTTGTTTATACCCATCATAGGATTTTTCTTGTGTGATACCTTGGTAATGAGACACCTTTTTATGGGCCATATAGGATATTTACCACTTAAGCCCCGGACCAATTGTCAGCCTAAGGACCAGAGGTCTTTTTACAATTTCGTACTGCACTGTTTTAACTGGTAGTTGCGCGGTCATGCAATGTTGTGCCCAAACGAAATTTGCGTCCTTTTCTTCCTACAAATAGAGCTTTCTTTTGATGGTATTTGATTGCCTCTGCGATTTTTATTTTTTACGATATAAAAGGAAAAATACTGAAAATTTTGAAAAAAAAAGATATTTTCTACTTTTTGTTATAAGAAAAATCGAATTAACTAAATTTTAGTCATACATTTAGGCCAAAATGTATTCAGCCACATGTCTTTAGTAAAAAAAATGTCAATAAGTGTATATTTATTGGTTTGCACAAATGTTATAGCGTCTATAAACTAGAGTACATTTTCTGGAATTTACACAGCTTTTAATTTATGACTGCCATTTCTGCCATCTCATTTCTTGAGGTGCTAAAATGGCAGGGCAGTACAAACCCCCCCAAATGACCCCATTTTGGAAAGTAGACACCCTAAGGAAATTGCTGAGGGGCATGTTGAGCCTATTGAATATTTTTTTTGTCCCAAGTGATTGAATAATGACACAAAAAAAAAAGTTTACAAAAAGCTGTCACTAAATTATATATTGCTCACACATGCCATAGTTATATGTGGAATTGCACCCCAAAATATATTTTGCCGCTTCTCCTGAGTACGGGGATACCACATGTGTGGGACTTTTTGGGAGCCTAGCTGCGTACGGCACCCCGAAAACCAATCACTGCCTTTAGGATTTCTAAGGGTGCAAATTTTTGATTTCACTCCTCACTACCTATCACAGTTTCGAAGGCCATAAAATGCCAAAATAGCACAAACCCCCCCCAAATGACCCCATTTTGGAAAGTAGACACCCCAAGCTATTTACTGAGAGGCATGTTGAGTCCATGGAATATTTTATATTTTGCCACAAGTTGCGGGAATATTACAAACTTTTTTTTTGCACAAAGTTGTCACTAAATGATATATTGCTCACACATGCTATGGGCATAAGTGAAATTACACCCCAAAATAAATTCTGCTACTTCTCCCGAGTACAGGGATACCACATATGGGGGACTTTTTGGGAGCCTAGACACGTACGGGACCCTGAAAACCAAGCACTGCCTTCAGGATTTCTAAGGGTGCAAATTTTTGATTTCACTCCTCACTACCTATCACAGTTTCGAAGGCCATAAAATGCCAAAATAGCACAAACCCCCCCCAAATGACCCCATTTTGGAAAGTAGACACCCCAAGCTATTTATTGAGAGGCATGTTGAGTCCATGAAATATTTTATATTTTGCCACAAGTTGCAGGAATATTACAAACCTTTTTTTTTTGCACAAAGTTGTCACTAAATGATATATTGCTCACACATGCTATGGGCATATGTGGGGGACTTTTTGGGAACCTAGCCACGTACGGGACCCCGAAAACCAAGCACCGCCTTCAGGATTTAAATATAAAACGCTACCAAAAAAAATTATTAGCGATCGCAGGGATCAGGCCTGACTCTGTGAACGCTGCAGTTATGTGTTTAGTGTTTTGTAAGTGACAGTGATCGATCGATACTGCACTTGGGTGGGCTGGGCGGAGGGGCAAAACGCAGGTGCTAGCAGGTATCTGGGCTGATCCCGCTAACAATGTGTTTTTTTGGAACCCTAAACTGCTGGAGACGCTAGTATAGATCTGATCAGATATTGATGTGTTCAGATTCTATACCACTATGGGAGGTGTATGCTTTGCGCATGAGGGTTAGCGGTACTGGCACTAACCTAGCGCTGCCTGGTGCGACGCAGACCCTGACCCTAAAACCTAATTGATATCACCCACCGGGTGATCAGGGGGTTAAACCTTTATTGGGTAATAAATGGTGGGTGCCCTGATGCTATAAAAAGCAAACTAACTAACCAGAGTCACCCGTAACACTTATACAGTGATCACTGGTGAAAGGGTTAACTAGAGGCTATCAGGGGGTTAAAATCTTTATTAGGTAGTATATGGTTGTTCCTGGCACTATATAAAAACCTGACCGGGAACCTAAATAACTAACTGGCTAACCAGCGTCACCAGTGACACTTATACGGTGATCGCTGGTGAAAGGGTTAACTCTAGAGGCAATCAGGGGGTTAAAATCTTTATTAGGTAGTATCTGGGGGTACCTAACGCTATAAAAACCTGGCAGTTAACATAAAAAATAACTAGCTACCTAGCGGCACCAGTGACACTAATGCAGCGATCAGAAAAACAATCGCTTAGTGACACTGGCAAAAGGGGGTGAAAGGGTTACCTGGGGGAAATCAGGGGGTTAACCTTTATTAGTGGGGGTAGGGGGCTACCCTGGACCTAACACTAACTGCCCTGACAGTTTTTACTGTCACAATTGACACTAAATGCAGTTATCAGTAAATAAATGATCACTGCAATCAGTGACGCTGGGGGGATCGGGGGGCGATTGTGGGGGTGATCGGGAGGTGATTTGTGTGCCTATGTGTACCTACGTGTCAGTGTAGTGTTGGTGCACTTACTATCTCTGCTCTCCTTGCAGTCCGGTCAAAAAGGCCGCCCCGAGGAGAGTGACATCACTTCCTCCCTGCCTGTGTTTACACTACACAGGCGGGGGAAGCTTCTTATTCACCAGGAGCGATCAAGAGGGATGGCCAGAAACCAATGGGTATCTTCTCATCCCGGATCGCTCCTGAAGCGAAACGGACCGCCGCAGCCAGCGGGAGAGGGTCCGATCGGACCCCCCACCTGCTGGACGGCAAGCACGTACACGTACATGCTTGTGCCTGTCGGTGCCATTGTGCCAACGTACATCTCCATGCGGTGGTCCTTAAGTGGTTAATTTGCACTGACAAGGGGCAGGATTGCTTTCTAATTACTGACAGATTTCAGCTGGTGTCCTGATTTTCCATGCCTTTTTGCACTTCCCTTTCTTCTTGTGTTCAATACCTTTTGCTTGTGACTTTCCATTTAATTACACATAACTTAATTTCTGAATGTATTTGTTTTGGTTTCTTTGTATGCATGTATTGCATGGGTTGTTATAGACATGCGGTGAACATTTCATATCAATGGCACCGTTAGAAATATATTTACCTAGAAAAATGGTGACATGTTCAATACATATTTTAGCAGCTGTATGTTTTGTTAAGATCTATTCTGACTAACTCTCTGTGATTGCAAATTATTTGTGGAAAGACATTTAGGCCTGCTGTACACGGTACAAATTTCTTTCTTGCAACCACAAGTTGCAGGAAAGAAATTTGCATGATTTCCCTAACAATACAAACTGTGCTGACAAGGGAATCCCTACTGCTAAGCAATTGTCTGCTCCCAGAGGGGGAAGCCATCCCCACCAAGACATTGAATATCGCTAGTGGCTATAGCAGCAGTGATTTGAACCTTTTATGTCCAGCCTTAGAATTATTTTGCTAAAGTAGCTGAGAATCTTTACTCTATAAATTGCATGAATATTCACTTCAATTATACAATCATTTGAAAAGCAAATTCATGTTTACTTATTTTATTTCCACTGGATATTCAGAATGGACATGAATTTGTTTTATTTTTGTTGGAATATTTGAAGTGAATATTGACATACATTTTTAAGTAAAAATTCTCTATCTAATTTAGCAAATCAGCCTAAATAATTCAGTTCAACCGGTGCATTAAGGTAGAACAATAGGCGTAACTTTTTTCCATTTTGGATAAAGTAAGGGAGGATTATAACACCTGTCAGTTTTTTTTGTCATTTATGTCCCACTGGGAAGATTTACCTTAATTTCCTGTCCAATAGCCAAAACAGGAAGTGAGAGGAAATCCCTGCTAATTAAGAGAACTCACCAGAACTAGTGTCTCCATTGGAAAACGTCCCCTCTATTACTTTTCTTCGGATAACCCAAAATTTGGGGTTTATTTTACTCTGTGAGTGTGATCGCCGGTCCTGCGGACTCGATGTCCGTGGGGATACCTGCGATCGCCTCACGGAGAGAAAGAGCGGGGAAATGCTAAAGCATAGTGACAGGACACTGATCACAGCTCCCTGTAATTGGGAGCAATGATTAGTGTCATGTCACACATAGCCATGCCCCCCACAGCTAAAATCACTCACTCCCTAGGACACACATAACCCCTTCACTGCCAGTGTCATTTACACAGGAATCAGCGCATTTGTATAGCACTGATTGCTGAATAAATGACAATGGTCCCAAAAAAGTGTCAAAAATATCCGATGCGTCCGCCATAATGTTGCAGTCCTGATAAAAATCACAGATCACTGCCATTACTAGTAAGAAAAAATTAAAAATAAAAATGCCATAAAACTATCCCCTATTTTGTAGATGCTTTAACCAATCAATAAAGGCTTATTGTGATTTTTTACCAAAAATATGTAGAAGAATACGTATCGGCCTAAACTGATGAAAAATTTTTTTTTTATATATTTTTTGGGGATATTTATTATAGCAAAAAGTAAAAAAATATTTTTTTTCAGTATTGTTGCTATTTTTTTGTTTATAGCGCACAAAATAAAACAGGTGATCAAATACCACCAAAAGAAAGCTCTATTTGTGGGGAAAAAGGATGTCAACTTTGTTTGGGAGCCACGTTGCAGGACCGCACAATTGTCAGTTAAAGAGATGCAGTGCCGAATCACAAAAAAATGCTCTGGTCTTTTGCCAGTCAAATGGTTCGGGGCTTAAGTGGTTAAAGAGTGGGAATTTCCCTAACAGGTGCGCAGACTGCACTAAAAACAGTGTTCTAATCCACATCCCTCTATCCAAAACTCAAAAAGAAGTTTTGCTTTTCGTTATACTTTAAATAAGAAATACATTTTTATGATTTCATAATAATTGAATCAGAAGTACTCATCATGTCTAGTCCTTACTATAAAATACAATCCACTATGTTTACCATAATGATGAACTATAGTTTAACCTTTTAATTATTATTCAGAAAATCTGTGAAGTTGTATTTCTATGCTGCTCAGTCTGTTAGTAATATTAAAGTTGGTTTAAACATATATTTTTATTTTTCATATAGGTAAATTACTAAGCTCTGTTGTAAACTGAACACCTATTGTTGACTAAATCACAGCTAAACCAATTGTCATTAACACAAGATGAGTCATGTAGGCCTAAATGGCCAAAATGTTCTGGATTTGAGAGATATTGATTCATAAGCTCTCTAAAGTAAATTGTAAAAATTCTGCAGAATTTTTCAGCCCTCTAGAGGGAAGAAGGTTCAGGAGGGGGTGAAAACTAGTACCCCCTTTCCTGTTCAGCCAGGATGCATGTGTATATGATGTTTTGGTATATATTTTGTTGAAGGATCTGGAATAGATTTTGGACTATAGTGTACACTTTTAATTATAATTCTAAAAATCAGTAAAGTTGTATAGCTATACTTAACAGTCTGTTGGTAATAACAACATTTGTGTAAACATTTATTTTTATTTTTCATATAGGTAAATTACTAAGCTCAGCTGTAAATCGAACATCTATTGTTGAAAAAAAATCACAACTAAACTGATTGACATTAACACAAGATGAGTCAAAGAGGAGAAAATTTGTATCCGTGCTCTGAGTGCCAGAAGATATTTACTTCTAAGTTCAAACTCAATGTTCATCTGAGGATTCACACCGGAGAGAAGCCATATAAATGTTCAGAATGTGGAAAGTGCTTCTCACAATATAGTAATCTTACTCGACACCAGAATACTCACACAGGAGAGAAACCGTTTAAATGTTCAGAATGTGGCAAGTGCTTCTCACAAAATAGTAATCTCACTGAACACCAGAAGACTCACACAGGGGAGAAACCATTTAAATGTTCAGAATGTGGCAAGTGCTTCTCACAAAATATCCATCTCACTGAACACCATAAGACTCACACAGGGGAGAAACCATTTAAATGTTCAGAATGTGGCAAGTGCTTCTCAGATCGTTCTAAACGTACTGAACACCAGAAGATTCACACAGGAGAGAAACCATTTAAATGTTCAGAATGTGGCAAGTGCTTCTCACAAAATAGTACTCTCACTGGACACCAGAAGACTCACACAGGGGAGAAACCATTTAAGTGTTCCGAATGTGGCAAGTGCTTCTCATATCGTTTTGATCTTACTCAACACCAGAGAATTCACACAGGAGAGAAACCGTTTAAATGTTTGGAATGTGGCAAGTGCTTCTCACAAAGTTTTAGTCTTACTATACATAAGAGAATTCACACAGGAGAAAAACCATTTCAATGTTCAGAATGTGGCAAGTGCTTTTCAAAAAATTCTTATCTTAATATTCATAAAAGGAGTCACACAGGAGAAAAATAATGTTTAAAGTGCTTCTCAGAAGGTTCTAAAATTAATATTTAGAAGAAGATTCACACAAGAGAAATAACATTTAAATGTTCAGAATGTGACTAGTGCTTCACTTTGAAACAAAACCTTGTTACACATCAGAGAATTCACACTGGAGTAAAAACATTTAAAGCGGGAGTCCGCGTTTTTTTTTTTTAAAAGCCAGCAGCTACAAATACTGCAGCTGCTGACCTTTAAAATAGTGACACTTACCTGTCCAGCGCGCCCGCGATGTCGGCACCCAAAGCCGATCTCTCAGTCGTCTCTCGGGTGCTGCCGCCGCCATCTTGGGTATGGGAATCAGGAAGTGGAGTCTTTCGGCTTCATTTCCCGGTTCCCTACTGCGCATGCGTGAGTCGTGCTGCGCAATAAGGATGGACCCGCTGCCTCTGGGATCTGTGTGTTTCCCAGCAGGCAGCGGGGGACTTTCGGAAAGGGGCATAATCTACGCCCCTTTCCGCAGAGAGCTATCCCGGAAGTGGGTGCAGATACCTGTACTGTACAGGTACCTGCACCCCCCTCCCCCCTGAAAGGTGCCAATTGTGGCGCCGGAGGGGGGGAGGATTCCAATGAGCGGAAGGTCCACTTTAGGGTGGACCTTTGCTTTAACCACTTCAATGCAGGACATTTATACACCCTTCCTTCCCAGACCAATTTTTAGCTTTCAGCGTGCTCACATTTTGAATGCCAATTACTCAGTCATGCAACACTGTATCCAAACAAAATTTTTATCTTTTTTTTCCATACAAATAGAGCTTTCTTTTGGTGGTATTTAATCACCACTGGGTTTTTTATTTTTTGCGACATTAGTGAAAAAAGAGCGAACATTTTGAAAAAAACACACTTTTTTTAGTTTCTATGATAAAAATTTTCAAATAAGTAATTTTGTTCATAAATTTGGGCCAAAATTTATACGGCTACATCTCTTTGGTAAAAATAACCCAAATTAGTGAATATTATTTAGTCTCTGTGAAAGTTATAGAGCAACCTATGGTGCAAATCAAATTGAAAATTGATCACACCTGATCACACCTGATGCGGACCTCGCACTGACGGCTTATCTCATTTCTTGAGGCCCTGAAATGTCAGTAAAGTACAAATACCCCCCAAATGACCCCTTTTTGAAAAGTAGACAGTCCAATGTATTTAGCAAGAGGCATGGCGAGTTTTTTTGAAGTTGTACTTTTTTGTACCCACAATTCTTGGGAAAATAAAGAATTTTAATTTTTTCACAAAATTGTCATAATAACAAGTTATTTCTCACACATAGCATATGCATACTTCCAATTGCATCCCAAAATACATTCTCCTACACCTCCCGAGTATGGCGATACCACATGTGTGTGACTTTTACACAGCCTGCCCACAGAGAGGTCCAACATGCAGGGATTTCCTAACCACCTATTACATTTGTGAAGGCCCTGGAGCCCCAGGACAATGTAATTACCCACATAATGACCCCATTTTAGAAAGCAGACACCCCAATGTCTATTGTATGAGGCATAATGAGTCTTTTGAATGGTTCATTTTTTTCCAAAAGTCTATTTTTTTACACAAAGTGGTCAGTTTATAAGATATGTCTAACTCAAGGCATGTATATAGCAAAAATGACACCTCAAAATACATTCTGCTACTCCTCCCGAGTATGACAATGCCCCATGTGTGTGACTTTTACACAGCCTGGCCACATACAGAGGCCCAGCATGCAGGGAGCACCATCAGGTCTTCTAGGAGCATAAATTACACCTCTAATTTCCTAACAACCTATTACACTTTTGAAGGCCCTGGAGCACCAGGACAGTGGAATTACCCACAAATGACCCCATTTTGGAAAGCAGACACCCCAGCATATATTATATGAGGCATAATGAGTCTTTTGAACTGTTCATTTTTTTAGACAAGTCTTCAGAAAACGTGGAAAGAAAATGAAAATCTTTTTTTTTTGTTTACACAAAGTTGTCAATTTATAAGATATTTATAACACATAGCATGTATATAGCAAAAATGACATCCCAAAACACATTCTGCTACTCTTCCTGAGTATAGCAATACCATATGTGTGAGACTTTTACGCAGCCAGTCCACATACAGAGGCCCAACATTGAAGTAGTACCTTCAGCCGTTCTAGGAGCATAAATTACACATCTCATTTCATTCCTACCTATCACACTTTTGAAGGTCTAGGAGCACCAGAACAGTGGAATTACCCACAAAATGACCCAATTTTGGAAAGCAAACACCTCAACATATATTCTATGAGGCATGGGCTGCAGGTAGGTACTCAGGAACTCTGTTGTGCTGGAGACAAGTACTCGAGTACTCTGATGGGCTGGTGACAGGTACTTGGGTACTCTGATCAGCCGAAGCTAGATACTCGGGTACACTGATGGTCTGGTGACAGGTACTTGGGTACTCTGATGGTCTGGTGACAGGTACTCTGGCACTCTGATGGCCTGGTGACAGGTACTCGGGTACTCTGATGGCCTGGTGACAGGTATTCGGGCACTCTGATGGCCTGGTGACAGGTACTCGGGCACACCGATGGCCTGGTGACAGGTACTCAGGTACTCTGATGGGCTACAGATAGGTATTCAGGTACTCTGATAGGCTGGTGAGTGGTACTCAGATGGGCTGTGCCAGGTACTTGGGTACTCAGATGAACTGTGACAGGTACTCGGGTAATCAGATGGACTGTGGCAGGAAACCTGGGTACTTTGGTACTCAGATGGACTGTGACAGGTATTTGGGTACTCAGATGGACTGTGACAGATATTCGGGTACTCAGATGGACTGTGACGGGTACTCAGGTACTCAGATGAACTGTGACTGGTACTCAGGCACACCGATGGCCTGATGATAGGTACTCAGGTACTCTGATGGGCTACAGATAGGTATTCGGATACTCTGATGGGCTGGTGAGTGGTATTCAGATGGGCAGTGACAGGTACTCGGGTAGTCAGATGGGTTGTGACAGGTACTCAGGTACTAGGGTACTCAGATGGGTTGTGACAGGTACTCAGGTACTTTGATGGGTGGTGACAGGTACTTGGATGGGCTGTGACAGGTACTCAGGTCCTTTGATGGGTGGTGGCAGGTACTCGGATGGGCTGTGACAGGTACTCAGGTACTCAGATGGGCTGGGACAGGTACTCAGGTACTTGGGTACTCAGAAGGGCTGGGACAGGTACTCAGGTACTCGGGTACCCAGATGGGCTGGATCAAGTGCCTAGTACGTGATCCAGCACAGAGAGCCTCCTTGCTTCCGCATATGTGTGTTTTATGGTCAACAAGTGGTTAATATACCATTTTTTTTACTTTATACGCAGAATGTCGAGGATGCCATGAAAATAATTTGTTTTGCTTAATAAAGTTTTAGAGGGTGACTAAATTGCAAATGTATAAAAATATGTTTAAATTGTGTCAAATGTGTCTGAAAAATAAATTGTGCATCTGTACAAATCATTCATGCCTTAGTTTCATTAATTTAAATGAAAATAATAATTTTAGTATTAGATTAGCATAAAAAGACTGAATTTTGATCCATGTGATTCATCTTGGACTGAAGATTTTAACTCTTCCCCACTATATTACAAACTAAAGGAGAAATGTCATTAGGAGATCCAATAAATTGTTAATCAAGTCATAACAGTGATATTTTAGTTACAAGTGGAGCCCTTATGTTATATTTCTTGGATGCTCTGGCAATGTTAGAGCCTCCCTAACCTTGGTGTGTTCCGCCATTTTGTTGTCCATAATACAAAATAAACAAAAACAACAGTATACAATAACATAGCGGAGGAGAACCCTGAATCAAACATTGTTGTGTTGATGAAGGATTCTGAGATACCCCTATATATCCAGCTTTAGTTTTAATGGTGCAAGCCATTTTACTTTATGTGAAGTGTGAAATGTAATTATAGGCTTGCTTTTAAACAAAGTAAGTCCGGGAACTTGAAATCCTGAAATGTTGCAAGTCTAATTATGCTTGTTGTCTTGACTAAACTACATTGGATCATCTTTGAAGAACATAGAACATTAACAGTGGCCAATATTAATTAGAAATATAGAAAGCCATACAGAAAACAGCTGTAGGAGATTGTGGGTGTTGTCTGCGTGCCCTGACCGCAGTATACACCATTATATCCACCTATATAGCTAGCTATATTGCTCTTCTGTAATAGAGCTTTCAGTCAGCTGTAGGAGATTGTGGGTGTTGTTTACGTGCCCTGACTGCAGTATACACCATTATATCTACCTATATAGCTAGCTATATTGCTCTTCTGTAATAGAGCTTTCAGTCAGTTTGTAGGAGATTGTGGGTGTTGTCTGCGTGCCCTGACTGCAGTATACACCATTATATCCACCTATATAGCTAGCTATATTGCTCTTCTGTAATTGAGCTTTCAGTCAGCTGTCGGAGATTGTGGGTGTTGTCTGCGTGCCCTGACCGCAGTATACACCATTATCCACCATTATCCACCTATATAGCTAGCTATATTGCTCTTCTGTAATTGAGCTTTCAGTCAGCTGTCGGAGATTGTGGGTGTTGTCTGCGTGCCCTGACCGCAGTATACACCATTATCCACCATTATCCACCTATATAGCTAGCTATATTGCTCTTCTGTAATTGAGCTTTCAGTCAGCTGTCGGAGATTGTGGGTGTTGTCTGTGTGCCCTGAACGCAGTATACACTATTATCCACCTATATAGCTCTTCTCTAATTGAGCCATCTGCCATCTGCAGGAGTTAGTTGGTGTTGTGTGCCTCCAGCACAGCACAGTATACACTGGTATCTACCCTTTAATTCCTGTTTTTCTATAATAAAGGCATCTTCAGGAGTTAGTGGGTGTTGTGTGCCTCCAGCACAATATACACTACCCAATTGCTGGTTTTCCCATCTCCCTTCAGGCCATTACCATGTCTGTAAGGCCAACAAGGCCCGTTATTCTAAAAGTTCTTTGGTGTGGGCCTTTTTTGAGATGAGTGCATCAGATCGCACCACTGCTATTTGCAACATATGTCTCAAGCGTATCTCGCGTAGCCAAAACATCAGCCGCTTGGGCATCACACCAGACATGCCACACCATGACCAGACATATGTTGACCTGCCATGCAGCTCGTTGGCAAGCGTACCTCAAAGACCCACACCAAAGAACAGAGCGGACCTCTCCTTGCTCCTCATCAGCTGGGATCTCCAACCCCACTAGACCTTCAGTCCTCTCTGAAACCTGCTCTGAGAGGAATGAAGGTGTAGAATTAGGTGTGTCACAGCCAAGTGCTTCCGGGCACTCTGCTAGCAGTGCACCCACGTCCGATTATAGCAGGCAAATGTCTCTGCCCCAGCTGCTGGACCGGCAAAAGAATTTCACTCCCACCCATGCACATGCCCAGCGGTTGAATGCTAGCTTGGCTAAATTGCTAGCACTTCAACTGCTGCCTTTGCAGTTGGTAGACTCGGCCCCCTTCCGTGAGTTTGTACGGTTCCTCAGTGGCAGGTCCCCAAACGCCACTTTTTCTCACGGAAGGCGCTTCCGGCTCTCTACCGGCATGTGGAAGGCAATGTCCTTGCCTCGCTGGACAGGGCGGTCAGCGGTAAGGTGCATATTACCGCTGACTCATGGTCCGGCAGGCATGGACAGGGATGTTACCTGTCTTTCACCGCCCATTGGGTCACTCTTCTGGCAGCTGGGAAGGATGCAGGACAAGGTGCAGTAATGTTGGAGGTTGTTCCACCACCACGCCTCCAAAATGCTACTATTGGTTGTGAAACACGTCTCTCCTCCACCCCCTCCTCTTCTTCTTCCTCCATGGCCTCTTCCAGTGCTCTGTCCTCAGAACCAGCGGTGCTCCGTAGGCGTTCCAGGGGCTACGCAAATATGCAGGCAAAATTATGCATGCCGTGCTTGCGCTGGTTTGTTTGGGGGACAGGAGCCACACTGGAGTGGATGTTTTGTCAGCTCTGCGGGGCAGACCGAGAGATGGTTGACACCACACCAGCTTAAGCCAGGAATGGTGGTTTGTGACAATGGCACCAACCTCCTCTCCGCCCTCCGACAGGGACAACTGACCCATGTGCCCTGTGTAGCTCACGTCCTTAACCTGGTGGTGCAGCGGTTCTTGGGCAGGTACCCGGGCATACAGGATGTCCTGAAGCAGGCCAGGAAAGTCTGTGTGCATTTCCACCAATCATTTAATGCCTGTGCTCGGCTGGCTGAGCTCCAAAAGGAGTTGAACCTGCCCAAGAACTGCCTTATATGTGACATGCCCACCAGGTGGAACTCAACATTGGCCATGCTGCAGCGGCTGCACACGCAGTAGAGGGACATCAATGAGTACCTGTGCGACTACGGCACCAGGACAGGGTCAGGGGAGCTCGTTTTTTTCTCACCACGCCAGTGGGGCATGATCAGGGATGCATGCACTGTCCTGTCACCATTTGAGGAGGCCACAAGGATGGTGAGCAGTGACAGTGCATGCATCAGTGTCACTGTACCTCTTGTCCACCTCTTGGAGCATACGCTGTGTGGAATAATGGACAGGGCACTTGAGGCAGAACAGAGGCAGGAAGAGGAGGACTTCCTTGCCTCTCAAGGCCCCCTTTATCCAGACAGTGTTCCTGCTGTGCCACCCATCACACAGGAAGAGGATGAGGAGGAGGAGGAGGAGGATGATTGTGTCAGCATGGAGGTGGAGGTTGGCACTCAGCATCAGCAGCAGCAGCAGTCTTGTAGGGATGATTTACAGTCCCAAGAAACCCGTGGACTTGTACGTGGCTGGGAGGAGGTAGCTGCGGATCATGTTGTCCTTAGTGACCCAGAGGACTCCGGACCGAATGCCTCAGCTAACCTACGCTGCATGGCCTCCCTGATCCTGCAAAGCCTGCGGAAGGATCCTCGTATTCTTCGGATCAAGGAGAGGGACCATTACTGGCTGGCCACTCTCCTTGATCCACGGTACAAGGGTAAGGTTGCCGACCTTATCTTGCCATCGCAGCGGGAGCAGAGCATGAGACATCTCCGGGAGGCCTTGCAGAAAGGTCTGTGCAACGCGTTCCCAGAGACCGGGAGGTTACAAACTCCTGGTCCTGGACAACGTGTTTCTGATGCATCGGTCAGAAGGAGCGGTGAAGAAGGTGGCCGTCTGACTGATGCTTTCAGACAATTTTTTAGTCCGCAGCCCCAAGGTATGATCGGTTCCAGCAACCATCGCCAGTAGTGATGGACGAACTTCCGACGGGACGTTTCGCGAACGCGAAACGCGAACGGACACAAACGTTCGCGAAAACGACCGTTCGCCGCGGGCTCCATTGACTTCAATGGGAGGCGAATTTCGCAAACCTTTAGGTCGAATTTGCGGCCACGGGGTAATTATTAGGGGGTAGCACGTAGTCCCACCACCTGGACAATAGCATAATACATGTATGAGGTGAATTTGGGATCGATAACTACAAGCATTTTTTTTTTATTTGGGAAATTGTTCTGACAATTCAGGACTATGGAGCTAATGAAGGCAATGGAGGAGAGGGAAGGTCAGGGACCAGGGTAGGCAAACAAGAGGGTGCAGGAGATACAGAGCACTGACAGCAGCACCGTAATACAGAGCACTGACATCAGCACCGTGACATACAGCGCTGACAGCAGCTCCGTGACATACAGCGCTGACAGCAGCTCCGTGACATACAGCGCTGACAGCAGCTCCGTGACATACAGCGCTGACAGCAGCTCCGTGACATACAGCGCTGACAGCAGCTCCGTGACATACAGCGCTGACAGCAGCACCGTGACATACAGCGCTGACAGCAGCTCCGTGACATACAGCGCTGACAGCAGCTCCGTGACATACAGCGCTGACAGCAGCTCCGTGACATACAGCACTGACAGCAGCTCCGTGACATACAGCGCTGACAGCAGCTCCGTGACATACAGCGCTGACAGCAGCACCGTGACATACAGCGCTGACAGCAGCTCCGTGACATACAGCGCTGACAGCAGCTCCGTGACATACAGCGCTGACAGCAGCTCCGTGACATACAGCACTGACAGCAGCTCCGTGACATACAGCGCTGACAGCAGCTCCGTGACATACAGCGCTGACAGCAGCACCGTGACATACAGCGCTGACAGCAGCTCCGTGACATACAGCGCTGACAGCAGCTCCGTGACATACAGCGCTGACAGCAGCTCCGTGACATACAGCGCTGACAGCAGCTCCGTGACATACAGCGCTGACAGCAGCTCCGTGACATACAGCGCTGACAGCAGCTCCGTGACATACAGCGCTGACAGCAGCTCCGTGACATACAGCGCTGACAGCAGCTCCGTGACATACAGCGCTGACAGCAGCTCCGTGACATACAGCGCTGACAGCAGCACCGTAAGCAGCCCCAGGAGGAAGTCAGCACAGCACAGGGATGGTGTGATCCCCTCATAATAAGAACCCCCAGGAGGAAGTCAGCACAGCACAGGGATGGTGGGAGCCCCTCATAATAAGAACCCCCAGGAGGAAGTCAGCACAGCACAGGGATGGTGGGAGCCCCTCATAATAAGAACACCCAGGAGGAAGTCAGCACAGCACAGGGATGGTGGGAACCCCTCATAATAAGCAGCCCCAGTAGAAATATGACACCGCTCAACCTCTTCAAAGAGGAGGGTAGGGGCATATAGTACGGTGTGCTTTTTTGGGTCAGGGAAGTGAGCCAAATGAATTAAGAAGGTCTGTGTGCTTGATTCCAAAAATTGTTTATAGACATATACATGGTCTACTGATCACATGTGTTGAATTCCTCCGAGATCCATGCCTCATTCATTTTTAGAAATGTGAGGTAGTTAACACTGTCGTGAGCTAGGCGAGTACGCTTATCGGTCACAATCCCCCCTGCTGCGCTGAACGTCCTTTCGGACAGGACACTGGATGAGGGGCAAGCCAACAGTTCGATTGCAAATTGGGCAAGCTCTGGCCAGAGGTCAAGCCTGCCCACCCAGTAGTCTAGGGGTTCATCACTCCTCAGAGCGTCCACATCGGCCGTTAACCCAATGTAGTCGGACACCTGACGGTCTAGGCGTTCCCTGATGCTGGATCCGGATGACACCTGTCGATGGGTCGGCTGAAAGAATGACCTCATATCCGAAGTCACCAACACATCTTCAAACCGGCCTCTTCTTGCAGGCGCTGTTGGATTGGTACCCGCAAATCCTTCTCTGGGAGTGGGAATTGCTCCTCTGCCAGCGCACGCAAAAGCAGAATGCAGCATTTCTCGAAGCAAGGCCTGGAAGTGCTGCATTCTGACAGCCCTCTGCGACGGCGGTAACATTTCCGCCATTTTGTGTTTGTACCGGGGATCTAAGTACGTTGCCACCCAGTACTGGTCCTTGACCCTCATGCTTTTTATACGGGGGTCCCTATTAAAACACTGGAGCATGAAGGCCCCCATTTGCACTCAAGCGGAAGGTATGTGGTGGTGGTGGTGTTGTTGGTGGTAGTGTCTTTGGGGGTGCACATAGCAGAGAGTGAAGAAGAGGGTGCAGATCGAGAGGATGAGGAGGGTGCAGAAGAATAAGGCTGAGTGAGCCACTCAACCAAGTCTGGTGCGTCCTTTAAAGTAATTGAACGCACCTTCTGCAACTTCCCACTTTGGCTCAAGGCTGTTGCTCCTGCCCTACCCCTACCACCCCTGCGGAAGGGCCTGCCTCTTCCTCTGCCTGTCATTTTTTAAATCACCCTGTGACAAAACTCTTAGTCCCTATACCGCTGAAGGACTGCTGCAGTATAGGGCAGCGGTCAGCAGTAGTGCACGTCAACCCTATGTATTGTGGACCGATAGCGGTCCTTACAGAACAGCAGACTGTAACGCACTCAGGCCTATGTACCGTAGCACCCTATACCAAGTTACCAGTCCTTATAAGAACTTTTGTGGACCAAGCAGGTTGTGTGTTAGTGATTAGCAGACTGTACGTCAGTCCCTATACCAATGAAGGACTGCTGCAGTATAGGGCAGCGGTCAGCAGTAGTGCACGGCAACCCTATGTATTGTGGACCGATAGCGGTCCTTACAGAACAGCAGACTGTACTGCACTCAGGCCTATGTACCGTAGCACCCTATACCAAGTTACCAGTCCTTATAAAAACTTTTGTGGACCAAGCAGGTTGTGTGTTAGTGATTAGCAGACTGTACGTCAGTCCCTATACCAATGAAGGACTGCTGCAGTATAGGGCAGCGGTCAGCAGTAGTGCACGGCAACCCTATGTATTGTGGACCGATAGCGGTCCTTACAGAACAGCAGACTGTACTGCACTCAGGCCTATGTACCGTAGCACCCTATACCAAGTTACCAGTCCTTATAAGAACTTTTGTGGACCAAGCAGGTTGTGTGTTAGTGTTTAGCAGACTGTGCGTCAGTCCCTATACCGCTGAAGGACTGCTGCAGTATAGGGCAGCGGTCAGCAGTAGTGCACGGCAACCCTATGTATTGTGGACCGATAGCGGTCCTTACAGAACAGCAGACTGTACTGCACTCAGGCCTATGTACCGTAGCACCCTATACCAAGTTACCAGTCCTTATAAGAACTTTTGTGGACCAAGCAGGTTGTGTGTTAGTGATTAGCAGACTGTACGTCAGTCCCTATACCAATGAAGGACTGCTGCAGTATAGGGCAGCGGTCAGCAGTAGTGCACGGCAACCCTATGTATTGTGGACCGATAGCGGTCCTTACAGAACAGCAGACTGTACTGCACTCAGGCCTATGTACCGTAGCACCCTATACCAAGTTACCAGTCCTTATAAGAACTTTTGTGGACCAAGCAGGTTGTGTGTTAGTGATTAGCAGACTGTACGTCAGTCCCTATACCAATGAAGGACTGCTGCAGTATAGGGCAGCGGTCAGCAGTAGTGCACGGCAACCCTATGTATTGTGGACCGATAGCGGTCCTTACAGAACAGCAGACTGTACTGCACTCAGGCCTATGTACCGTAGCACCCTATACCAAGTTACCAGTCCTTATAAGAACTTTTGTGGACCAAGCAGGTTGTGTATTAGTGTTTAGCAGACTGTGCGTCAGTCCCTATACCGCTGAAGGACTGCTGCAGTATAGGGCAGCGGTCAGCAGTAGTGCACGGCAACCCTATGTATTGTGGACCGATAGCGGTCCTTACAGAACAGCAGACTGTACTGCACTCAGGCCTATGTACCGTAGCACCCTATACCAAGTTACCAGTCCTTATAAGAACTTTTGTGGACCAAGCAGGTTGTGTGTTAGTGATTAGCAGACTGTACGTCAGTCCCTATACCAATGAAGGACTGCTGCAGTATAGGGCAGCGGTCAGCAGTAGTGCACGGCAACCCTATGTATTGTGGACCGATAGCGGTCCTTACAGAACAGCAGACTGTACTGCACTCAGGCCTATGTACCGTAGCACCCTATACCAAGTTACCAGTCCTTATAAGAACTTTTGTGGACCAAGCAGGTTGTGTGTTAGTGATTAGCAGACTGTACGTCAGTCCCTATACCAATGAAGGACTGCTGCAGTATAGGGCAGCGGTCAGCAGTAGTGCACGGCAACCCTATGTATTGTGGACCGATAGCGGTCCTTACAGAACAGCAGACTGTAACGCACTCAGGCCTATGTACCGTAGCACCCTATACCAAGTTACCAGTCCTTATAAGAACTTTTGTGGACCAAGCAGGTTGTGTGTTAGTGATTAGCAGACTGTACGTCAGTCCCTATACCAATGAAGGACTGCTGCAGTATAGGGCAGCGGTCAGCAGTAGTGCACGGCAACCCTATGTATTGTGGACCGATAGCGGTCCTTACAGAACAGCAGACTGTACTGCACTCAGGCCTATGTACCGTAGCACCCTATACCAAGTTACCAGTCCTTATAAGAACTTTTGTGGACCAAGCAGGTTGTGTATTAGTGTTTAGCAGACTGTGCGTCAGTCCCTATACCGCTGAAGGACTGCTGCAGTATAGGGCAGCGGTCAGCAGTAGTGCACGGCAACCCTATGTATTGTGGACCGATAGCGGTCCTTACAGAACAGCAGACTGTACTGCACTCAGGCCTATGTACCGTAGCACCCTATACCAAGTTACCAGTCCTTATAAGAACTTTTGTGGACCAAGCAGGTTGTGTGTTAGTGATTAGCAGACTGTACGTCAGTCCCTATACCAATGAAGGACTGCTGCAGTATAGGGCAGCGGTCAGCAGTAGTGCACGGCAACCCTATGTATTGTGGACCGATAGCGGTCCTTACAGAACAGCAGACTGTAACGCACTCAGGCCTATGTACCGTAGCACCCTATACCAAGTTACCAGTCCTTATAAGAACTTTTGTGGACCAAGCAGGTTGTGTATTAGTGTTTAGCAGACTGTGCGTCAGTCCCTATACCGCTGAAGGACTGCTGCAGTATAGGGCAGCGGTCAGCAGTAGTGCACGGCAACCCTATCTATTGTGGACCGATAGCGGTCCTTACAGAACAGCAGACTGTACCGCACCCAAGCCTATGTACCGTAGCACCCTAGACAGACCAAGTTACCAGTCCTGATAAAGAGCTTTGTGGAACAAGTGAGTTGTGAATGATTAGCAGACTGCAGCAGAAGGGCAGCAGTCAAGTATAATATTCTTTCTATATTTGGAAGAAAGAATATTATACGTGTACAAGCCTATTACCGTACCACTGATACCAGTCCTGAAAAGAACCTTTGTGGAACTAATAGTAACAGCAAGTCTTTAAAATTATCCTCACTGCCTGACACACTGCTTCCTGCCTGTCCCTATACAAATTGGCAAAAAAGAGTAGGCTGGAACGATTAGCTGGAACAGCTCTTTTGTGGACCTGATAGTAACAGCTAATGATGATGATGATGATGATGATGAAGAAAGACTAATCTGGCTGAGCTGTCCCTAAAATAGCAGCATACAGCGCTCTGTCCCTTTATCTAAACTGACAAAAGAAACTCAGGCTGCTGACCTAACACCTATACCAGTCCTGAAAAGAACTTTTGTGTACCAAATAGCTAGCGTTTTCTCTGTCCCTACTCCACACAGGATCCTTTCCCTACAGTGACAGAAGAAAGAATGTAAAATGGCCACCGGATCGGGTGTATTTATAGGTTAGGGGGAATGTCCAAGTGTCCATGAGCTGTCATGTCTCAATTGGTTGTCCTGTAACACATGATAAACGTGTCACGAAAGGTTAAAGTTCTTGTATACATTAAACACGTAAGTCCGCCGGGGCGAACGACGGAAAAAGGCGTTCGAACCCGCGGACGGCGAAAGTCGGAAATTCGCCGCGAAACGACCGCCGGGCGAACCGTTCGGCCATCACTAATCGCCAGCGTCTGATTTACATGGTGCAGGAATACCTAGGGGCAAGGTCAGACTTGGACACCTTTCCCACCGAAAATCCTCTGGCTTACTGGGTCTTGAGGATGGATCACTGGCCAGAGCTAGCAAAGTATGCAATTGAGCTACTGGCCTGTCCTGCATCCAGCGTTCTTTCGGAACGCACCTTCAGTGCTGCTGGTGGCTTTGTTACTGATCACAGGGTGCGCCTGTCCACCGAATCAGTTGATCGACTGACCTTCACATCCTATCACATCCCTTCAAAACTGCCTATACTGATGCTGAGTGACTGTCCTGTTATGTTGATTGTCTATCCTCTTCCTCCTCCGCTGATATGTTGGAAGAACATTTCTGGTTCTGGGTGATGCCATCAGCCCAATTTTTCTGCTCCTGTTTAACAGGGACATGTAATTACAATTCTTGATATAATATTTCACAGGAGGGCCCGTTCCTGTGCCCACCCAGAGTAACTGTGAGGACTTATAGTGTTGTGGCACCAGCACCACAACCACCAAAGGTCAATTTTTCTACCACTGTTCAACAATGGCATGTAATTACAATTCATGATATAATCGTTCACAGCAGGGCGCTCCAGCGCCCACCAAGAGTCACTTTGAGGGCTTACAATGTTGTGTCAAAACCAACACCTTGTTCTGCAATTTCTGCAGAGCATATAGGGCAGGCCCCTACTTTCAAACATCCAACTTACAAACATCTCCTACTTGCAAACGGAAAGAGACAACAGCAAGTGAGATGAAAAAAGACGGACAGCAAAACAAATTATACAGGGGTGATAACCCTTCCCTATGTTTTCCAAAAAGCTAAAAAATAGTTTTTTTGACTGGAGCTACACTTTAAAAATGTACCAGTTGAAAATTACAAACAGATTCAACTTAACACAACAAACCTACACAGTCCCTGTCTTGTTTGCACCGCCTGTATACTGCTGTTCTGAGTATATAGGGCCTGGGGGGCCACACATATTTCCTTTTTTTAATATGGGTACGGGGTTCCCCTTAATATGCATACAAGACCCAAAGCCATGCCATTTGTCTCAATAATTTTCAACCATATTGCAGGAACCAGATATAACATTAAAACCGCAAGCAGTTTTAAATGATATTATTTCCGTTAAATGTCATTTTGTGCAGGGACTGTTCTAAACACGGGAAACACGTGGCACTTCACAGGCATACTACAGACACCCCCCAGGCACAATATTTAAAGGAATATTTCACTTTTTTTCACTGTAATCGTCATTAAAATCAGTGCTCCCACCAAAACGGCCATTTTTAAAAAGATTTTAGGCATTGACCCATGTCCCCTGGGGCAGGAGCCAGGTTCCCAAACCCTTTTTAGGACAGCATCTTGCATATTAGCCGTTAAAATTAGCACTTTTAATTTTGAACGTTCGAGTCCCATAGACTTCAATGGGGTTCTAAAGTTCGTACGAATTTGGGGTCCGTTCGAAAGTTCTGGTGCAAACCGAACCGGGGGGTGTTCGGCTCATCCCTAATCTTGAGGATGGCTCACTGGCCAGAGCTTGCACAGTATGCAATTGAGCTACTGGACTGTCCTGCATCCAGCATTCTATCTGAACACACATTCAGTGCTTTGCAACTGATCACAGAGTGCGTCTGTCCACAGACTCAGTTGATTGGCTTATCTTCATAAAAATGAATCAGTCTTGGATCACCAGCCACCAAACACCTGATGGTGATGTAACTGCTTTCAACAGTGCCTGAAGCCCAATTTTTCTGCCCCTGTTTAAGAGGGGCATGTAATTACAATTTTTTCTGTAATATTTCACATCAGGGCTCGTTCCTGCACTCAACTAGTGTATCTGTGAGGGGTTGTAGTATTGTGGCACCAGCACCAGTGCCTAAGGCCCAATTTTTCTGCCCCTGTTTAACAGGGGCATTTAATTACAATTTTTGCTGTAATATTTCATAGTGGAGCTTGTTACTGTGTTCAACAACAGAATCTGTGAGGGGTTACAGTGTTGTAGCACCACCGCCACCGCCAAGACCAATTTTTTTTGCCCCCATTTAACAGGGCGTGTAATTACAATTTTTGATCTAATATTTCACAGCAGGGCCCATTCCTGCACCCACCAAGAGTAACTGGGAGGGCTTACAGTGTTGTGGCCCCACCAGCACCTAAGGCACACATTTCTGCAGAGTATATAGGGCAGGCCATATAATATATACAGGTGGTCCCCTACTTTCAAACACCTAACTTACAAACGAGTCGACTCCTACTTACAAATGGAGGGAGAAAACAGGAAGTGAGAGGAAATCTATGCCTAGGAAGGCAAATTCTCTCCTGTAAGAGTTAATATGGGAAAAAGGTGTCTCCATTGATGCTTTATCTCCAATCCTTGTTTCCCTAAAAAACCCAAATTTTCAAAATCCAATTGTAATTGGGAAAGAAAGTGAGGTGAAATCTTCTGAACAGGTGAACAGACAGCAAAACAAATGTTACAGGGTTGATGATAACCCTTCTCTATGTTATCCAAAAAGCTTAAAAATAGATTTTTAATCAAATAAGAACACAGTGCTATAAAAAGCTAGGAGGGTGCTGCTCACCCCAAGTAGATACAAATGTATCTACTTGGGGGCCTTACCTTTCCCCTACCCGGGCCTCTCCTTTTTCCCTTCATCATTACATCTCAGGCTCTTTTTCTGTATCCGTCAACAGACTATTCTGGATTGTTTTGTATATGCAATGTATCCTTATACCAATAATTACCCAGAAAAACCATTTGTTTAACTGTCATGCGTTTCAATTGATGTACATTTTACTATAGTTTGCATACTTGCTCCGTTCAGGCTCTTGATAGAGACTTATATTTATATGACAATAGATGCCATTAAACTTTGAAGAGTATTATGGAATTATACAACTTGATTGGTGAATTCCACTTGGTTTGTTGTGATGGTATGCCCCGACCTGCCATCTACCTCTTTCTTCCCCACCCTTGGATCTTCTTCCCCTTCACGAGCACAACCTCCTTTTAATTTCATGTATTATATAATTTTTTTTTTTTTTCTTATCCTCTAGAAGATCCTGGGTGGGTACTTAGGGGGTACCTGGCTAGTCTCGGCTTTTTGACATCGCTTAACATTAACTTTTATTTTATAACAACTTTTTTTCTTCCGGTGAGAATATGTCTCTCTTCCCTCGAAATCTCCAATGGTCCTTTGCCAGGTTGCAGAGGGAGGGAGGGGCTAATGTGTCTGCCCCCTGCTCTGACTCCCCGGCAAGGGCAGGAGGGGTCTCTGCCTGTAGTCTACGGACAGGCCTCTCTATTGGTTCCCCCTCCCCCCTTGTGGAGGGATGGTGGAAACACATTCCCTTGCCGGTGGCATCCTCGGACACTTCCGGGCGCGTACCTCGGGCGCGTCCGCTCGTTTGGGCGAACGTGCGTGATATACACTTCGCGCGCGTCCGTTCGATCGAACGGACGTGCGCGACGCCGTGACGCCACGTTTTTGCGACGGAAGTGACGAAATTTCGGGGCCGGTTTCCGGCCTTCCAGGACGCCGGGGTGGCCACACGAGGCTGATCCTATTTAGGCAGCCAACACGTTTGGACACGCCGACTGATTGGTGGGCGTTTGCACCTGCAGCCAATCTCCAGGCTTTATATACGAACCTTCATCCATAGGAGGTGTATATTCATCCAGGAGGAGAGAAACCTGTACCCGTGGTTAGGTGAGCACTTATTTCCCCTTTGTACTTGACCTATATTTGGTGATATACTGCACCAAAACAAGCCCTTTTTATTGGCTGTTTAATATGAGGACTGATCTAAACTAATTTACAGATCGGACTTCAGGAAATACGTTGTAGGGGCTGCGCCAGTTACCACTCGTGGTTTAACGCCTAAGTCGCCGTCCCTCATCTTTACCTTCTGGAACAGTTTCCTATTAGGCCTTACAATTCAGGTAATAACCTCACCACCCGCCTTTTTTTTTTTTTTTTTTTTCCATGTCCCTCACCAATGTCACCTAGTTTAGCGCATCTTGTTTTTGCACACTTTCACATGCGGTGTCCTTTTGTTTGTTTGTTGTATGACCCGCATATATCATCATTCACACATGTTTTCACTTTTTCACCACTCCTTTGTGCACTTTTTCTCTCTCTGTTTAAGCGCATATTCATACCGTTCTCACATAGTCCACTTCCCATCACCTTTATTTTTCTTTTTCTTCTCTATTTTTCTCCTTTTCCCCGTCCCCCCTTTTTCTGCATATTAGAGCTCACACACTGACACACATCTGCACACCCACTCATCCCAGGCCATTTTTTCCTTTTTTCCTTTGTTCCCCTCTTTCTTAGGCTTCTTGGACTCCTAGGCGTGGTTTTTCTTTTTTCCCCCCCTCTTCTTTCTCTCTCTATCTGGGTTTTAGAAAGCATGTTATGTGGACATTTGGACAATTGGGGGTGCAAGTGTGTATATGTATATGTGCACATTTGCACAACCCTTGGCATACATAACGGGGATATGATACTATTATCCCCATAGTATGTATGCACTCCATGTCTCCAATACTAAATAATCCTTGCTTTCAATTATTTTATTTAATTAATTAATTTTTTGCCACTGTTGGGATTGTGCTGCAGGTGTGACCCGCCATATCTTCGGTGTACCCTTACTCGCACCTACCCCCCCGGAGTTTCCTCCTCTGGGGGGCAAGGCAATAGTGTGACCTCCCGTGAGTCACGTCAGTGGGTGTATGACACTGCCTCTTCTTCCGTCTGGCATCTTGGCAATATACACGGACCAAGCACCACTCAAGATGTGTAAAGGAAATTGAGATATTGCCTTATGGGAGAACCTTTCTTCTGAAGCACTACAATCCATCTCACCTACCTGGAAGTACATTATTGGGTAAACCATTTTTAAATTGATATTGGGAAATCCCTAATATGTACAACACCGGATTTATTTATTCAGTGTAATCTTGTTTTCCTTTTAACAGACCACCATCTCTGAAGAAGACCCCCTCTGGGGTCGAAATGCGTTAGCTCTATGCTCTCACTGCTATCTACTCATACAGTGTAACATAGTTGTGTCTGTTATTTTACTTCCATGTGACATTATATGTACTTTATATACATGATTTTGTCTGCTATCCAAGTGTTCAGGTGAAGCTCATGTTTGTTTTTACCAATTATTATTAAAATACCTTTTATACTACTTCTTTTGGCTTCTATTACTGTCTCTTGCTGCCTAAAAACCCCGCATATGGGGGAACCAGTTCTATTTGTATCTACTTGGGGTGAGCAGCACCCTCCTAGCTTTTTATAGCACTGTGTTCTTATTTGATTGTTTATCAGACTGGGTGGATAAACACCCTTTTCCTTTTCCTCCTTTCTCTTTCTTTTTCTCTTTTCTTTTCTCTTCTTATGATCCCTTTCCTTTTCTCTCCCCCGAATTGAACACAGGAGGGTTAAACATGAGCTTGGCCTAGCATAACTAACATTGAGGAATTGATTTGTCCTTATATGTATATTTCTATGCAAACATTGTTATGGTAAATAAGAATATGTTTCAAGGTAATGATTGGGATCTGTTGATGTTAGGGTATGAAACAGAATTTGAGAAAAATGATCGGGTTAATACTGAGATTACTATTTTGACTCTCAAACTAATGAGAACACTTGAAAGAAAATCAGCACTATTTTGGCATATCAAATCGTTCGAAAGATATAAGATTGAAAAGATTAACCCATTGGGTCTCAGGGTCCAAAATTTTTAAAAATATTGATCTAATTAGCAATGAATGTAAAACAGAATGGGAGGCCAACCTAAATGCTTGCTCTCAGCAAATGATGACTATCCTTGTCGGGGAGTGCACCAGGCAGATTGAACTCCTTGACAAGGAGATTCACACCTTGGAAATGGCTGTACAACCCTATGCGTCACATACCCTAGCTGTAGAAACCCGGACCAAACTCCGGGATGACTTATCTATCTACAATAAAAATATAGTGGGGGCCTTACCTTTCCCCTACCCGGGCCTCTCCTTTTTCCCTTCATCATTACATCTCAGGCTCTTTTTCTGTATCCGTCAACAGACTATTCTGGATTGTTTTGTATATGCAATGTATCCTTATACCAATAATTACCCAGAAAAACCATTTGTTTAACTGTCATGCGTTTCAATTGATGTACATTTTACTATAGTTTGCATACTTGCTCCGTTCAGGCTCTTGATAGAGACTTATATTTATATGACAATAGATGCCATTAAACTTTGAAGAGTATTATGGAATTATACAACTTGATTGGTGAATTCCACTTGGTTTGTTGTGATGGTATGCCCCGACCTGCCATCTACCTCTTTCTTCCCCACCCTTGGATCTTCTTCCCCTTCACGAGCACAACCTCCTTTTAATTTCATGTATTATATAATTTTTTTTTTTTTCTTATCCTCTAGAAGATCCTGGGTGGGTACTTAGGGGGTACCTGGCTAGTCTCGGCTTTTTGACATCGCTTAACATTAACTTTTATTTTATAACAACTTTTTTTCTTCCGGTGAGAATATGTCTCTCTTCCCTCAAAATCTCCAATGGTCCTTTGCCAGGTTGCAGAGGGAGGGAGGGGCTAATGTGTCTGCCCCCTGCTCTGACTCCCCGGCAAGGGCAGGAGGGGTCTCTGCCTGTAGTCTATGGACAGGCCTCTCCATTGGTTCCCCCTCCCCCCTTGTGGAGGGATGGTGGAAACACATTCCCTTGCCGGTGGCATCCTCGGACACTTCCGGGCGCGTACCTCGGGCGAGTCCGCTCGTTTGGGCGAACGTGCGTGATATACACTTCGCGCGCGTCCGTTCGATCGAACGGACGTGCGCGACGCCGTGACGCCACGTTTTTGCGATGGAAGTGACGAAATTTCGGGGCCGGTTTCCGGCCTTCCAGGACGCCGGGGTGGCCACACGAGGCTGATCCTATTTAGGCAGCCAACACGTTTGGATACGCCGACTGATTGGTGGGCGTTTGCACCTGCAGCCAATCTCCAGGCTTTATATACGAACCTTCATCCATAGGAGGTGTATATTCATCCAGGAGGAGAGAAACCTGTACCCGTGGTTAGGTGAGCACTTATTTCCCCTTTGTACTTGACCTATATTTGGTGATATACTGCACCAAAACAAGCCCTTTTTATTGGCTGTTTAATATGAGGACTGATCTAAACTAATTTACAGATCGGACTTCAGGAAATACGTTGTAGGGGCTGCGCCAGTTACCACTCGTGGTTTAACGCCTAAGTCGCCGTCCCTCATCTTTACCTTCTGGAACAGTTTCCTATTAGGCCTTACAATTCAGGTAATAACCTCACCACCCGCCTTTTTTTTTTTTTTTTTTTTCCATGTCCCTCACCAATGTCACCTAGTTTAGCGCATCTTGTTTTTGCACACTTTCACATGCGGTGTCCTTTTGTTTGTTTGTTGTATGACCCGCATATATCATCATTCACACATGTTTTCACTTTTTCACCACTCCTTTGTGCACTTTTTCTCTCTCTGTTTAAGCGCATATTCATACCGTTCTCACATAGTCCACTTCCCATCACCTTTATTTTTCTTTTTCTTCTCTATTTTTCTCCTTTTCCCCGTCCCCCCTTTTTCTGCATATTAGAGCTCACACACTCACACACATCTGCACACCCACTCATCCCAGGCCATTTTTTCCTTTTTTCCTTTGTTCCCCTCTTTCTTAGGCTTCTTGGACTCCTAGGCGTGGTTTTTCTTTTTTCCCCCCCTCTTCTTTCTCTCTCTATCTGGGTTTTAGAAAGCATGTTATGTGGACATTTGGACAATTGGGGGTGCAAGTGTGTATATGTATATGTGCACATTTGCACAACCCTTGGCATACATAACGGGGATATGATACTATTATCCCCATAGTATGTATGCACTCCATGTCTCCAATACTAAATAATCCTTGCTTTCAATTATTTTATTTAATTAATTAATTTTTTGCCACTGTTGGGATTGTGCTGCAGGTGTGACCCGCCATATCTTCGGTGTACCCTTACTCGCACCTACCCCCCCGGAGTTTCCTCCTCTGGGGGGCAAGGCAATAGTGTGACCTCCCGTGAGTCACGTCAGTGGGTGTATGACACTGCCTCTTCTTCCGTCTGGCATCTTGGCAATATACACGGACCAAGCACCACTCAAGATGTGTAAAGGAAATTGAGATATTGCCTTATGGGAGAATCTTTCTTCTGAAGCACTACAATCCATCTCACCTACCTGGAAGTACATTATTGGGTAAACCATTTTTAAATTGATATTGGGAAATCCCTAATATGTACAACACCGGATTTATTTATTCAGTGTAATCTTGTTTTCCTTTTAACAGACCACCATCTCTGAAGAAGACCCCCTCTGGGGTCGAAATGCGTTAGCTCTATGCTCTCACTGCTATCTACTCATACAGTGTAACATAGTTGTGTCTGTTATTTTACTTCCATGTGACATTATATGTACTTTATATACATGATTTTGTCTGCTATCCAAGTGTTCAGGTGAAGCTCATGTTTGTTTTTACCAATTATTATTAAAATACCTTTTATACTACTTCTTTTGGCTTCTATTACTGTCTCTTGCTGCCTAAAAACCCCGCATATGGGGGAACCAGTTCTATTTGTATCTACTTGGGGTGAGCAGCACCCTCCTAGCTTTTTATAGCACTGTGTTCTTATTTGATTGTTTATCAGACTGGGTGGATAAACACCCTTTTCCTTTTCCTCCTTTCTCTTTCTTTTTTTCTTTTCTTTTCTCTTCTTATGATCCCTTTCCTTTTCTCTCCCCCGAATTGAACACAGGAGGGTTAAACATGAGCTTGGCCTAGCATAACTAACATTGAGGAATTGATTTGTCCTTATATGTATATTTCTATGCAAACATTGTTATGGTAAATAAGAATATGTTTCAAGGTAATGATTGGGATCTGTTGATGTTAGGGTATGAAACAGAATTTGAGAAAAATGATCGGGTTGATACTGAGATTACTATTTTGACTCTCAAACTAATGAGAACACTTGAAAGAAAATCAGCACTATTTTGGCATATCAAATCGTTCGAAAGATATAAGATTGAAAAGATTAACCCATTGGGTCTCAGGGTCCAAAATTTTTCCAAATATTGATCTAATTAGCAATGAATGTAAAACAGAATGGGAGGCCAACCTAAATGCTTGCTCTCAGCAAATGATGACTATCCTTGTCGGGGAGTGCACCAGGCAGATTGAACTCCTTGACAAGGAGATTCACACCTTGGAAATGGCTGTACAACCCTATGCGTCACATACCCTAGCTGTAGAAACCCGGACCAAACTCCGGGATGACTTATCTATCTACAATAAAAATATAGTGGGGGCCTTACCTTTCCCCTACCCGGGCCTCTCCTTTTTCCCTTCATCATTACATCTCAGGCTCTTTTTCTGTATCCGTCAACAGACTATTCTGGATTGTTTTGTATATGCAATGTATCCTTATACCAATAATTACCCAGAAAAACCATTTGTTTAACTGTCATGCGTTTCAATTGATGTACATTTTACTATAGTTTGCATACTTGCTCCGTTCAGGCTCTTGATAGAGACTTATATTTATATGACAATAGATGCCATTAAACTTTGAAGAGTATTATGGAATTATACAACTTGATTGGTGAATTCCACTTGGTTTGTTGTGATGGTATGCCCCGACCTGCCATCTACCTCTTTCTTCCCCACCCTTGGATCTTCTTCCCCTTCACGAGCACAACCTCCTTTTAATTTCATGTATTATATAATTTTTTTTTTTTTCTTATCCTCTAGAAGATCCTGGGTGGGTACTTAGGGGGTACCTGGCTAGTCTCGGCTTTTTGACATCGCTTAACATTAACTTTTATTTTATAACAACTTTTTTTCTTCCGGTGAGAATATGTCTCTCTTCCCTCGAAATCTCCAATGGTCCTTTGCCAGGTTGCAGAGGGAGGGAGGGGCTAATGTGTCTGCCCCCTGCTCTGACTCCCCGGCAAGGGCAGGAGGGGTCTCTGCCTGTAGTCTACGGACAGGCCTCTCCATTGGTTCCCCCTCCCCCCTTGTGGAGGGATGGTGGAAACACATTCCCTTGCCGGTGGCATCCTCGGACACTTCCGGGCGCGTACCTCGGGCGCGTCCGCTCGTTTGGGCGAACGTGCGTGATATACACTTCGCGCGCGTCCGTTCGATCGAACGGACGTGCGCGATGCCGTGACACCACGTTTTTGCGACGGAAGTGACGAAATTTCGGGGCCGGTTTCCGGCCTTCCAGGACGCCGGGGTGGCCACACGAGGCTGATCCTATTTAGGCAGCCAACACGTTTGGATACGCCGACTGATTGGTGGGCGTTTGCACCTGCAGCCAATCTCCAGGCTTTATATACGAACCTTCATCCATAGGAGGTGTATATTCATCCAGGAGGAGAGAAACCTGTACCCGTGGTTAGGTGAGCACTTATTTCCCCTTTGTACTTGACCTATATTTGGTGATATACTGCACCAAAACAAGCCCTTTTTATTGGCTGTTTAATATGAGGACTGATCTAAACTAATTTACAGATCGGACTTCAGGAAATACGTTGTAGGGGCTGCGCCAGTTACCACTCGTGGTTTAACGCCTAAGTCGCCGTCCCTCATCTTTACCTTCTGGAACAGTTTCCTATTAGGCCTTACAATTCAGGTAATAACCTCACCACCCGCCCTTTTTTTTTTTTTTTTTTCCATGTCCCTCACCAATGTCACCTAGTTTAGCGCATCTTGTTTTTGCACACTTTCACATGCGGTGTCCTTTTGTTTGTTTGTTGTATGACCCGCATATATCATCATTCACACATGTTTTCACTTTTTCACCACTCCTTTGTGCACTTTTTCTCTCTCTGTTTAAGCGCATATTCATACCGTTCTCACATAGTCCACTTCCCATCACCTTTATTTTTCTTTTTCTTCTCTAATTTTCTCCTTTTCCCCGTCCCCCCTTTTTCTGCATATTAGAGCTCACACACTGACACACATCTGCACACCCACTCATCCCAGGCCATTTTTTCCTTTTTTCCTTTGTTCCCCTCTTTCTTAGGCTTCTTGGACTCCTAGGCGTGGTTTTTCTTTTCCCCCCCCTCTTCTTTCTCTCTCTATCTGGGTTTTAGAAAGCATGTTATGTGGACATTTGGACAATTGGGGGTGCAAGTGTGTATATGTATATGTGCACATTTGCACAACCCTTGGCATACATAACGGGGATATGATACTATTATCCCCATAGTATGTATGCACTCCATGTCTCCAATACTAAATAATCCTTGCTTTCAATTATTTTATTTAATTAATTAATTTTTTGCCACTGTTGGGATTGTGCTGCAGGTGTGACCCGCCATATCTTCGGTGTACCCTTACTCGCACCTACCCCCCCGGAGTTTCCTCCTCTGGGGGGCAAGGCAATAGTGTGACCTCCCGTGAGTCACGTCAGTGGGTGTATGACACTGCCTCTTCTTCCGTCTGGCATCTTGGCAATATACACGGACCAAGCACCACTCAAGATGTGTAAAGGAAATTGAGATATTGCCTTATGGGAGAACCTTTCTTCTGAAGCACTACAATCCATCTCACCTACCTGGAAGTACATTATTGGGTAAACCATTTTTAAATTGATATTGGGAAATCCCTAATATGTACAACACCGGATTTATTTATTCAGTGTAATCTTGTTTTCCTTTTAACAGACCACCATCTCTGAAGAAGACCCCCTCTGGGGTCGAAACGCGTTAGCTCTATGCTCTCACTGCTATCTACTCATACAGTGTAACATAGTTGTGTCTGTTATTTTACTTCCATGTGACATTATATGTACTTTATATACATGATTTTGTCTGCTATCCAAGTGTTCAGGTGAAGCTCATGTTTGTTTTTACCAATTATTATTAAAATACCTTTTCTACTACTTCTTTTGGCTTCTATTACTGTCTCTTGCTGCCTAAAAACCCCGCATATGGGGGAACCAGTTCTAAAAATAGATTTTTTGGCTGGAGCTACACTTACAAAATGTTCTTGTTCCAAATTACAAACAGATTCAACTTAAGAACAAACCTACAGTCTCTGTCTTGTTTTAATTGTCTGTATACTGCTGTTCACAGTATATAGGGCCTGGGGGCCCCACACCTTTTCTTTTTTAAATTTGGGTGTGGGGGTTCCCTTTAACCACTTTCAGACCGGACCATTTTGCTGGTCAATGACCAGAGGTCTTTTTACAATTTGGCACTGCGCTGCTTTAACTGGTAATTGCGCGGTCATGCAATGTTGTACCCAAACAAAATTTGCGTCCTTTTTTTCCCACAAATAGAGCTCTCTTTTAAAGGTATTTGACTGACTCTGCGATTTTTATTTTTTGCGATATAAACGTAAAAAGACCGCAAATTTAAAAAAAAAAATGATATTTTCTACTTTTTGTTATTAGAAAAATCCAATAAACTCAATTTTAGTCATACATTTAGGCCAAAATGTATTCAGCCACATGTCTTTGGTAAAAAAAAAAGTCAATAACTGTATATTTATTGGTTTGCGTAAAAGTTGTCACATCTACAAACTAATGCCGCGTACACACGAGCGGACTGTATGGCCTACTTAGTCCGCCGAAACATATTTCAGCGGACAGTCCGCTCGTGTGTGGGCTTCAGTGGACTTTTTCAGCGTGCAGTCCGGCGTACTAAGAATTTCGTTTTTTTCGAAATTCTGTCTGTCGTACTCGCATTTCGGCGGACAATCCGGCCGTGTGTATGCCAGTCCGCCGTACTTTTGAAATGAGCGGACTTTTCCCGCCCGGAGAAAAGTCCGCTCATTTCGAGCGGGTATCCAGGTAGGCGGGGCCTGCGAAGGAGACGTCGCTGGCCCCGCCGCCTGGTATGGACTTAAAGGGGAACCCCAACGCCAAAAAAAATCAGCGTGGGGTCCCCCCAAGTCCACAACAGACCCTTGTCCGAGCACGCTACCCGGCCGGCCAGGAAAGGGGGGCGAGCGAGCGCCCCCCTCCTGAGCCGTACCAGGCCGCGTGCCCTCAACATGGGGGGGTGCCTTGGGGAAGGGGGGGCCGCGCGGCCCCCCCACCCCAAAGCACCTTGTCCCCATGTTGATGAGGACAAGGGCCTCTTCCCGACAACCCTGGTCGGGGGGCTTATCGGAATCCGGGAGCCCCCTTTAATAAGGGGGCCCCCGGATACCGGCCCCCCACCCTATGTGAATGAGTATGGGGTACAATGTACCCCTACCCATTCACCTGTAAAATAAAAGTACAAAAAAAAAAACACAACACACGAGATAAAATACTTTATTGCACAGCTCCGGGGGTCTTCCGTCTTCGAGGATCTTCTCGCCGGACTCCTCCGCTATCTTCTTGTAGCTCTTTTGCTAGCGGAGGAGTCCGGCTTTCTTCCTCGCCGCCGGCCTCTTCTCCCGACTTCGGGGGTCTTGTCCCCCTCTTCGGTTCTTCTGCCGGGCCACCACGCCTTCTTATAGCTCTTTTACAGGCGTTGGCCCGGTCTTCTGTCGCCGCCGTATGTGATTTGCACTGCAGTGCGGTGTGAATCACATCCGTTCTCATAAACCGCTGCAATGTGAACCCAGCCTTAGTGACACTGGCGATGGGGGGTGATCACGGGGTTAAACCTTTATTGGGGGGGTTAGGGGGGTACCCTAGAACTAAAGGGGGCTAACCCTAACTGCCCTAACAGTTATTACAGTCACAAATGACACCAATGCAATAAAAAAAAAATGCAATTGGTGAAGGGGGGGGGGGGGGGTGAGAGTGTGCCTGGCATGTTCTACTGTGTAGTGTAGTGTTGGTGCAACTCACCGATCCTCTCTCCTCGGTGCCGGAACGAAAAATACCGACACGGAGGAGAGATTACATCACTTCCTCTGCCTGTGTTTACATTACAGGAGAGGAAGTGATGTCATGCTGCACTTCCATTCGTCAGGAGCGATCGCGATGGGGTGGCCATGAATGAATGGCCGCCCCCTCATCCTCCTCATCATCGCTCCTGAACGGATTACGACCGCCGCTGGCACCTGGGGGGCACGACCATATGCCTGCCCGTGCCATTCTGTCGACGTACATCGTCGTGCGGCGGTCGGCAACTGGTTAATATCCTACAAGACTCAAAGGGCCTGGTAATGGGCTGGGGGGTACCCATGCCATTTTTCTCAATAATTGTCATCAATACTGCTGGGACCAGACATTACATTACAGCTGCAAGCAGTTTTAAATTACTTTTATTCCTTTAGAAATGTCATTTTGTGCAGGGACTTCTAAACACGGGAAACACGTACCACTTTAAAAGCATACTATAGTATGCTATAATCACCCCCCAGGTATGATATTTAAAGGAATATTTCACTTTTAATTTTTCACTTTAAGCATTATTAAAATCACTGCTCCTGAAAAAAATGCAATTTTAAAAACTTTTTTTGCATTGATAAATGTCCCCTGGGACAGGACCCATGTCCCCAAACAATTTTTAGGACAATAACTTGCATATTAGCCTTTGAAATGGGCACTTTTGATTTTTCATGTTCGGGTCCTGCAGACTTTAACGGTGTTCAAAGGTTTGCATGAACTTTCAGTCTGTTTGCATGTTCTGCTGCGAACCGAACAAGGGGGTGTTTGGCTCATCCCTACTTTTTAAGATATATTTATTTTTTAAATATATGAATGATGTATAGCTCCATAGTAGATGCAGGCTCTGTTGTTTCACTATACAACATTTACATGAAAAATCACATGTCTAATTACCATTTAATTAAAAATAATAATGGTTATCTTTTATAATTAGGTGTTACATTGTCATGGAGAGATTGGCTATACATAACCAATCTCCCCTGTGCTATTTGCGCCCCCTTCACCATAATGGTATAATGCAGCCTTCTGCTCCATGTCTCCCCTATTCCCCAGTAAACATACATCACCACCATAGCTTACATTCTCAGCTCCATCAGCATCACTGCCTTCCGGAGCAGTCCCACTTGCTTTTATTTCCAACATCACAAAAGCTATGACAAACAGGAAGAGATGGCTGCATTAGCCAATCGCTTCCTAAATACAAAATGACATCATAGGAAATGACCAAATAAGGACATGACCACACAGGATGTGACTTCAATTAGCCAGACATAACAAAGCATAGTAAGTTTTACAAAAATATTTTGGTTAACATCCTCTGTATATGTTGTGATGGTTTTAACAAAGCCATCTATGCATTTTCTTCTACATGTTTCACTACATGGCCTCTTCAGGAGGTATGCATATGAGATACTAACAAAAAACACAAAGCTATACATATAAAATACAAAACATTATTAATTGGAATAGATGCATCAGATGGAGAGATAAAAAACCCACCAACATGTAGAGCATCCACAACCAAATCCACATCAAAGAAATGCCACTAGAATGGAATAGGCTTCACCATGAGCCTGCTACAACTATGGGATAGCTTGTGGGGCACTGCAGAGAATGTACTGTATGTCAGCCTAAATAAAATCCTATAAACATTGATTTATTAATACTATTCTTATCTATTCTAGAGATTCAATTGAAGCTGCATATTTCCTCACTCATATATTACTCACAAAGGTCATAAATTAAGCGGTCCAATAAGGGGAGCCAGAATGTTTACGTATTGTAACAGATAAAGTCAATATAAATGAATAAAAAAGAACAAATGCTATTAGGGATGTTCATAAATATAAAAGTTTTTTTTATATTGGTTGTAAGGTTACTATAGCCCAAAACTTCATTAAAAAACTTGTGTACATTAACTTTGTTCACCGTTTGCATTTGAATTTGGTTATTGTTTGTTTTGTTATTTAATGTTCAAAATGTATCTCTGGAGAATTACATTTTTTAATAGGGGATAGGCTGCACTGATAGGCTGCACTTGTGGGCACTGATAGGCTGCACTGGTGGGCACTGATAGGCATAGTTAAGGCGGCACTAATAGGCACAGATAAGGTGGCACCGATGGGCACAGATAAGGCGGCACTGATGGGCAAAGATGGGCACAGATAAGATGGCATGGATGGGTGGCAAGGATGGGTGGCACAGATGGGTGGCACGGATGGGTACGGATGGGCACCACTGATAGACAGGACTGATGGGCACTGATAGGTGGCACTGATAGGTGGCTCTGATAGGTGGCACTGCTGGGCACTGATGGGCGGCACTGCTGGGCACTGATGGGCGGCACTGCTGGGCACTGATGGGCGGCACTGGGGTGCAGCACCTTTGAGGCAGATTGTGGGCACTGTGGGTGGCACTGTGGGTGGCACTGTGGGTGGCACTGCTGGGTGGCACTGTGGGCACTGCTGGGTGGCACTATGGGCACTGCTGGGTGGCACTGACGGGGGGCACTTACTTTTATTAAGTGGGGCGCTGCAGGGGGCAGGTGGGCACTGTCAGGGGGCAGGTGGTCGCTAGCAGGGCTGGCCGTGATCGGGACTGATGTCCCGATCACGGCCGCCGGTGATCTGCTTTTTTTTTTCTCCTCGCGCTGTCAGCGCGAGGAGGAATAATAGCCGATTACCGGCTCCGTTATATCACATGATCAGCTGTCATTGGCTGACAGCTGATCACGTGATAAGGGGTTGGGATCGACCCCTTGCACGGATCGGTGATCAGGCGAGTCTCATGGACTCGCCGATCACAGAGCGCGAGGCGCGCGCTCGTACACGGGACGACGTCAATAGACGTCGTCCCGGAAAAGGAGATCCGCGCTGTAGCCGACAATTTAATATAGCGCGGATCTCAAGTGGTTAATTTGTTTTTTTTCATTTTTACTTTCCGTTGATCTTATAATGCATATATTATAGAAAGAGATAAACAGGGGGGAATGTGTGCAATATTCCAAATCAAAAGTATACAATCTAGGGGGACAACACTGCACATTTATAGATATGATACAGTGTGTGGAGTTTTTTCACCTTTGCAAAGTTTGCAAGTGGCAGAATCCAAAGTAAAAAAAATCTCTTTTTATTTTTCAGATAGGTAAATTACTAAGCTCAGCTTTAAATCGAACATCTATTGTTGAAAAAAAAAATCACAGCTAAGCTGATTGACTTTAACACAAGATGAGTCAAAGAGGAGAAGGCTTACATGAGCTATGAGCTATGAGTAAGCCCCCGACCTTGGTGTGAAACATATAAGCTGATACCTGTAGTTCACCTTTGTAACCGGGAACTTGAATAAAGAAATTGCACAGGAGTGTGGCCATCCAGCCTTCTTTTCTTGTAAGTATCTGTTTGCATACAGCACTTGCATCCTCCATGTGGGATAAAGGCTTTTTGGAGCAGCAGGGTAAGAGAAACTGCCTTAGGCCCCTTTCACACGGGACGGATCAGTAATGATCCGCTTGCTCAGCCGTGATCGCTCCGTTGTCCCCGCTGAGCCGGCGGATAACAGGGCGGTCCCGGCACACTCTCCGCTCTCCTCTATGGGGATCGGATGAACACGGACCGTCAGTCCGTGTTCATCCGATCCGCTCTGCAGATGGATAGAAAAATAGGATTTTCCTCCGTCTGCAGAATCGGACAATAGCGGAGGCGGATGATATCGGGTGCCTGCGGATGTTCATCCACAGACAACCGCTATCCCATAGGGATGCATGTATGTCCATATTTCATCCGCAAATGGATGGATGAAATATGGACATACGGTCCGCATGTGTGAAAGGAGCCATAGAGCGATGTACATGTACTTCATTTTTTGTGTTGAAGGGTGTGGAATGGACTTTGGAGGGACACCACAACGTTTTTCTCTATTTTTGTTCTTTACTTAAAAGGAATCCCCTCTTGGAATCCATAACAAAGCTTAATTAACAATTAGGATTCTTCTATTCATTTTCTGGTGGGCAATTTTTTCAGCTTTTTTGTCATTCTTGCTGTAGGATTTACTAAAAAACTACAATAAAAAAATATTGCTGTAATTTACTTGCCAACATTCTTTTTGTTTTAAAACTATCACGGAGAGTTCCTTTCTTCTCCTTGAGCTACAGCAAAAGCTGAGCTCTATCACTTCCAGTAGTGGATGCGGTACAACCTACATATACACACACATAAACTGAGCCTGAGTGGAACACCAAGATACTTTGGGTCAAAATAAGACAGATTGCCGATTTGTCAGGAAGGCCGACCTGGATCCTGTGTCTCTGCAAAGCAGTGACAAGGATTCTCATCTTCCCCTAGTAAAATATCCTACCAGAGAGTAAAAAAACACAGGCTAGGCACCCAGTTGACCATTTGATCATCCCCGATATTAAACCCTTGCCCAACCTTTGTCATTAGTACAGTAACAGTGCATATTTTTTAGCACTGATCACTGTATTAGACATGTGCATTCCGAAACGAAATTCGGACGAATTTTCATTATTCGGACATTCGGATGCATCCGAATAACCGAATTACAATGCTAACGAATTCAAATTCTAATCAAATTTGAAAAATGACATTTTGCGACCCGACTTTGGGGCCATGTATCTCGGGGCCACTTATAGCTAGGAACCCCAAATTTGGTATGCAAACACAGTTTGGGGTTTCTAGCACCAAGTGACCCCGAGTTACGGGGCCCCAAAGTCAGGTCACAAAATGTCATTCTCTGCTGCAGAAAAGTGCTTGATATTTTGCAACCCGACTTTGGGGCCCCATAACTCGGGATCACTTGGAGCTAGAAACCCCAAATTTGGATATGTTGTAGAGACAATAGAACAGAACAGAATAAAATATAATATATTCTATTCTGTTCTGTTCTATCATTTTTCTAGTCTATTTTCTATTTTATTATAATCTTTTCTATCCAAATTTTAAATTAATTAATTAAAAATTTTGAATTCATACTATTCGAAATTCAAATTTATTATATTTGAAATTTGAATTTCAGAAGATGGTTGTATATTCTTTCTATTTTATTCTATTAAATTATATTTTTTCTAATCTTTTCTATTTGAATTAGAAATTTTGGAAGATGGTTACATCTGTCACATCAACTTCTCATACTTGCAGTGTACCAGTGCAAAACAACACACACATCCTATTTCATTTATATTACTTTTCTGCAGCAGAGAATTACATTTTGCGACCCGAATTTGGGGCCACATATCTCGGAGTCACTTAAAGCTAGAAACATCAAATTTGGTATGCAAACACAATAGAACTAGCACTATAACATATACAAATTTGGGGTTTCTAGCGCCAAGTAACCCCGAGATACATGGCCCTAAATTCGGGTCGCAAAATATTTTCGAATCCGGTAGAAATAGTTTTGAATGCGGTTGAAATAATTTCGAATCATGTTGAAATCATTTCGAATTCGGTAGAAATATTTTCGAATGTGACCAATTTTTCAAATTCGGTAGAAAACTAAATGAAATACGAAAACGAATTTAACAAATTTAACTAATATAACTAAATGAAATTAATTAATTAACGAATTAAAACGAAACAAAACTAAACAAATTTTTTCCTTTTGCACATGTCTACACTGTATTAGTGTCACTGGTTCCCAAAAAAGTTTCAAAAGTGTCAGTTAGTGTCCAAATATCTGCTGCAATATCGCAGTGCCGCTATAAGTTGCTGATCACCACCATTGCTAGTAAAATAGATAAATTAAAAAAATCCAATAGCTTGTAGAAGCCATAAGCTTAAAGCCGCGTACACACGTAGCGGTATGTCCGACGTACTTAGTCTGGCGGACTTCCCGCCAGACTGTCCGTCGGACTTTCCGAACGGGCTACTTGCCCACACACGGCACTTTTTCAGAGGACTAATACGGCGTACTAAGTCCGCCGTACTATCCGCCCTACTTTTGAAATGAACGGACTCGCCCACACACGTGGAGGAAAGTCCGCTCATTTCGAGCGGGTCTCCAGGTAGGCGGGGCCCGCGAAGGAGACGTCGCTGGCCCCGCCGCCTGGTATGGACTTAAAGGGGAACCCCAACGCCGAAAAAAATCGGCGTGGGGCCCCCCCCCAAGTCCACAACAGACCCTTGTCCGAGCACGCTACCCCCCTCCTGAGCCGTACCAGGCCGTGTGCCATCAACATGGGGGGTGCCTTGGGGAAAGGGGGGGCCACGCGGCCCCCCCACCCCAAAGCACCTTGTTCCCATGTTGATGAGGACAAGGGCCTCTTCCCGACAACCCTGGCCGTTGGTTGTCAGGGTCTGCGGGCGGGGGGCTTATCGGAATCCGGGAGCCCCCTTTAATAATAATAAGAAGAAGAACGGAAGGCGGCGGCGGCGACAGAAGACCGGTAAAAGAGCTATAAGAAGGCACGGTGGCCCGGCAGAAGAACCGAAGAGGGGGACAAGACCCCCGAAGTCAGAAGAAGAGGCTGGCGGCGAGGAAGAAAGCCGGACTCCTCCGCTAGAAAAAGAGCTACAAGAAGATAGCGGAGGAGTCCGGCGAGAAGACCTCCGAAGACGGAAGACCCCCGGAGCTGTGCAATAAAGTATTTTATCTCGTGTGTTGTGTTTTTTTTGTACTTTTATTTTACAGGTGAATGGGTAGGGGTACATTGTACCCCATACTCATTCACATAGGGTGGGGGGCCGGTATCCGGGGGCCCCATTATTAAAGGGGGCTCCCGGATTCCGATAAGCCCCCCGCCCGCAGACCCTGACAACCAACGGCCAGGGTTGTCGGGAAGAGGCCCTTGTCCTCATCACCATGGGGACAAGGTGCTTTGGGGTGGGGGGCCACGCTCAGGTGAGGGGGCCGCGCTCAGGAGGGGGGCGCTCGCTCGCCCCCCCTTTCCTGTCCGGCCAGGTAGCGTGCTCGGACAAGGGTCTGTTGTGGACTTGGGGGGGACCCCCATGCCCGATTTTTTTCGGCGTTGGGTTTCCCCTTTAAGTCCATACCAGGCGGCGGGGCCAGCGACGTCTCCTTCGCGGGCCCCGCCTACCTGGAGACCCACTCGAAATGAGTGGACTTTTCTCCGGGCGGGAAAAGTCCGCTCATTTCAAAAGTACGGTGGACTGGCATACACACGGCCGGATTGTCCGCCGAAATGCGAGTCCGGCAGGAAGATTGGTGTGCAACACGGCATTCTAAGTCCGCCGTACTTTCGGGTCAAAAAAGTATGCCGGAGGCTACGCACGGGGGGATTGTTTGGGGCGGACTTGAGTTTGCCGGACTTTTCCACCGGATTGTTTGATCGTGTGTACGCGGCATTATGCAAACCAATCAATATATACTTATTGGGATTTTTTTGTAACCAAAAATATGTAGCAGAATACACATTGGCCTAAGTTGATGAAGAAATTAGATATTTTACATTTTTTTATTGGATATGTTTTATAGCAGAAAGTAAAAAATATTTATTTAAAAAAATATTGTCTGTCTTTTTTTGTTCAGAGCACAAAAAAAAAACACACACAGAGGTGATCAAATACCACCAAAGGAAAGCTCTATTTGTAGGAAAAAAGGCCATACATTTTATTTGGGTACAGTGCCACACAACTGCGCAATATTTGCAGTGCCGTGTTGTTAAAAATTAAGCTTTTTTTTGCTTTTTTTTATATGTAGATATGCTTTATTGAACTCTCTGGATGGACTTTTTTGAAAATCATATCACAGAAAGTGTGGAGGAGTGTTGAGAACTCAGAGTAGACAAAAAGTATCTGGACAGGAAAGGGTGTTTTCACCTTCACTGAGAAACAACCTGGAAATAATTGGGAGACAGAATGAGAGGAGAGACACAGGAGTAACAAACTACAAGCAGAAGCTGTGAGATAAACTTTCTCCTTTTTTTATGGTTCCATATTTTAATGCTGACTTTATTTTTGCAACTGAATGACAGTAGCCACTTACTGTATGCTGAAAAAAAGATTGCATATAGAGAGGGCTATATATATATTTTTTTTGCATTTAAGCATACAGCCAGAGGCTGTTTTTGTATTTAAACACAGATATCAGAGATCATGAGGAATGATTGGCAAACCTACATATGTTTTGTGGGGATAGTATCTGGTAAGGATGAGCTCCGGCGCATTCGCAGAGCCCACCAGGATGTCGGTACTGTGCTGCGCTAATCACAGGCAATGAGACATTTCCTGATCTCTGCAGCCGCCGATCGGGAAATGTCTCACTGCCTGTGATTAGTGCAGTGTCCAGCGTGGGCTGTGCGAACACACCGGAGCTAATCCTTAGTATCTGGTCAATCAGAATACTTAATGATTTTTGAAACAAATGAAAAGTAATTGCGCAACACTAGTGTGGATTTCCTCACGTCCAATTTGCATGTCAGGAGTAAGGATGAGCTCAGGTGTGTTCGCATGGTCCATGTGCAGAGCCTGCCAGGAAGTTGGCGCAGCGCTGCTCTAATCACAGGCAGTGAGACATTGCTCCGATGCGCTGCTGCAGAGATCGGGCAATGTCTCTCTGCCTGTGATTAGCACAGTGCTGCGCCGACTTCCTGGCAGGCTCTGCGCGTGGACCATGCGAACATGCTTGAGCTCATTCATAGTCAGGAGACTGTCACTGGCTTTTTCCCCCCACAAATAGAGCTTTCTTTTCTTGGTATTTTATATAATATTAAGGGGAACCCCGAACCAAAATTTAAATAAAATTGTGTGGGTTCCCCCCAAATTTCATACCAGGCCCTTTGGGTCATGTATGGATATTAAGGGGAACCCTGCACCAAAATTTAAAAACAAAATGGCTTAGGGGTCCTCCACAAATTCATACTAGACCCTTATCTGAGCATACAACCTGGCAGGCCACAGGAAAAGAGGGAGGGTGAGAAAGTGCCCCCCGAACCATACCAGACCCCATTCCCCTCAACATGGGGAGGATGCTTTGGGGTCTGGACCCCAAAGCACCTTGTCCTCATGTTGATGGGCACAAGGGCCTCTCTCCCACAACCCTTGATCAGTGGTTGTGGGGGTCTGCGGGCAGGGGGCTTATCGGAATATGGAAGCCCCCTTTAACAAGGGGACCCCCAGATTCCAGTCCCCCCATGTGAATTGGTAATGGGGTACATATAATTTCATGAAAAAAAAGTGTCAAAATAGGTAAAAAAAAATGAGACAGGGACAAGTCCTTTATTAATAAAGGAAAAAGTCCAGCGATGTAGATCCATTTCGCACCAACAACCGAAAAAACAAACAAGGCCACAACAGATGTGCCTCGATAGGAGGCTCCTGCCAAATGATGCTTCACTCTCTGACAGCTCTTATTTAGCTGAGGGCATTGCCACCTGGTGACTTACACGGGTGACCCCACCCCCTCTGATGCCTCGGAGGTGTGGGAAAGCCCTGTGGTGTCAGAGGGGGCGCGGTCACCCCTGTATGTCACCAGGTGGCCCCCATAGCTATATAAGAGCTGTCAGAGCGAGAGAAGCGTCATTCGGCAGCAGTCTCCTATGGAGGCGCATCAGTTGTGGCTTTTTTTAATTATTATTTTTCATCATTGGCACGAGATGGCTCTACATCACTGGACTTTTTTCTTTTTTTAATAAAGGATTGTCCCAAGCTGTCTCTTGTGTGTTTTTTTTTTTTTTACCATTTTTGACACTTTTTGGGTGAAATGGTAGGGGTACAATGTACCCCGTTACCAATTCACAAAGGGGGGAGAGATCTGGGGGTCCCTTTGTTAAAGGGGGCTTCCAGATTCCAATATGCCCCCTGCCCGCAGGCCCCCACAACCATCGGCAAGGGTTGTGGAGATGAGGCCCTTGTCTCCATCAACATGGGGACAAGGTGCTTTGGGGTCCAGACCCCCAAAGCATCCTCCCCATGTTGAGGACATGTGGCCTGATATGGTTCAGGAGGGGGTACTCTCTTGACCCCCCCTCTCTTACTGCAGCCAGCCAGGTTGTGTACTCGGATAAGGGTCTAGTATGGATTTTTGGGGGACCCCTATGACATTTTTAATTATTTTTTTTAATCTGCCACTGGGTTCCCCTTAATATCCATACCAGACCTGAAGGGCCTGGTATGGAATTTGGGGGACCCCCACTCAATTAATTTTTTTAAATTTTGGTTCGGGGTTCCCCTTAATATTCATACCAGCCCCAAAAGGCCTGGTAATGGACTGTGGGGGAACCCTTGCCTCTTTTTTTTTTTTTCAATGAGTTTTATCTGTATTGCCGAGACACGACAATTCATTACAGCCGCGATCATTTTTAAATGACTTTTTTCCTTTAGAAATGTAATTTTGCTGTGGGACTGTTTTAAACACGGGGAAAATTTGCCATTTTACAGGCATACTATAGACACCACCTAGGTACGAAATTTAAAGGAATATTTCACTTTTATTGTTTCACCTTAAAAATTATTAAAATCACTGCTCCTGAAAAAACTGCCATTTTTAAAACTTTTTTTGCATTGATACATGTCCACTGGGGCAGGACCCAGGTCCCCAAACACTTTTTATGACACTACCATACATATAAGCCTTTCAAATTAGCACTTTTGATTTTTCATGTTAATCCCATTGACTTTTAATTGGTGTTCCGCGGCTTTCGAATTTGCCACGATCACAGCACAAATTGTTCACTATTCGGTGAACAGGCTAACATCCGATGTTCGGGTTGAGCTTACGTTCGACTCGAACATCGGGCTCATCCCTACTTCTGAGTAGAGATGGGTCTGTGCGTGTTTGAAACCCCACATGCCTAAACCTGCCTTGAAGCCAACACTGCACAGGCCTAATCACAGGCAGTGAGACATTTTCCGATCCGTAGCTGCAGAGACTGGGAAATGGCTCACTGCCTGTAAATAGCTGTGTGCAATGTCAGCTTCCTGGAGGGATCTGGCATATGGGGTTTCAACATGCCCAAGCCCATCTCTAGTCCTGACTATGGCGATACCACATGTGTGAGACTTTTTCACAGCCTAGGCAAGTAGAGAGGCGCAACATCTAAGGAGTACCTACAGCCATGATAAACTCTAAAACCAGGCCTTCTTCTGACGCTTTTTGTTTACAAGTAAAAAATCTGTGTTTTTACTAGAAAATTACTTAAAACCCCCAAACATTATATATTTTTGTAGCAGAGGCCCTGGAGAATAAAATGGTGGTTTTGCAAATTTTTATGCCACAAGTTCTTTGCGCTGCAGTTTTTCAAATGCAATTTTACATGCTAATGCATAAATACACTTTGATGAATTTTAATGTACACACAAAGACAATATAATCCCCACATTTTTTTTTTTTGGACTATACCTAATGTGTGGTGCGATTGCCATTTACATATATGTATGGGACCAACGTGTGTGTTCGCCTTTGCACGCATGCACGGGGGCACTTTACATTTGTTTTTGTGCACTTGTACAATATGACAGATGTTGAACGCCCACCGGTGGCCAATGGCAGATGTTGATGTTGCAATGGAATAATATTGCAGATGTTTTTTTTTTGCACTGGTACAGATGTTGATGAGACACATAAATTGTGACTTATGTATGGTACAGACCCCCCCCCCCGTTTCCCTCCCCCCTCTCTGACTGTGGAGACAGAGACATGTGTCTCTCTAAAGATTGGATGTGATTGGGAGGGCAAATCACAGCACCCATATCCCGATCTGTAATGGGCTGACTCACCACTTTCTATTAAGCATTATAAAAACTCTTTACTTACTGTAAACGTCTTCTCAACACAGCAAAGGCATGTATTCCTGCATTATGGAACAGCCCTAACCCTGTAGCTCAATGGGTTGCCTGGATATCAGAGATCCAGCAAATAGAGAATCTAAATATTATACTAAAAGAACAGGAGGAGAAATATTGAAAACTCTCCTTACTACTTTATAAGGATCAAACACATCTTGCCTTCCAACGGTAATAAACTGGGACCTATTGGCTCTGGCGGACCCTCATTGTGTAGGTACAGGGCCTGTTGGGTGGGAGGTACTCTCGAATTATCCTCCTCCCTCCTCTATCCTTCCCACCCCCCTGCCCTTTCCCCCCTTATATCAACTTCCCATTTCTTTCTCTTACTGACTTGGGGTTCAACACATTCCCCCTTCTGCATGTACATATACCTAAAAGGGAGGGAAGACTTGACCTGGTGCATAGACAAGATACATTTTGGCCAGTTATTTGGTGTTTTGTGGGTCCACGGAACCTTGTCATACTTGCATTTATCAGCCAAGTTATGTGATGCCTCGTTTGTTGTATTTTTTTTTTGTTGTGAATGCATGTATTTGACTTTTGCAATGTTATGGAGTTTCAGGTTCAGGGAGCTTAAGAAGACACAGCCACTCAATAAAATTGGAGTAGAAGCTGTTCAACTTTTAAACTTTGTAAGGGGTCTCCGAATTATGAGAGCTGAGATGTGGAACTAGACATGTGTGATTCAGTTCATTGGCATTTGTTTTTTGGACGAACATTTTATTTTATGAGATTTGGATAGATCAGCATTAACGAATGGACATTGATGAATGGCAACGAATCTCAAAAATGCATTTTATTTGTGTCATTCAGATGACATGCATTTTTTTTTTTATATGTTGATAACATTTGAATTCAACATTTGATAACATTGTGAATGTAGTTGGTTGTTAAGAAGTGGGTGGCTGCCGTATCCTTCTCCTTGAAGAGGAAGTAAACTATCCCACACTGATGCTTCTTTTCATTTAGTCCATTATAATAAGTAATTATCCAACTATAGCCACTGTATTCCAGTCCAAATCGCATATCACATGTTCTGGTTTTTCTCCGTGTGTGGGCAAGTCCGTTCATTTCAAAAGTCCGGCGGACTCCCGCCATAGTCCGGTTTGTCCACCGGAAAAGTCCAGTCGTGTGTGTGTGTGTGTGTGTGTGTGTGTGTGGGCAGATCCACTCATTCGGAAAGTCCGGCAGACCTCAGGTGCAAAGTCCGGCGGGCGTTCCGCCAGACTAGGTCCACCGTACTTAGTCTGCCGGATAGTCCGATCGTGTGTATGCGGCATACGACATAAAGACATAAAAAACTTGTATACCAAGCCCCCTTTAACCCCACCCACCCCGTAATCTGTGCAATATTCCATATAGTGCAGGAGCATAATCGAAGTCGACAACCTTGCTGACAAAAACAATTGTTATTCTAGAATCTTATGTATTACACCATCTTCTCAAGGAAACAGTCCTCTACTAGGTCACAATTGAGTTGCAGTTTAACTATGGTTTCAAATGGGTCTAAACCACTGCAGTTCCTATATTAGAGTGTCATTGGCATTAACCCAGCTCTGCCACACCTTGTTTCCAGTATGACATTGTAGGGGGTTTGGGCTTTTCCAGCATAGTAAGGTGGCTTACATGCGTAGAACAATGAAAGAGAGATCATAGTCCTTTGGGCCCTACGTGGTGATACCTCCTCCACCAGGCCCAGTAAACATACTGAGACTGTAGGTGGGATAGGTATAGTCAGTAAACCTTGAATGGTACACGAGACCCCCATCCAAAACTCCTGTATCGGCCGGCAATGCCAGAATATATGGTCAAAGTTTGCAGGCTTGGTGATGCATCGCCAGCACTCAGCTGCGCTAGTGCCATATATGCTGGCTATCATTGCTGGGGTTTAATATACCCTGTGCACAATTGAAATTGAATGAGCCTGTCCCTTGCCACTAGAGCCCCAAACGAGTGATCCCACATATCATGGACATACGAAAAATCAGACTCTCGTATGACCCCATACAAGCTGCTTCCAACACATTGGCTGCATCCCCGTCATCTCGTAACAACAAGCATCTAGCAACCACCATTTGCCCGCTATAAAATATTTGAATAGGTCCGGAAGGGCTAGTCAACCCTGTCCCAGGGGTTCTTGTAGTGTACGGAGACTAATCCTGGGGTATGCTGTGGACCATAGGAAAGAACCGAACAGACTGTTCATACACCTAAAGAACAAGAAGGGAGCCCAAATTGGGGAATTTTGTAAGAAGACCAGCAAAATTTTCATTTTCAAAAGGTTTACCCTTCCAATAAGAGAAAGTGGCAGGTGTCTCCAAGCATCCAGCTGTATTTTTACCTTGGCCAGGAGTGGGAGGAGATTCAATGACATGAAATCGCTTACTTTGGGAGATATATGAATACCTAGTTATTTAAACTGAGATACCCAGGCAGTGGGGACAACTTTCGTCGCCAGAGCCTGAACACCCATGTCAATGGCCATTGCATTTGATTTCTCCCAGTTCACACATAGCCCTGAGAACCGGGAGAATTCCTCTAAGATCTCAAAGACTGCCTCTAAAGATGGTCCTGGGTCTTGTAGGAAGAGAAGCATGTCATCTGCATACACATCGATACACTCTTGAATGCCTCCCATTTCTAACGCCTTCACATTAGCCGATTTCCTGAGAGCTATGGCCATCCCTGACGCGTACCCCTACCCACCACAAACTGAGGGGAGACTGACATACCTAGCTTATTGTCTGATTGTAGAGCAGAGATATCCTATGTTTTAGAACCACAGACATGCAATTCCAGTCCACGGAATCTAAAGCTTTAGTTATGTCAAGGGATACCACCCCCCCAGCCCCATGATTGGCATGGTCAATCTGTAGATGTGCGGACAGTCGGCGAGGGTTAGTGTCCGTAGACTTCTGAGGAATAAAGCCTGTCTGATCTATGGCCCCCAGGGTAGTGATAACCCTCGACAGCCTTGTGGCCAGTATCTTTGTTAAGATTTTAAGGTCCTGATTCAAAAATCCTATAGGTCTATAAGAGGAGCAGAACAACGGATCCTTACCCGATTTGGGCAGAAAGATCACCTGGGCCTCCAATAGCGAGTCTGGGAGAAGCTTATTTTCTAAACAAAAAAGGAAAAGAGACCTATGCCATGGGACCAGAGCCTCCAGATGTGATCTACACCACTTTATACAAAACCCATAGGGCCTGGGGATTTGTGAGGGGGGAAGGATCTGATAGCCGTTTCAATCTCCTTCTCCATTATCTCAGCCTCCAGATTGTTCCTATCTGTCTCCGACAGAACAGGAATATCTAGAGAAGACAACAGTGCCTCCAATTCCTGTGCATTATAAGCTAGGATAGGAGCATATAGTGCTTTGTAATATTCTACAAACGTATCCAGGATAGCAGTTGGATCCGTAAGTCGGACCCCTTGGGCATTTTTAATGAGTTATGTTTGTCTGCATTCTCTGTTCTGTCACTAGAATAGCCAGTAACTTCCCATTTTTATCACCTTGTTAAAAGATGCCCTCTTTGTCCAAGAAGTATGCGTCAGCTCTGTGAAGTGCAGCTCCAAAAGACGGCAAGCCTCCAGTAGCTCTATGTAGGTGACATTGGACTTATTTGCATGAGCTAGTTTGCGCGCCCTTTCCTCATCTTGTAATTCCTGGGTTTTACTATTGTATACTTTATGTGCTTGTTTAATGGCCGATTATATACTGTCCCCACATACATGCCTTGAAGGCATCCCACACAACAGGTAGGTCAGCCGACTCAAGATTGTCCTCCCAGTAGCCAGAAAAATGTGGTGCCACCTGAGAGGACACTGACTCTACCTCCAACCAACCCGGATTCAACGTCCATGCTCCCCCCCCCCCAAGCAACAGGGGGAGACCAACGTGCACAGATAAGGGTGTATGGTCTGACAGGACATCAGCAAAATAATTTGTAGCATGGGGTCATTAGCAAATGCCAGATCTATTCGTGAGGAAGATCTATGGGTTTTAGATAGATAGGAGAAGCTCCTGGTGGTAGGATTTTTTCCATCTCCACAGCTCTGTCAAAGAAGCTGTGTCTGCCCAGGCGGCAAGATTCACTGATGTTGCCCTGGACACGTTGGACGAATCCAAGGTGGCACACAAGATGGCGTTGAAGTCGTCTGCTATCAGGAGGGGGAGCAACAACAATAAGGAACCGACCTCCAGGGTCAGATATGACCTGATGGATTGCACAGGGAACCACCTTGTTGATTAAAATAGCAACTCCTCTGGCATAGGTGGAGTATGTTGCATGCAATGCACGCTGGATCCAGGATCTGCGCATGGTCAGCACTCTGTTCCCATCCAAGTGCGTCTCCTGCAAAAACACCACCTGTGGCTTGATCAGTTTAAAGTATTGGAACATCAAGGCTCGGCGGAACTTATCGTTTAAGCCTCAGACGTTCGGAGACACCACTTTGACAATTGACCCCACCATAAACCTATATTAGCAGAAGATATAAATAACTGTATACCGCCAGTATGAGTAAATGAGACCAAGAGCTTTTCATATATTGCAAGTGTATCAGAGCTCATATGTCACCAAGGGCCCAGTATGAAACATTGCACGTTCCTTGAAAATAAGTCCCATGTAATTCCCTGCTGCAGGGTTAAGAAACCAAAACAACCTATGCACGCAGCTTGTTCCCAAAACTTTTCTCCAAACAGTGAGAAAGCGTGACCACAAAAAAAGGTCCAAAACAAAACAGAAAAAAAGAGCAAAAAAAAAGAAGTTTTTTTACATTTTTTTTAAACACATTTATTCATCAATTTAGGCCAATATGTATTCTGCAATGTTTTTGGTAAAACAAAACAAAAAAAACACTAAGCATATATATTGAAGGGTATGCACAAAAGTTATTGCGTCTACAAAATAGGGCATCAATTTTAGGGACTTTTAATTTTTGTTTTTACTGGAATGGCGGCAATTTGTGATTTTTAGCAGGATTGTGACATTGCGGTGGACAAATCTAACCCTAAGTGACACTTTTTGGTGCTATAAAAATGCACTGATCACTGTATAAATGGCCCTGGCAGGGAAGGGGTTAACGCTAAGGGGTGATCAAGGGGTTAAGTGTTCCCTAGGGAGGTGCTTTTTTACTGTGGGGGGAGTGGACTAACAGGGAGTAGAGGGAGATCGCTGTTCCAGATCAATAGGAACAGCAAATCTCTCCGTCTCCTCCCCTGTCAGAACATGGATCTGCCTTGTTTACATTGGCAGATCCCTGTTCTACCTCTGTGAGGAGCGAACATGAGTGGCCGTGGACATCAAGCTGCTGGTGGCCTGTGTGCACCCACATGATCCCATGCATGGGCCGACCTCCTGGGATGTTGGTTCACGCAGTTGAGCCACCTTGCCACAGTATATCTGTAGTGGGTGGTTAGCAAGTAGTTAAATCAAATAAATATTCACTTCAATTATCATGTTTACTTATTTTATTGACACTTCATTGGATATTCAAAATATGCATGACTTTGCTTTTTTCCTTGATTGGGTATTTAAAATGAGTATATACATACATTTTTTTTAAGTAAAAATTCTCAAATGCTTTAGAAAATCAGCCGCATTATTTCCTTTCAAACCTAATTTACTGTACAAATTATTCAGTAAGTGAGTTTAGAGAGGCTTCCAATTCCTCAGAAGAAAAATGGAGAGTACACACAGATTGAAGCTCGGATGGTTCAACAGGGACCTCACAAATTTTAACTTGTGTTTGACACTTCTTGTTTGACAAAATTCAATCCGTAGATTGACTTCTGTCAAATTGCCATGCTGGAAAATGTTCATCAAGCATACCATTCAGCCAATTGGTTGCAGGTGCTGATTGATGTTTTCTGACAGTGGAGAATCCTTGGTATCAGAATGCAATGTTGCAGTGGGAAGAATTCCTTTTATCCACCTCAATTTGTGTGGATGGAAGGAATCGGTTCATCTTTTTTGTTCAGCTTCCCAGTTGAAACTGAGTTGTAACAAGCTTTAAACGTAACTGGATGTTAACAGATCAGACACCAAGAATTTATTGACCTTTTGCACTATAGAAAGAAATGAATTTTTTGGATTGAACAATAATTGGAGTTAAAGTAGTAATTATTATTAAAAGACAACCTGCTATGATCTTTAGACATGTGCAGTTAGTTACGTTCCAAATTAATATTCAGACACACAAGTTTACCAATGCTTTGAAAAACTAAACAAAATTCGTCAGAATTTTCATAATTCAAATTGAAATTTCAAATAGAATTTTACATCAAATTCCATTTGAATTTGAACTGTAAACATATTTCTGAAATCAAAGACTGTGTGTGTGTGTTATTAGAGTATCATTTTAGAATAAATGCTGTTTTTGTTAAGACAAAGGTGATTTTAAGAGTCATTGTAATCGCTTGATTACCATCTTGTTCACTTTGCCTCATTCAAATCGAAAAGAAAAATAACATTTTAATTTTGACTGATTCAAAATGTATAGATTTGAATGTCTTCAATCGAAACAAAAATCGGTAAATTCAATTCATATTCAGAAATTTTTTTGAACAAATCAACCAAAAGAAACAAAATCACTAGGTTAACAAATCTAAACAAAAAAACATTTTTTGTCATGCACATGTCTAATGGTCTCCATAATGAGAAATTATAAGTACTGATTTTTAGATAATACATTTAAAGTGTATAAAGTTATATATCTGTACTTGTCATTCTGTATATTATGAATTTGCATAACCATCTATTTTTATATTTCATATAGGTAAATCAATCAGCTCAGTTGTTAACTCAACACCAACTGCTGAAAAAAGAAATAACACAGCTAAACAGATCTCTGATAACACGAGATGAGTCAAATAGGAGAAAATTTATATCCATGCCCTGAGTGCCAGAAGATTTTTCCATCAAAGTCACGACTCTCAATTCATCGGAGGATTCACATTGGAGTGAAATCACTTCAATGTTCAGAATGTGGCAAGTGTTTCACACACCCTTCTAATCTAACTCGCCACCAGAAGACTCACACAGTAGCAAAGCCATTTAAATGTTCAGAATGTGACAAATGCTTCTCGCGAAATGCTCATCTTACTCAACACCAGAAGATTCACACAGAAGAGAAACCATATACATGTTAAGGATGTGGCAAGTGTGCTTGTCTTACTCAACACCAAAACTATTTAAATGTTTTGAATATGTCAAGTGCTTCTCATGAGGTTATTTTCTTTTAATATACATTAGAGGATTCACAGTAGAGGATATTATTTAAATGTTCAAAATGTGGCAAGTGCTTCTCACACAGTTCCTGCCTCACACAACACTAGAGGATCCATATAGGAAAAAAGCCATTTAGATGTTCAAAATATGACAAGGGGGAGACCTTGCTCAGCACCAGAAAATTCACATAGAAGAGAAGCCATGTGGAAAATGTAACAAGGATTTCTCATAGAAGCCAAATGCTAATCTACAGGAAGTTATCTACGCAGATGGAAGCCATATTCTCGAATGTGATGAATATTTTACACGTAAAACTAAATTTATCTAGCTTTAAAGGGTTTACCAGAGGAGATAAGCCATTGCACAAAGGAGACTATAGCAGACAAGCAATGATCTCTGGAAAAGCCATACAGGACTCATTAGGGGATCATAGTCTCAAAGATATAACTGATTGCTTATTGCTGTATTAAATTAAAGAATTTCCTTTTCATACACATATTAAACATTTTTAATATTCCTTTTACACATAAAATTTTGAGTATTGCAGCCATGAAAACAATTGGATTTGCTTGATAAGGTTTTAGAGAACCATTAAATTGCAAATTAATAAAAAGAATACCATGATTAAATTGTGTAAATGTACCCAAAAGTGTCTACAAAATAAATAGCGTAAATGTATAAATCATGATTTTAAGCTTAGTATAAAAGTCTTAATTTTGATCCTTGTAATTTATCTTGGGCTGAAGAATTTTCCTGATTTGAATTTCTTGGATACTCTGGCAATGTTAGATCCTCCCTAACCTTTATGTGTGCCAACATTTCTTGTTGTATTCTGCATAATACAAAATTAAAAAAACAATATGGAGAGAAGAAATGCTATATACAAAGAACAGTAGGTGTATAGAATGATACACCTTGAACGATATGCATACATCTCTCCATCAGTCTACACGAAGAAATATTAGGTGGTTAAAATCTTCAGAAACCTATAGATTTGTTTTTTGAAGTATTCACCCTTGTTTACTATATAGTGTCCGCTTGTAGTAACATTTTAAATACCTCTTTTTAATGTATACTTTGCAACAACACGTGTACTGTCAGTCATAATAAAGCATTACACAGCTAAACTCTGCTTCCTTATTAGTGCTGCACAAAGGATATGCCTTGCTGATCCTTTTGTTTTTGGAGGTGTACAAGACAAGCTCTGTCAGATTGATAACAGTATGCACTTTTGAAGTGTCTAATGATGTAAAGCAAAATCTGTGTTGTTGGTAACTTGAAATCATGGGATCTTTGCTGAAGCTTTACATCACTTGATTGAGTTAAGAATCTGATTCTTTATCCAGAAAGTAGTACTTGTTAAATCTAAAGAAAAAAAAAAAAAAAGACCATTTCCTTTTATTGATGTAAACAATTTTATTTTATGTGAAGTGTATAATGTAATTATACGTTTGCTTTTTAAAACAGTAATATCCAATGGGTGCGCTTCTGATATTGTGCAAGCTCAGTTATGCTTGCAGCCATAACTGAACCACATTGGATGATATCTGATGAACATGGCAAATTAACAGTGGCCAATATGAACTGTATATAAAATATAGAGGTCCATAAATGTATCAATTTATTATATCAAGGTTAGAGAAATGTTCTGTCAACCAAGCAACTGTGTTCTATAATGTATCAGATATGTTACTGTAAGAGATTGTCTGTCTATTCTTTAAAGTCTCTTTTGAACTACACTCTATTTATTAATTTACACCAACCTTCCTCCATTGAGGGCTGGGGAGAGGCCAGATTAGAAATGTTGAATTTGGATTACTAACAGGAAGTTGTTTATTTTTCAAAATGTTCTTTGCGGGCACAACTTAAGGGTAAATGAAGCTTCCAGCAGGCGTTAATTCCCAAATCTATTCATCAAATTACCTGTAATTATTATTGCATGTATTTATATCATGCTTAGAGTATTGTACTTTATACTGTATATTGTACTATCATACCAATCCCTGCTTCACAGTCGAAGGTCTCTACCCCCACATGCATATAGGGGGTCATTTACTATAGCGGCACTAATTTCTGCAAATTAGCACTGAAACGGTATTCACTATAGCGCTGGTGAGAAAATACTCCCAAAATAGAATTTACTATAGTTCCCTGAAACGAAATAGTTTCCAAATCCTTACTCTGCCAGAAGTTGGAGAATTGCACATGGAAATAATATTTAGAGCATGATATAATTGCCTAAATCAGTGATCCTCAACCATGGTTCTGTGGAACCCAAGGGTTCTTCCATAGGTTGCTAGGGGTTCCTTCAGCATTGGGCAATTTCTGCCTCTCAGATAAGTTCCCACTGACACCATTTGATCTTTTTAGCTATCTGTAAGGAGATAATTCTTCCCAATGACCACAAGTGTAAGGACCATTTTTCCCACTGACCATCACACTAATGTATCATGAGTTGTATATTTCTAATTTTTAGCAGTGGTTCCATGAGACCGGAGAACTAAGGCTGGCCTAAATGGTACTGAAATAGGCGGTATATTATTTAAAGATAATCTGCTTTTAAAGTGTGTGCAAAAGTGATTTCTACACTGAAATATCTTTAAAAGTCTCAAAAGAGATAAATTCCCTTTCTCTGTACAACTAGGTGCCAACACAACTGAGCCCGCTCAGACCTGCAAATAGCTCTCATTTTAGCTCCAGTGTCTTTTTTTTTTTTTTTTTACCAGGCGCTATATAGTAAATGCCAAAATTAGCGCTAGGCTAAAATGCGTTTGAGAATGAAAATCAATGTTATTATAATCCAATGCAAGTTTCAGCCATTGATTCTAATGGAACAATAAATAAATCCTTTTAATGTTGAGATGAAATGTATCTTTTTCTGAAATACATTTTCCTTTGCAACATTGTTTCTTCTACTTCAAATATTTTGTTTTTAAGAATGCTAGAATGTGGAATGTTTTGATAAAATTATTTTTTTTTCTGTCACTTTCACTTGCTACTCTCCATCTCATAACAATCTTTACCCAAACTCACAAAGGTGTCTTCACAAAGCACAAACAATACCATTGCTGATGCAAATTTAAAATGAGCCACAATTTTTTGGGCTTTTTTTATTATTTCCATATATTCACAATTCGAGCCCAAAAATGTGATATGTGTACCAAAATCAGAAATCAAAATGTAATTCCCCAAAATTTGAGGGTTAATATCAATATTCACTACACACTCATCCACAAAGAATCACCAAATATCACAGAATAAATCAAGAAAAATAACTCTTGTGTAATGTAATTTCATCACCTGTCCAAAAAAAAGCAGTATTTGTGTAGGAGATTTTCACATGTGGCAGCTCCATGGCTTAGACCCTTTTCACACTGGGGCGCTTTGCAGGTGCTACAATGCTAAAAATAGTGCCTGCAAAGTGCCCTGAAGGAGCCGCTGCTGTGTCCAAGGCCTCTTACTCTGGAGCGGTGCGCTGGCAGGATGCTAAAAAAAATCCTGCTAGCAGCATCTTTGGAGCGTTGTATACACCGCTCCTTCCCATTAAAATCAACGGGAATGCTGCAGCAGTGCTTTGTGGTGGTTTTAACCCTTCCTCGGCCACTAGCGGGGGGTAAAGGTGCCCTGCTAGCGGCCGAATAGTGCAGTGAAATTAGCGATAAAGCACCGCTAGCATTTTACCACCAACACACACATTGCACCAGTGTGAAAGGGGCCTTAGAAGTTAGAACTTCTGCTTAGCATCCCTGAGTGTGTGCGTTCCATTCCCAAACATGCTGCTTCATGTAGAGAAGTTGTCTCATCTCCCAGTTCCTAAAACTATGTCTAACTGTAGTATTTATGTGTAGGAGGGTTCCACCACCATTGTAAATCTTGCCAGATACATTATCTAGCCAAAAGTATTGGGACACCTGCATTTACACACACATGACCTTTAATGGCAGCCCAGTCTTAGTCCATAGGGTTAAAATTTGATTTGGCCCACACTTTGCAGCTAAAACCGCTTCCAGGAAGCCTGTCCACAAGGTTTAGTGCATCTATGGAAATGTTTAACCATTCGTCCAGAAGTGCATTTGTGAGGCCAGGCTTGCAGTTTCTACTCTTATTCATAAAGAAAAGAATGCCCTGCGGGGGATTGTACGGGTGACGGTATAGCTGAGGGAAAAAAGTATCAGAGTATGTAAAAGTAAAAGTTTTATTATTACAACATCATGTTATACAGATTACAGTGTTAAATGTTCATAAAAACATAGGATATAAATTACAAATACACTTGCTTTTACATTTGCTTTGTTTGTTGAATCGCTCATGGACTCCAAAAGGGGTCATATACTTGATGTGATTGTACAAAATCGCAACATAGTTCGGCAAAATGGGGGTAACAGTATTCACTTCCTTCCTTAGGGGTTTAAGCAAAAGCAAGCTGTATAGAGTCTAATAAAGAAAAAGATTATGTAAATAGATAATAAAATATACATATTCACTTAATGAGAAAGTGTTGCATAAGCATAGCGGAAACCATCAGGGACATGGGACAAGCATGGTACTCACATTTTTATATCCCAATTACATTAGTGCACAAGCCAGATTGAAGAGCGACGGAGCCTCGAGTCTCCAAATTTATCACATAAGCAATATTGGATCAATGAGGGATGGCTTCAGTAACTTCATATATATTGTGGTGGGCTGCTGGCTGTCAGTGGCTCATTGAGGCTCCCTGGCACATGGGGGGCCCTCTGGAGCTACCACTTCATCAGGCCCTCTCTGTAAGGGCTGCGGTACATTGCATTCCTGCAGGTCTTTCAGTATGCATTTTTCTATCTGCTTCAACTCCATCCAAATCAGCTGCAGTACACCATCTGGCCACTTGGATGATGTCCCTGCAGTGCATGCGTGGTCTGGCTCTTCCATCTTGCCAGTACCTGTATGCCCTTTTTCTGTGCCGGTGGCCATGTCGACGTCACCACACTTTTGCTTGGTGACACCGGATGCTGCACTGGCCGAGAGAGTGTCCTTGAGTTGAGCTACACACGCCCTACATCCAGCTGATGAGTTGATTTTATTAACTGATCACTTTATTTATGCCTGAATGTTTGCTTGATCTCAGCTTATTATAATAGATCTATCAATTACCCCCGTGTTTTCCTGGCAGTTTTCTGCTGCACAGCCAGGACTGAGTCATACATTTAGCCGTTGTACACACGGTCGGAGATTCCGACGGAATGTGTCCGATTGGACCATTTTGTTGGATATTGCGACTGTGTGTGGTCTACATTGGACCAAGTTTTCAAACTTGTTGGTAAAATTTTCCCACAAAATGCTCCGATCGGACATACTCCGATCATGTGTAGAGAATTCCGATCGGACAAAATGCCACACATGCTCGGATCAAATTCCTACACCAAAGCTATTAGCTACTAGCGTGAACATAGTCCTGTCGTAATGAAATAACATCATCATGTCGGATTTTTCGACAACTTTGTCCGACCATGTGTATGTATGCAACAGTTTCGGACAAAATCCGATGGACAATATCTGACGGATTTGGTTGTTGGAATCTCTGACCATGTGTACAATGGCTTAGTATGCTAAACCAGGTGAGAAATTGATTTATAGATAAAGTCCTTTTGTCCACTTTTCATAGTGATTCTGTTATACCTGCCCTTTACATCAAAGGTTTCTCCTATGCCTTCCTATATGGAAAGGTCTGAGATCTTTATAGATTTTTTATTTATTTATTGTCGTACTCAAGATATCCCTCATGCTTTTTTCTGGGCATGTGTGGCAGACTTACCAGTGGTAAGGGATAGATATATACATATATAGATTATCCATGCAATTTTCTCTTTTTCTCTTACTCTAGTCTTTATACTATATATTTGTTTTTTGGTAGATTGGCCTTTCTCTCGGCTTTATGGACATTCCTTGCGAGATTTGAGACCACGGAGACCACAATATATCATTGGCTATTCCCCAGTCTAGTTTATTCCTCATTGATCCAATATTGCTTATGTGATAATTTGGGAGACTCGAGGCTCCGTCGCTCTTCAATCTGGCTTGTGCACTAATGTAATCGGGATATAAAAATGTGAGTACCATGTTTGTCCCATGTCCCTGATAGTTTCCAGTATGCTCATGCAACACTTTCTCATTAAGTGAATATATATATTTTATTATCTATTACATAATCTTTTTCTTGATTAGACTCTATACAGCTTGCCTTTGCTTAAAGTGGATGTAAACCCAAAATAATATTTTTATGTCATAATGTAGAGTATAAGATTTGTTATCATTTGTGCCCAGTCTTGCCACAAAGAGTTAATCAAGCTTTGAGCAATCCTCTTTTATTGTTCAGTGAGATAAATCTTGACAAACAGAGAAAAACTTTGTCAGATCCTCCCCCTTGCTGTGAGTGACAGGTAATTTACATATCTTTCACATGGGGCGGATCAGTGATGATCCGCCCGTGGATATCCGCATGCTCAGTGGGGATCGCTCCATTGAGAGCAACGCTCTGACAGAGCGCTGCTCTCCCCTATGGGAGATCGGATGATAACGGACTGCAGTGTCCGTCATTACCCGATCCGATGACTAATGGAAAAGTAGGTTTTTCCACCGTCACACTTTTTCGGATCGGATGTCAGCGGACATGTCACCGCTAACATCCGATGCTCCATAGACCTCTATGGAGGCCTGAACGGATCGGCCACGTGAAAGAGGCCTTAGAGATATGCATTATTTTTTAATTCCCTCCCACTCCTTTCTTCTGCTGCTCTGCAAGGATTGGCTGTTCCACACCTCAGCATGATTTGGCAGGCTGAAGTCATGTGGGGACTTTTCTGGGTTTTGACTGGATGTTAGTGATCATAGCAGAAGTTCAGTGTAAGAAATGCACAGGAGAAGATGCACGTTAAGGGTAGTGTACTGACATCGCGACTCCACCCAATGAACCCTGGAAAACAGACCCACCCACAAGATGTGCAGTTTTTCAGGTCTCATAGCAGACAGAGGGGAGACATTTGACAGATAAATATACATGCAGGAGGCATGTATATCCTTCTAGATAACCAATATTGCAGTAGTTTAGAAAGAATGGGAGTGGGTTTACATCCACTTTAACCACTTCAGCCTCGGACCAATTGTCAGCCTAAGGACCAGAGGTCTTTTTACAATTTCGCACTGCACTGCTTTAACTGGTAATTGCGCGGTCATGCAATGTTGTACCCAACCAAAATTTGCGTCCTTTTCTTCCCACAAATAGAGCTTTCTTTTGATGGTATTTGATTGATTGGCTCTGCGATATTTTTTTTTTTACGATATAAAAGGAAAAAGACTGAAAAAAGATATTTTCTACTTTTTGTTATAAGAAAAATCGAATGAACTAAATTTTAGTCATGCATTTAGGCCAAAATGTATTCAGCCACATGTCTTTAGTAAAAAAATGTCAATAAGCGTATATTTATTGGTTTGTGCAAAAGTTATAGCGTCTACAAACTAGAGTACATTTTCTGGAATTTACACAGCTTTTAATTTATGACTTCTTTCTTGAGGTGCTAAAATGGCAGGGCAGTACAAACCCTCTCCAAATGACCCCATTTTGGAATGTAGACACCCCAAGGAAATTACTGAGGGGCATGTTGAGCCCATTGAATATTTTTTTTTGTCCCAAGTGGTTGAATAATGACGCAAAAAAAAAAAAAAAAAGTTTACAAAAAGTTGTCACTAAATGATATATTGCTTACACATGCCAAAGTTATATGTGGAATTGCACCCCAAAATATATTCTGCTGCTTCTCCTGAGTACGGGAATTCCAGATATGTGGGACTTTTTGGGAGTCTAGCCACGTACGGCACCCCGAAATACAATCACCGCCTTCAGGATTTCTAAGGGTGCAAATTTTTGATTTCACTCCTCACTACCTATCAGTTTCGAAGGCCATAAAATGCCAAAATAGCACAAACCCCCCCCCCCCCCCATGACCCCATTTTGGAAAGTAGACACCCCAAGCTATTTACTGAGAGGCATGGTGAGTCCATGAAATATTTTATATTTTGCCACAAGTTGCAGGAATATTACAATTTTTTTTTTTTTGCACAAAGTTGTCACTAAATGATATATTGCTCACACATGCTATTGGCATAAGTGAAATTACATGCCAAAATAAATTCTGCTGCTTCTCCTGAGTATGGGGATACCACATGTGGGGGACTTTTTGGGAGCCTAGCCATGTACGGGACCCCAAAAATCAAGCACTGCCTTCAGGATTTAAATATAAAATGCTACCAAAAAAAACTGTTAGCGATCGCAGGGATCAGGCCTGACTCTGCAAACACTGCAGTTATGTGTTTAATGTTTTGTAAGTGACAGTGATCGATCGATACTGCACTTGGGTGGGCTGGGCGGAGGGGCAAAATGCAGATGCCAGCAGGTATCTGGGCTGATCCCGCTAACAATGCATTTTTTTGGAACCCTAAACTGCTGGGGACGCTAGTATAGATCTGATCAGATCAGATATTGATCTGTTCAGATTCTATACCACTATGGGAGGTTTATGCTTTGCGCGTGGGTGTTAGCAGTACTGGCCCTAACCTAGCGCTGCCTGGGGCGACGCAGACCTTGACCCTAAAACCTAATTGATATCACCCGCCGGGTGATCAGGGGGTTAAACCTTTATTGGGTAATAAATGGTGGGTGCCCTGATGCTATAAAAAGCAAACTAACTAACCAGAGTCACCCGTAACACTTATACAGTGATCACTGGTGAAAGGGTTAACTAGGGGCAATCAGGGGGTTAAAATCTTTATTAGGTAGTATATGGGGGTCCCTGACGCTATATAAAAACCTGATGGTTCCTTCACACATCCAGAATGTTACCCGGTCCATAATTATCGCCGAGATGCCAAGGGGAGAAGACGAAGTCAGAGATGTGTGAAGGAAGCTAAGGCATCACCTTATGGGGGAACTCCACTAAAAGTATCACAATTTATTTTATTCCTTTGGAAGTGCACCATTGGGTAAATTATACTAACAAATATAAGGTATTCCCAGTTTAAACAATATTTGACATATTTATTTATTGCATTTTTGTTTTATTAACAGACCATTTCTCTGAAGAAGACCCGTTGAGCGGGTTGAAACGCGTTAGGACTATACTTTTACTGTTATTATATTATACAGTGTCATCTATAGTTGTGTCTGTTAGTGCATATCCATTGATATTATTGTACTCTTTATATAGGAGTCCGTTTTTAATTGTTCAGGTGGAGCTCATGTTTTTACCTTTGTGCCATGTTACTAGCCTCTCATGGTAATAAACATTAAAATATTTTTCATATTATTTTGATATGCATTTATCATTGTTTTTTGCTGCCTAAAAACCCCGTTTGTGGGGGAACTTGTTCCATTTTTGATATATTGAATGGTTGTCCCTTCTCACATACAGTATTAGCCCTTGTACACACGGTCGGATATTCCGACGGAAAATGTCCGATCGGACCGTGTTGTCGGATAATCTGACCATGTGTGGGCTCCATCGGACTGTTTCCATCGGAATATCCGACGGACCAAGTTTTCCAGCTTGGCTATAAAATTTTCCGACAACATGATCCGATCGGACAAAGGCCGATCGTTTGTAGAGAATTCCAATCATACAAAGTGCCACGCATGCTCAGATCAAATTCCTAGACCAAAGCTATTGGCTACTAGCCTGACCGTAGTCCCGTCGTAACGAAATAACGTCATCACGTTCTGAACGATCGTATTTTCCGACAACTTTGTCCGACCGTGTGTATGCAACAGTTTCGGACAAAATCCGTCGGACAAAATCTGACGGATTTGGTTGTTGGAATGTCCGACCGTGTGTACAAGGGCTTAGGAATGGTAAATAATAGAGCATTTTCTATGGCACACACATGTTCAGCACAAGAAAACATTTTTAAACTACAAAGACTCTGGTAAATCAATCCCACTAAAAACTTGAGCCCTTGTTCCCATATATATGTACAGTATACCTACATTAAACCAATATCTAATACCTCTAACCTTTTAACTTGTTTAACGATTATAGTTATACAAATATCTATTTACAGTTGCTAATAGAGATTACACATAAACACTCATAAGGCAACAAACATACATTGCAACACAGTCCATTTACTGGAAAAGGAGCAGGCAATCAGATATAAAAGTAGTAGCGTGGTGTATAATAAGTCACATTGTTTGTAAGCAGTGGGGTAGATATACCAAAACTGGAGCACACAGAATCTGGTGCAGCTGTGCATGGTAGCCAATCGGCTTCTAACTTCAGCTCTTCAATTAAGCTTTGGGAATAAAACCTAGAAGCTGATTGGTTTATATGCAGAAGTGATCCTGATTTTGCACTCTCCAGCTTTAGTAAATAAACCTTACTGTAGCATATCAAAGTTTGTATGATTTATTCTTCACCAAACTCAAAAGTAGCTATGAAGAAAAAGGTCAAACAATTTCAGCATAGGCAAAAGGTACATAAGGCCTAGACAAGCAACAACACAATTTAGACTCCATGCACACTGGGCTTAAAAAATGCCAGTTCCCTTGGCAGAATAAAATGCTCATATAGAGCATTTTTTTGTAAAAAGTTTAGGAGAGTTTTGCGTTTTGTCTGCCAGTGACACAAATTACAGAAACCACAGAGTCAGTATGACATCTCTTCCCTCGCGCTCTCTCTCTCTCTCTCTCTATTTCTCTCTCTTTTCTTTAACAAATGCCGCTGTCCTTCAGAATATTTGCTATTGCAATTGGAAATTGCAATTTGTGAAACATCACTTTCTTGGTCAAAAGACAATACTAGTGGAGGGCACAGAAGGAAGTAAAGATTTTTTTCCCCAGCCATTACTTTGAGGAAAATGTCTTCTGTCCATGACTACCTTCATGCTAGACTATATTGAATACCATTGCAACTGGTACAATAAATATAAGAAATTAGTAGATTTAAATAGCAAAAACAATTTCTATAAATGATTTCTAGTAAAAGTAAAAAAGAACTTTGAGGCTGTAATAAAATCAAAATTAAATTCATTTGTAAGATGTAAAAATAAAAGTGTACAATTTTAACAAGTAAATATACCTGGAATGATATAAAATAGAAACATCAGTTTATTGGTCAAAACACAATACTAGTGGAGGGCACAGGAGGAAGTAAAGATTTTTTCCTTGGTCATTACTTTGAGGAAAATGTCTTCTGTCTATGACTACCTTCATGCTAGACTTTATTGAATCCCGTTGCAAACTTGATAAGCAACTGATACATTAAATATAAGAAATCAGTAAATTTAAATAGCAAGCACAATTTCTGGAAAAGGATTTCTAGTAAAAGTGAAAAAGAACTTTGAGGCTGTAATACAATCAAAATTAAATACATTTGTAAGATGTAAAAAAAAAAAAAATTAGCATGTTAATGCTGGGAGGAAAAATAACAGGAAGGAGCCTTAATCCAATCTTCATGTTAATTGGGCCTGTAGATACGAACAATAGATACAGCAACACAATGATTTCATTATCATTAGAAAGTGTCAAAAATTTTATAGTGGCCTTTTGCTCGAGATAAACTCATTGTTTTCCCTGAATATTGTTGTATTTTAAATAATCCAATAAAATGTAGGGTGATCGTAAACTGACCCACCCTGTCCCTAATTGCATGATGCTTGGATGAGTAATGGGCTTCATAACGTTTTCTATGGAGAACATTTTTAAAAATCAACTTGTTGGCTGCCATTGTTGACCTTCTGCAAAAATTCCAGTTTTCTCATTATTTTGCTAACCCAGTAGCTTAAAAAAAATCAAAGCCACTCACCAACAACTAGTGCACTGTGCAATAAGGTCAGAAGTCCCTACCTGCATTGTGTTAGTGACTTAATGCATTTGAAGCCAGAGAATCAGAATGACAGCCAATAAAGTAGCATTTTCAAGAAATGAAGAGTCAATAATGGCAGCACCTATGTCTCGCTCATTATAAATTAAATGGAACAAAGACTCTTTTGGAACACTTATATTGCCACCAGTACAAGGGACACTTCTCAATGAATGTAGGCATTGCCCCCTGTGCTAATATAAAAAAAACTAAACTTAGACTTTAATAGGGATGAGTTGATCACCCCCTGGTTCAGTTCGCAGTAGAACATGTGAAGTGGCAAAAAATTTGTTTGAACGCGCAAACACTATTAAAGTCTATGGGACACAAACATGAAAAATCAAAAGTGCTAATTTTAAAGGCTTATACGCAAGTTATTGCCATAAAAAGTGTTTGGGGACCTGGGTCTTGCCCCAGGGGAAGTGTATGAATGCAAACAAAGTTTTTAAAAAAACGTTTTTTGGGAGCAGTGATTTTAATAATGCTTAAAGTGAAAGACACAGTGACACGGTGCTTTGGCTACCCCAAAGCACCCTCCCCCTGTTGAGGGCATGTAACCTGGTACGGTTCAGGAGGGAGGGCACTCTCTCATCCTCCCTCTTTTCCTGCAGTCTTCCAGGTTGCGTGCTCGGATAAGGGTCTGGTATGGATTTTTGGGGGACCTCCATGCCAATTTTTTTATTTTAGCGCGGAGTTCCCTTCAAAATCCATTCCAGACCTGAAGAGCCTGGTATGGGTTTTGAGGGGGACCCCCACGCCATTTTTTTTAAATGTTGGTGCGGGGTTCCCCTTAATATCCATACCAGACCTGAAGGGCCTAGTGTGGAATTTGGGGGACCCCACAATTTTTTTTCTATTTTGGTTCGGGATTCACCTTAATATTCATACCAGACCCAAAGGGCCTGGTAAAGGACTGTGGCGGAATCCCATGTCGTTTTTTGGCAATGACTTTTATGTGTATTGCCGGGACCGACAATTCATTATAGCCACGAGTACTTTTATCCACTTGCTTACTGGGCACTTAAACTCCCTGGCGGTATGATTATTTCACATTTTTGGTGCTGAAAGCTGTACAATTATTTTGCATGGAAATTTGCCGTTTTATATTGTAGGCCTGTAATTCTTAGGAATAACTCACTTAAATCTGTCCAGACCAGAGTCTAGTAGACATTCCTGGTATGATAAAATTTGAAAATCAAAATCATAAATTAAAATATAATAAATAACTATAAAGAATTATACCAAATAATAATATAATAATAATAAAATAAATATTCTATAATGTAAACAAATCAAAAACACTGAAATTTGCTCAGTTGCAGAATTGTCACTGTCATTACTTTTCAGTATTTGATGACGGATCTTCCCACAAATCACTATCGCTCAATTCTGCAAGTGATTCTAATTTATTATCGCTGTTTTTTTAGCTGGTCTAAAACCACTTTTGATGTAAAGGGACAGTTTTGGTTGCTATGGACAATCTACAGTTTCCAGGCAGTAATAACAGTTTTTATAATATAAAACTGCATGCAGGACACTGGACAGACCACTAGGGACAAAAGGGATGTGAAATAACTACATACAGCAATGTAATCTGTAAGATTGCATTATACTGTATGTAATGTGTGTGTTTTACTTTTTGAATTTGGTGCCGTTCTCCATCCCCGTGCGTCGCAACGCTAGCACAGGGATAGATTGAGCGGAGGAAGAGCCGCTCGCACAGCAGGGGTGTGAAATTTTACCTGGATCCAGGGGATAAGGTCATATACAGGGGGTATACTGATCCTGGCTTCAGTGTTGCGACCCCGAGTCTGGCTCGGGGTTACTACTAATGGTACTGAATTTTAACCCCGAGCCAGACTCGGGAATACCGCCAGGGGGGTTAAACCCCCCTCCTATCCAGACCAATGTTGAGCTTTCAGTGCTCTGACACTTTGACAATTACTCAGTCATGCAACACTGTACCCAAATGATTTTTTTTGTCCTTTTTTCATACAAATACAGCTCTCTTTTGGTGGTATTAGATCACCTCTGGGTTTTTTATTTTTTGCGCTATAAATGAAAAAAGACCAAACATTTTGAAACAAACTAATATTTCTTAATTTCTGTGATAAAATTTTGCAAATTAGTAATTTTTCTTCATAAATTTTGGCCACAATTTATACTGCTACATATCTTTGGTAAAAATAACCCAAAAAAAAGTTTCAACATGCAGGGAGCACCATCAGGTGTTCAAGGAGCATAAATTACACATCACATTTCTCAACCACCTATTACACTTTTGAAGGCCCTGGAGCACCAGGACAATAGAAACACACATAAAATGACCCATTCTGGAAAGCTAACACCCCAACATATAATCTATGAGGCATAATGAGTCTTTTTAACTGTTCATTTTTTCCCAGAAGTTTTTGGAAAATGTGGGAAAAAAATCAAAACCCATTTTATTTACACAAAGTTGTCAGTTTATAAGATATTTTCAACACATAGCATTTACATAGCAAAAATGACACCCCAAAATAGATTCTGCTACTCCTCCTGAGTATAGCGATATCACACGCATGAGACTTCTACACAGCCTGGCCACATACATTGATCCAAAATGCAAGGAACGGCATCAGGTTTTTCAGGGACACATAGCATGCACATATATAAATTCTGCACTTTCTCTATACTATTCTACAGTTGAAGTTTGATTCAATTTTTTTGTTAGATTCAAAATATACTATTCTAACTAGGCCACCTGAGATTTAGAGGTATCATTTTCATTTGTCCACATGTATGATATATTGAGAGGAGAGAGGACATCTAACTGTGAGTTGCACCAACACAACACTAACATCAGCACACATAGGCACACTTGTCCCCCCCTTATCACCCCCAGTTAACCCTTTCACTCCCTGTCACAGTGCCACCAAGTGCAGCTTTCAGATTTTTTCACTGATCACTGTACTGGTGTCACTTGTGACACTAATCAGCATTAGGACAGTTAGTAGTAGGTCTAGAGTACCCCCATTAACCCCCTAAGAAAAGGTTTAACCCCTTGATCACCCCCCAGTTAACCCTCTCACAGTAGCATTAGTATAGTGTATAGCTCTCTTTTCAGATCACTGTATTTGTGTCACTTGTGACTCTAAACAGCATTAAGGCAGTTAGTGGTTGTTGCAGGTAGGTTTAGGGTACCCGCCATATGGTCTCTAATAAAGGTTTAAGCCCTTTATCACCCCCAGTTAACCCATTCAATCCTGTCACTGTGGCACTAGTTTAGCATACTTGTTTCTGAGCACCGTATTAGTGTCATGGTTGAGCTAGTTAGCCTCAGTTAGGTGTCAGTGTCAGTTAAGTTCAATCCCAGACAGCGTAAGTTGTCTGTTGTTTGATTTCCAGTAGCGCTAACACCTACGCACACACCATACACCTCCCTTACTAGTATAGTGTTTGAATGGATCAATATCTTTGATCTGATCAGATCTATACTAGTGTCCTCAATAGTTTTGTATCCCAAAAAATGCGGCATTAGCAGGATCAGCCCAGTCACCTGCCAGCACCTGCGTTTGGCCCCTCCGCCCAGCCCAGCCCAGCCCACCCAAGTGCAGTATGAAAAGATCACTGTTACTTACAAATCACAACACACAAAACTGCAGCATTAGCAGAGTCAGCCAGACTCTGTCAGTTAATTTTTTTGTAGTGATTCAAGCAGTCGCTGACAACCAGTTTCTCTTTTGGTATCTTTTTTTAGTCGGCTTTCAAGTAAAAGCAATCCTTGCGGCTAATTAGCCACTAGATTGCTTTTGTTCGTGCAGTGGGAGGGAACTTTCCCCCTCCTCCATCGCCTTCCATGGTTTTCTACGGCTCTCCTGTCCCACAAGGAAACCGAGACTGCAGCTGGTGGTTCTGCTAGCTGACCATAGAGCTGATCAGAGACTAGAATGGCTCCAATCATTGAGTTCATGGAATATTTTATATTTTGCCACAAGTTTCGGGAAAATTACATTTTTTTCACAAAGTTTTCAGCAAATGTTATATTGCTCACACATGGCATGGGTATATGTGAAAGTATAAATACATTCTGCTGCTTCTCCTGAGTATGGGGATACCACATGTGTGAGACTTTTTGGGAGCCTAGCCATGTACAGGACCCCAAAAATCAATCACTGCCTTTAGGCTTTCTAAAGGCGTAAAATGGTGATTTCACTTCTTGCTACAAATCACAGTTTTCTACTTCTATCACACTTGAGAAAGGAGCAAAAATGCCCGGTGGGGGTCTTGTACATGCTCTGAAATGCGTTGTGTTTCCTAAAGCCCTCTGATCCTCCCAGCGATGTCACACGCCATCTGACATTGCGCTGCACACTGCTATCCATACAATCAAACCCAGAACCACACTGACTCGGCTGGCATTTCTCCCTGTGACCCCATGGTCTTGACTCATCTTTGGAGCATTTCTGAAGCAGCGTGCTGTATCTCTTCCATCAGGACATTACCACACACAGAAGGTTAGTTACTGGAGTTGTCTCCTGTGAGTTTATATTGCTCTTATTGCTATGATGCTATGTCTATTAAATGCAACACTTTTCGTTTTGTTCTTTTATCACAGTTTTAGAGGCCCTGAAATGTCAAGCTAGCACAAACCCCCCCCAAATTAACCCATTTTTGAATGGAGACACCCAAGCTATTTTATGAGAGGCATGTTGAGTCCATGGAATATTTTATATTTTGCCACAAGTTTTGGGAAATTAAAAAAAATATTTTCCACAAAGTTGTCACTAAATGATATATTGCTTCCACATGGCATGTGTGTATGTGAAATTACACCCCAAAATACATTTTGCTGCTTCTGCTGCATATGGGGATACCACGTTTGAGACTTTTTGGGAGCCTAGCAGCATACAGGACCCGAAAACCAATCACTGCCTTCAGGTTTTCTAAGGGCGTAAAATGGTAATTTCACTCCCTCAATACCTATCACAGTTTCTGAGGCCCTGAAATGTCAAGATAGCACAAAACCTCCCCAAATGACTCCACTTTGCAAAATAGACACTCCAAGCTATTTGCTGAGAGGTATGTTGAGTCCATGGAATATTTTATATTTTGCCAGAAGTTTTGAAAATGTTAAAAAAATTTTTTACACAAAATTGTCACTAAATGATATACTGCTCGAACATTCCATGGGAATATGTGAAATTACACCCCAAAATACATTCAGCTGCGTCTCCTGAGAATGGGGATACCACATGTGTGGGACTTTTTGGGAGCCTAACTGCGTACTGGCCCTGGAAAACCAATCACTGCCTCCAGGCTTTCTAATGCCGCGTACACATGATCAGAATTCCGGCTAGAAAAAGACAGATGAGAGCTTTTCATCGGAAAATGCCACCGTATGTATGCTCCATCGGAATTTAGCTGTCCAAATTTCTGCCAGCCAAAAATGGATAGCATATTCTTAATTTTCCCGACGGAAAAACTTTCTATCGGTAATTCCGATCGTGTGTATGCAATTCCGACACGCATGCTTAGATTCAACTACGAGACAGAAGCTATTGACTACTGGCTATTGAACTTCCTTTTTCTAGTCATGTCGTACATGTTGTACGTCACCGCTAGGGATGAGCTTCGTGTTCGAGTCGAACATACGTTCGACTCGAACATCGGCTATTCGCCCGTTAGGCGAATTCCGAATGTTATGGGCCGTTCACGCCAAATTCGTGTGGTGCTCATGGCCCACAATGCACTGCACCATCACAGTGCATTGCTGGCTCATGATTGGCCAAGCATGCACTGTGACCCCGCATGCTTGGCCAATCACAGCGCCGGCAGTGAGGAGAGCCATGATTGGCCACAGGCAGGATGCCTGTGGCCAATCATAGCTCAGGCTGTGTAGTACACGCGCCACACTATATAAAGCCGCCAGCGCGGCGGCCTTGTGTAGTGTGTTGGCATCTGTAGGAGTTAGTGGGTGTTCTGTGTACCTTCAACACAGTATACACCGATCGTTTTTGGCCGATTTTTCGTTCTTGCTCTTCTGTAGTGGTTGTCGTCTGCATGCCCTGACCGCAGTATACACCGCTATATTCACCTATATAGCTAGCTATATTTCTCTCTTTTAATAGAGCTTGCAGTCAGTGGTAGGAGATTGTGTGTGCTGTCTGCGTGCTCTGAACCCAGTATACACCGCTATATCCATCTATATAGCTAGCTATCTTGCTCATTTTAAATAGAGCTTGCAGTCAGTGGTAGGAAATTGTGCGTGCTGTCTGCGTGCTCTGAACCCAGTATACACTGCTATATCCACCTATATAGCTAGCTATCTTGCTCATTTTAAATAGAGCTTGCAGTCAGTGGTAGGAGATTGTGCGTGTTGTCTGCGTGCTCTGAACCCAGTATAAACTGCTATATCTATCTATATAGCTAGCTATCTTGCTCCTTTTAAATAGAGCTTGCAGTCAGGTGTAGGAGCTTGTGTGTGCTAGCTGCGTGCTCTGATCTGTGAGAGCTTTCAGAGTGGTGGAGGAGGAGAGGGAGCTGATGGCTTCAGTCAGCCCAGGCCAGGGGCCTGTTTCTCAGCCTGAGGAAAGGCGTGGTGCCCTAAAACTCCAGGAGTTCGTTAAGGAGGAGAGGCTGTACTTTGAAAACCAGCTTGACTTGGTTGACTGGTCTCTGAGACAGCCAGGAGAGGATGAAGAGAAATCTGCGGAGGAAAAGAAAAGCCAAGAGCTTAATGGTAAAGGCTTCTCGCTGTTACTGTGAAAAAATGAAAGTTTTGGCCGAGCTGAGGAATAGACGTGACAGATCAGGTATCAGGAAGAGACCAGAATTTAAAGCTGCCATAGATGGACTGAAAAAGCAGTGTAACATGCTTGGTGAGCTTCTATCAAATCTAATTGAGAGTGCTTCAAGCGAGAAAGACTTTTTATTGGGCATAGAAAAGGTCATGAGAGTGGCGTGTGATGAAGGCTCTCAAGCGGTAAGACGCCGCAAACAGCGTTTAACCCCAGCCGCAACACCAGAAGGAGAGATGGAGGGTCCCTCTATGGAGGACACCCATGGAGAGACAGATGCAGAGGAAAAGGAGCTGGTAACCCCAACATTGGTGGAGGCCCCAGATGTGAATGAAGCTGTGGTTGCAACCCCAGCCAGGAGTGAGACATCCCCGGAAAAAGGAAGTGCGGAGGAGAACCGAGATGGGAGAAGAAACCCCAAGGCAAAGAATGATGTTCCCGGTGGTACTGCGGAGGGGCCAGGTAAGTCTGAGGCCGCGTACACACGGGCGGACTGTCTGCCCAACTTAGTCCGCTGAACAATGTTTCAGCGGACAATCCGCTCGTGTGTGGGCTTCAGCGGACTGTTTCAGCGGACAGTCTGACGAACAAAGTCTTATGGAATTTCCGTAAAACTGTCCGCTCAAACTTGGTTTGAGCGGACAGTCCGCCCGTGTGTGTGCCAGTCCGCGCAACTTTCGAAATGAGCGGACTTTTCCCGCCCGGAGAAAATTCTGCTCATTTCGAGTGCGTCTCCAGGTAGGCGGGGCCCGCGACGGAGACGTCGCGGGCCCCGACGCCTGGAATGGACTTAAAGGGGAACCCCAACGCCGAAAAAAATCGGCATGGGGGTCCCCCCAAAGTCCACAACAGACCCTTGTCCGAGCACGCTACCCGGCCGGCCAGGAAAGGGGGGCGAGCGAGCGCCCCCCCCCTCCTGAGCCGTACCAGGCCGCGTGCCCTCAACATGGGGGGTGCCTTGGGGAAGGGGGGGCCGCGCGGCCCCCCCACCCCAAAGCACCTTGTCCCCATGTTGATGAGGACAAGGGCCTCTTCCCGACAACCCTGGCCATTGGTTGTCGGGGTCTGCAGGCGGGGGGCTTATCGGAATCCGGGAGCCCCCTTTAATAAGGGGGCCCCCGGATACCGGCCCCCCACCCTATGTGAATGAGTATGGGGTACAATGTACCCCTACCCATTCACCTGTGAAAAAAAGTACAAAAAAAAACACAACACAGGGTTAAAATATTTTATTGCACAGCTCCGGGGGTCTTCCGTCTTCGGGGGTCTTCTCGCCGGACTCCTCCGCTATCTTCTTGTAGCTCTTTTGCTAGCGGAGGAGTCTGCCGGGCCACCGCGCCTTCTTATAGCTCTTTTAGAGGCGGTGGCCCGGTCTTCTGTCGCCGATGTCGCCGCCGCCCTCCGTTCTTCTTCTTCTTCTTCTTCTTCTTCCTCTTCCTCTTCCTCTTCCTCTTCCTCTTCTTCTTCTTCTCTCTCCGGCCGGAATGCCATAGCCGCGCTGCGCGGCCACTTATATAGTGACTTACATATACCATGTGACACCGCCCCATTGTCACTATATAAGTGGCAGCGCAGCGCGGCTCTGGCATTCCGGCCGGAGAGAGCGTCGTGTCAACATCTCCTGGAGAAGAAGAAGAAGAAGAACGGAAGGCGGCGGCGACAGAAGACCGGACCACCGCCTCTAAAAGAGCTATAAGAAGGCGCCTTCTTATAGCTCTTTTAGAGGCGGTGGCCCGGTCTTCTGTCGCCGCTGTCGCTGTCACCGCCGCCTTCCGTTCTTCTTCTTCTTCTCCTCCTCCTCCTCCCTCCTCCCTCCCTCCCCCCTCCCTCCCTCCCTTCTCCCGCGCGGCCACTTATATAGTGACAATGGGGAGGTGTCACATGGGGACTATGACATCGTAAGGGGGCGGGGTCACCATGTGACCAACCCATGTGACATATACCATGTGACACCGCCCCATTGTCACTATATAAGTGGCAGCGCAGCGCGACTCTGGCATTCCGGCCGGAGAGAGCGTCGTGTCAACATCTCCTGGAGAAGAAGAAGAAGAACGGAAGGCGGCGGCGACAGCGACAGCGGCGACAGAAGACCGGGCCGCCGCCTCTAAAAGAGCTATAAGAAGGCGCGGTGGCCCGGCAGAAGAACCGAAGAGGGGGACAAGACCCCCGAAGTCGGGAGAAGAGGCCGGCGGCGGGGAGGAAGAAAGCCGGACTCCTCCGCTAGCAAAAGAGCTACAAGAAGATAGCGGAGAAGTCTGGCGAGAAGACCCCCGAAGACGGAAGACCCCCGGAGCTGTGCAATAAAATATTTTTACCCTGTGTTGTGTTTTTTTTTGTACTTTTTTTCACAGGTGAATGGGTAGGGGTACATTGTACCCCATACTCATTCACATAGGGTGGGGGGCCGGTATCTGGGGGCCCCCTTATTAAAGGGGGCTCCCGGATTCCGATAAGCCCCCCGCCCGCAGACCCCGACAACCAACGGCCAGGGTTGTCGGGAAGAGGCCCTTGTCCTCATCAACATGGGGACAAGGTGCTTTGGGGGGGGGGGGGCGCGCGGCCCCCCCTTCCCCAAGGCACCCCCCATGTTGAGGGCACGCGGCCTGGTACGGCTCAGGAGGGGGGGCGCTCGCTCGCCCCCCTTTCCTGGCCGGCCGGGTAGCGTGCTCGGACAAGGGTCTGTTGTGGACTTTGGGGGGACCCCCACGCCGATTTTTTTCGGCGTTGGGGTTCCCCTTTAAGTTCATTCCAGGCGGCAGGGCCCGCGACGTCTCCGTCGCGAGCCCCGCCTACCTTGACACGCGCTCGAAATGAGCGGACTTTCCTCCGCGTGTGTGGGCGAGTCCGTTCATTTCAAAAGTTGCGCGGAGTTAGTACGGCGAACTTAGTCTGCCGTATTAGTCCGCTCAAAAAGTGCCATGTGTGGGCAAGTCCGTTCATTCAAAAGTTTGAGCGGACTGTCTGACGAACTTAGTTGGGCAGACAGTCCGCCCGTGTGTACGCCGCCTAAGGGGAACCAGCCTGTGTGTATGGCTGTGACCCCGGGTGGCAGTTTTGGGTCCCAGTGATGCAGGAGGGAGACAACATCAGAAGGATAGCAAGGTGAAGAAAGACTTTAAAGAAAAACGAGAGAGGATTCCTGTGGTACGGCTAGCAAGACTGGTAGAAGATAAAGAAAAACCGGACTTACCAAAACGGTCCCCCCATGATCCCGGCCGGTGATTGCATGCAGGGCACGCCGTCAGCTGAGTTGTCGGCTGCTGCTGCTGCAAGCCGGACCCAGGGTAAGGGGAAGGGGGTCAAAGTGTGTGGAGGGAGTGGGAAGAGTAAAGACAGTCACTGACACAATTGGCCGTCACTGTGGTTGAAGGTACAGTGAAGGCTAGCGGCAAAACTCTGGGTGACTTGGTAATGGCGGCCGCCGACAGTGGAACGCCGTCTTCCCGTGGGAGGGAGGGCGGTGCAATTGGGCAGGGGACCAATAGAAATGTAACGAGTGCGGGTGACGCACTTCCGGTAGGCGGGTCTGTTCCTGGTGGGGATGGTTCGAGGCCGGAAGTGAAGATTGCGGAAGTGGAGGTTGGCCGCGGGGGGCATTTCCGGTCAGTAACGCCTGGGACTTCCAGTACTCCATCTTGTCAAGAGAATGCCGGCGGGACTGATAATAATATGGAGATATCTAATGGTTTAGAGCCAGGTCAGGTTTCCGCCTGGGGGGATTGTCCCATGGGGGAGCTAGGTGATGACAGCCCTGCTATGGATTATATCCGGGGTTTGGAGGGGTCCCAACGGGAACAGGGACAGGTCCCAGTAGATTCCTGTGGGGCCTATGCAGAAGTAGCTTGGCAAGAGAAATGGAACACCCTCTTCTATAGTTCAGAGGAGGAGGCTCCTCCAATGGAACAGTCTAGTAAGGGTGGAGAGGTGAGTAGGTGTCCCCAGGCTGAGGGGGTTGCTGTTCTGCCCCCGGTTGTTCCCCCTGTTCCTGTAACGGAGGCTCCTCTCCCTGAGTCTATTCTAAGGGGTACACCAGAAGTGAGGCTGTTAACAGCCTTAAGAGAAAGACGTTCCTACGCTAATGTGGTAGGGTCAAGTGTTGCTCTGGACCACCTGTACCATCAGTTTGGGGCTGGTAACTTTCAGGTGCCCCCGGATGATCAGTCCTCCGGGGCAATTTCGTGGTCTAGGGGGACAGGTGGTCCTGAGCGCAAGCGCAGGAATGTTGTACAGTTAAGGTGGGAGGGGAGTGGCCAATGCCCTACAAGGGGCCAGGTTGTGGATTTGATCCTATCATTGAGGATCAAGGTGGGGGAAATTTTTGCAGTGATCCACCCATCGGGTTCTCCTGATTTTGACATAAGCTTCACGAATGTGGTAATCATGGAGCTTTTTATTACTTCATTTGGCTTGATCAGGGGGACCGATCCGTGGAAGGGTTTCCACATGATTCCCTTGAGTAGGCAGGAGGATATCAAAAATTTAACAGTCTTAAGCCGCGTACACACGTGGCGGACTGTCTGGCCAACTTAGTCCGTCAGACAATCCGACGGACAGTCCGTCATACTTTTGAATGAACGGACTTGCCCACACACGGCACTTTTTGAGCGGACTAATACGGCGGACTAAGTCCGCCATACTATCCGCCCTACTTTTGAAATGAACGGACTCGCCCACACGCGGAGGAAAGTCCGCTCATTTCGAGCGCGTCTCCAGGTAGGCGGGGCCCGCAATGGAGACATCGCTGACCCCGCCGCCTGGTATGGACTTAAAGGGGAACCCCAACGCTGAAAAAAATTGGCGTGGGGGTCCCCCAAAGTCCACAACAGACCCTTGTCCGAGCACGCTACCTGGCCGGCCAGGAAAGGGGGGCGAGAGAGCGCCCCCCCTCCTGAGCCGTACCAGGCCGCGTGCCCTCAACCTGGGGGGGTGCCTTGGGGAAGGGGGGGCCGCGCGGCCCCCCCACCCCAAAGCACCTTGTCCCCATGTTGATGAGGACAAGGGCCTTTTCCTGACAACCCTGGCTGTTGGTTGTCGGGGTCTGCGAGCGGGGGGCTTATCGGAATCCGGGAGCCCCCTTTAATAAGGGGGCCCCCGGATACCGGCCCCCCACCCTATGTGAATGAGTATGGGGTACAATGTACCCCTACCCATTCACCTGTAAAATTAAAGTACCAAAAAAAAACACAACACACGAGATAAAATATTTTATTGCACAGCTCCAGGGGTCTTCTGTCTTCGGGGGTCTTCTCGCCGGACTCCTCCGCTATCTTCTTGTAGCTCTTTTGCTAGCGGAGGAGTCCGGCTTTCTTCCTCGCCGCCGGCCTCTTCTCCCGACTTCGAGGGTCTTGTCCCCCTCTTCGGTCTTCTGTCGCCGTCGCCGCCGCCGCCCGTTCTTCTTCTTCTTCTCCTTCTTCTTCTCCAGGAGATGTTGACACAACGCTCTCTCCGGCCACAATGCCAGGGCCGCGCTCCGCTGCCACTTATATAGGGACAATGGGGCGGTGTCACATGGCTTTATGTCACATGGGTTTGTCACATGGTGACCCCGCCCCCTTACGATGTCATAGTCCCCATGTGACATCAACCCATGTGACCAACCCATGTGACATAAAGCCATGTGACACCGCCCCATTGTCCCTATATAAGTGGCAGCGGAGCGCGGCCCTGGCATTGTGGCCGGAGAGAGCGTCGTGTCAACATCTCCTGGAGAAGAAGAAGGAGAAGAAGAAGAAGAAGAAGAACGGGCGGCGGCGGCGGCGACAGAAGACCGGGCCACCGCCTGTAAAAGAGCTATAAGAAGGCGCGGTGGCCCGGCAGAAGAACTGAAGAAGGGGACAAGACCCCCGAAGTCGGGAGAAGAGGCCGGCGGCGAGAAAGAAAGCTGGACTCCTTCGCTAGCAAAAGAGCTACAAGAAGATAGCGGAGGAGTCCGGCGAGAAGACCCCCGAAGACGGAAGACCCCCGGAGCTGTGCAATAAAATATTTTATCTCGTGTGTTGTGTTTTTTTTGGTACTTTTATTTTACAGGTGAATGGGTAGGGGTACATTGTACCCCATACTCATTCACATAGGGTGGGGGGCCGGTATCTGGGGGCCCCCTTATTAAAGGGGGCTCCCGGATTACGATAAGCCCCCCGCCCGCATACCCCGACAACCAACGGCCAGGGTTGTCGGGAAGAGGCCCTTGTCCTCATCAACATGGGGACAAGGTGCTTTGGGGTGGGGGGGCCGCGCGGCCCCCCCTTCCCCAAGGCACCCCCCCAGGTTGAGGGCACGCGGCCTGGTACGGCTCAGGAGGGGGGGGGGTGCTCGCTCGCCCCCCTTTCCTGGCCGGCCGGGTAGCGTGCTCGGACAAGGGTCTTTTGTGGACTTGGGGGGGACCCCCACGCCGTTTTTTTTCGGCGTCGGGGTTCCCCTTTAAGTCCATACCAGGCGGCGGGGTCAGCGACGTCTCCGTTGCGGGCCCCGCCTACCTGGAGACGCGCTCGAAATGAGCGGACTTTCCTCCGCGTGTGGGCGAGTCCGTTCATTTCAAAAGTAGGGCGGATAGTATGGCGGACTTAGTCCGCCGTATTAGTCCGCTCAAAAAGTGCCGTGTGTGGGCAAGTCCGTTCATTCCAAAGTATGACGGACTGTCCGTCGGATTGTCTGACGGACTAAGTTGGCCAGACAGTCCGCCACGTGTGTACGCGGCTTAAGACTGTTAAATTTTTGATATCCTCCTGCCTACTCAAGGGAATCATGCGGAAACCCTTCCACGGATCGGTCCCCCTGATCAAGCCAAATGAAGTAATAAAAAGCTCCATGATTACCACATTCGTGAAGTTTATGTCAAAATCAGAAGAACCCGATGGGTGGATCACTGCAAAAATTTCCCCCACCTTGATCCCCAATGATAGGATCAAATCCACAACCTGGCCCCTTGTAGGGCATTGGCCGCTCCCCTCCCACCTTAACTGTACAACATTCCTGCGCTTGCGCTCAGGACCACCTGTCCCCCTAGACAACGAAATTGCCCCGGAGGACTGATCTCCGTCGCGGGCCCCGCCTACCTGGAGACCCGCTCGAAATGAGCGGACTTTTCTCCGGGCGGGAAAAGTCCGCTCATTTCAAAAGTAGGGCGGACTGGCACACACACGGGCGGATTGTCCGCCGAAATGCGAGTCCAGCAGACAGTATTTCCAACATTCCGAAAGACTTAGTCCGCCAGACTGTCCTCTGAAAAAGTCCGCTGAAGCCCACACACGAGCGGACTGTCCGCTGAAATGTGTTTCAGCGGACTAAGTTGGACAGACAGTCCGCCCGTGTGTACGCGGCCTTAGTCAGAAATGAGAGTCTGCCCCCAGAGGACATTGCAACTTGGTTGGGGAGACATGGCCAATTGCAGTGTCCCCTAAATAAATGTTTGGATGAACGCAGGGTGTGGACTGGGGCATGGAACACCAGGATCAAGTTAAAAAGGGCTGGCAATACGGTTACACATGTCCCGGGTAGTGCCTTCCTGGGAAGGGATAGGATCCTGGTGTTCTATCCAGGCCAGCCCGGTCGTTGTTTTAGGTGTGGGTGCCCAACCCACTTGAGCGCAGATTTAGGCACTCAGGGGAGACTTGTGGCCTGATCTGCTGCAATCTCTGTGGTCAAATGGGGCATCCATTTAGTAGATGCCCCAGGGCATACAGGGGAGAGGCAGCAGCGGGCAGTAGATCAGGTGGTAATGCTGCTCCACCCCCAACAGGGCAGAGATCTGGAAGGGAGGGGCAGGGTGACGTTTTTGGGCCAGGGGGGCAGGAGGAACCCCAGACTTAAAAGGTACGTAAGGTGCCACAAAAAGAGAAAGGGGTTCGGTCGGGTAATGTAGCCCGGGCTCCTGATAGTATAGTTCAGGCTTCTACAAGTGAGGTTGGGTCCGTGGTGCCTCCCATGTCTCTCCCTTCTGGGGGTGTGGCACAGGGATCTTGTCCCCCAGTTTCTGATCCCCCTCCTCTTCCTCTGTGGCATCGATCTGGTGGTCGCTTAGTTGCCATCTCCTCGTCTGATTCCTCAGCGGGTGAGAGCCAGACCGGGGAGGTGTCAGTAAAGGGCGCTCAAAAGCATCCTAAAGAGGTATCAGATGAGGAAGGTGAAGTAACCTGGGTAACGGTTAAAAAGAAGCATAGTAAAAGAAGAAAAGGGTCCTACTACCTGAGGTAGAGTCTAGGTCCTCACCAGGGCCTAGCAGTAGGGGAGAGACTAAACTTATAGATTTCTCCTCTGGGGATGAGTGTGTTCAAGATATGTAAAGTATAGTTATGTAGTTCCACAGATATTGTGGTTTCAAGTGATATGATTTTTTTATAAGTGTAATGTGAATATTAACTGATGTTGTTTTTGTAAAGTTTTGATTTTCTTGTATGTTTGGTAGCAGAAAACTATTAAAAAAATATCCACTCATATCGCTAACTATCTTGCTCGTTTTAAATAGAGCTTGCAGTCAGTGGTAGGAGATTGTGTGTGCTGTCTGCGTGCTTTGAACCCAGTATACACCGCTATATCCACCTATATAGCTAACTATCTTGCTCGTTTTAAATAGAGCTTGCAGTCAGTGGTAGGAGCTTGTGTGTGCTGGCTGCGTGCTCTGATCTCTGAGGACTTCCAGAGTGGTGGAGAAAGAGAGGGAGCTGATGACTTCAGTCAGCCCAGGCCAGGTGCCTGTTTCTCAGCCTAATGAAGGACGTGGAGCCCCTAAGCTCCTGGAGCTTGTCAAGGAGGAGAGGTTGTTTTTGGAAAACCAGCTGGATCTTGCAGATTGGTCTCTGAGACAGCCAGGAGAGGATGTGGAGAAATCTGCAGACAGAAGAAAGAAAGCTAAAAGCTTAATTGTAAAGGCTTCCCGCAGCTACTGCGAGAAAATGAAGGTCCTGGCGGAGCTAAGGAACCGGAGAGACAGATCAGGCGTTGTAAAGAGACAGGAGTATAAGACGGTGATAGACGGATTGAAGAAGCAGTGCAGCATGTTGGGTGAGCTGTTATCCAACCTGATTGACAGTGCTTCTGGTGAGAAAGACTTTCTATCTAACGTGGACAAAGCGATGAGAATTGCGTGTGAGGAGGGGACCCAGGCAGGGAGACGCCGTAGACTGTATCCAGCCCCGAACACAACGCAGGAGGAGGAAATGGCGGGTCCCTCTGTGGAAGCCAGCCATGAAGAAAAGGAAAGTGCGGTGGAAAGAAAGGTGGCCAGTGACAAACCAGAGGGAAAGACTGTGGTGGAAAGAAAGCCAGCGGTGTGTAAAGAAACAGTTTTGGAGAGAGAGAGTGCTGTGAAGGCTGAAAATGTGAAGAGCATTCCTGGTGAAAAGACTGCTAGCCCTGCTAACTCCACTAATCCTGCAGAGGGGTCAGGTAAGCCTAAGGGTTGCCAGCCTATGAATGAGGCTGTGTCCCCAGAGGGCAGGTTAGACCCCGGTGAAGTGGGAAGGAGGCAGCAAAAGGACATTAAAGACAGGAGTGTTGTTAAGAAGATACCAGTGGTGCAGCTTGCTAGGATAGTAAGCAAAGGAAAAATGGACTTACCTGTACAGTCCCCAGTGATCCCAGCCGGTGGTTGCAAGCAGGGCACACCGTCAGTTGCGTTGTCGGCTGCCACTGCTGCAAGCCGGTCTCAGGGTAAGGGGACTAGGGTATATGAGAGTCAAGCCAGCTTGGCTGCCGCTGTGGGCAGCGGTGCAGTGTCGGCCGGCGGCATGGCATCTGACAGTTCGGGAATGGCGGCTGTGAATAAGAGAACGCCGTCTTCCCGCGGGAGGAGGGGTGGTGCTACTGACCGCGAGGCCAATAGTAGCGCGGGAAGGGGTGATGACGCACTTCCGGTGCGCGAGCTGGTTCATGGCGAGAATAGCCCGCGGCCGGAAGTGACGGTGGCGGGTCCGGAAGTTGACCCCGAGGGTCGTTTTCAAAGGACTTCCGATCTGCTTTCTGGTCAAGAGAGTGAAAACAGTAATGTTGAAATGTCTAATTGTATAGTGCCAGAACAAGCTACGGCCTGGGGTGACTGCCCAATGGGCGAGCTTGATGGTGAGAACCCTGCAATGACGTTCATTCGCGGCTTGGAGGGTTCTCAATCAGGGCCGAGCCAAGTGTCAGTGGATTCCTGTGGGGCCCATATGGAGGTGGAGTGGCAGGAAGCCTGGGAGGCTTTGCTTTATAGCTCTGAGGATGAGACCTATCCTAAAGTTCAGGCTGGGGTAAACGATGTGGGGAGTGTGACTTCCCATGCCGTGAGTGGGGGGGCTGCTTCTCATGTTGTACCCCCAGTGTCTGTGGCAGAGGCTCCTCCTCCGGGACCCGTACTAAGGGGGGCACCGGAGGTAGAGTTGCTGACGGCACTTGGTGAAAGGCGTTCCTACGCCAATGTGGCTGGGTCCAGTGTGCCTCTGGACCACCTGTACCACCAGTTTGGGGCCAGTAACTTTCGGGTACCCCCGGCTGGTCAGACCCCTGGGGCCAGTACTTGGTCTAGGGGGACAGGTGGTCCGGAGCGCAAGCGTAGGAATGTGGTCCAGCTGAGATGGGAGGGTGAAGGTCAGTGCCCCACGAGGGGTCAAGTGGTTGACATGGTCCTGGCGTTGGGGTTCAGGGTGGCTGAGCTATTTGCTGTGATCCACCCAGCTGGCACCCCTGACTTTGATGTCAGTTTCACCAACGCTGTGACTATGGAGCGTTTTATAACCGCTTTTGGGTTGGTTAAAGGGGCTGATCCCTGGAAAGGGTTCCGCCTGATTCCTTTGAGTAGGCAGGAGGAGATTAAAAACCTGACGGTGTTAGTAAGGAACGAGAGCCTGCCCCCGGAGGACATAGCAACTTGGCTGGGGAGACACGGCCAGTTGCAGTGTCCTCTAAATAAATGCTTAGACGAGCGTGGGGTATGGACTGGAGCATGGAACACCAGGATTCGTTTGAGAAGATCTGGCAACACGGTTGCACATGTCCCAGGAAGTGCTTTCCTGGGACGAGATAGAATCCTGGTGTTCTACCCAGGCCAGCCCCGTAGGTGTTTCAGGTGTGGGTGTCCAACCCACATGAGTGCAGATTGCACAGTTGTGCGCTGCACTAAGTGCAATAAGTTTGGACACTCAGGTGACACGTGTGGGTTGATCTGCTGCAACCTTTGCGGTCAAATGGGGCATCCCTTTAGCAGATGCCCCAGAGCCTACAGGGGTGAAGCTGCAACAGGTGGTGGGCCAGGAGGGGATAGTGCACCTCCTCCTGCTGGGCAGAGTTCTGGAGGGGAAAGGCAGGGAAGCGCTCCTATGGCGGAGCCGCAGGGTGCACCTCGAGCCCAAAAGGCAAGTAGGGTCCCTCAAAGAGAAAAGGGGGTACGGCCTGCAGATGTTGCCCAGGCCCCTGTCACTGAAGTTCAGGTGCCCGGTCCAGATATTGGTCAGGTGGAGGTAATTGGGCCTCCCTTTTTGGATAAGGGGGGGGCACAGGGTTCTGTTTCCCAGGTTACTGCTCCCACTCCCCTTCCTCGGAGATGTAGGCCGGGCAGACGTCTGGTCACTGTCTCCTCATCCGATTCTTCGGCTGGGGATGACAGGTCTGGGGAGGAGGAGATGGAAGTCTCGGTTAAGGGGGCTCAGAAACGCCCAAAAGAAGTATCGGATGAGGAGGGTGAAGTGGCTTGGGTCACGATTAGGAAAAAGCAGGGGAAGAAGAAGAAAAAAAGGGCCCCGTTACCTGAGGTGGATCCTGGGCCACCAGAAGGGCCTAGCAGTAGGGGTGATGCTCTACTTATAAATTTTTCTTCTGGGGAGGAGGAGGGGGAAGATGACATGTAAGTTGTTTTTTTCCCTTTTGTTTGTATAGTTTATTATCTGTTAAATTGTAAAGTGTATGTTAACTGATATTTGATTTGTAATGAAAAATTTGTATGTTCGGTAGCAGATAACCATTAAAAAAATATCCACCTATATAGCTAACTATCTTGCTCGTTTTAAATAGAGCTTGCAGTCAGGTGTAGGAGCTTGTGTGTGCTGGCTGCGTGCTCTGATCTGTGAGAGCTTCCAGAGTGGTGGAGGAGGAGAGGGAGCTGATGGCTTCAGTCAGCCCAGGCCAGGGGCCTGTTTCTCAGCCTGAGGAAAGGCGTGGTGCCCTAAAACTCCAGGAGTTCGTTAAGGAGGAGAGGCTGTACTTAGAAAACCAGCTTGACTTGGTTGACTGGTCTCTGAGACAGCCAGGAGAAGACGTGGAGAAATCTGCGGAGAGGAAAAGGAAAGCCAAGAGCTTAATGGTAAAGGCTTCTCGCTGTTACTGCGAAAAAATGAAAACTTTGGCCGAGCTGAGGAATAGACGCGACAGATCGGGTGTCGGAAAGAGACCAGATTTTAAAGCCGCCATTGACGGGCTGAAAAAGCAATGTAACATGCTTAGTGGGCTTTTGTCAAACCTAATTGAAAGTGCTTCAAGCGAGAAAGACTTTTTATTGGGCATAGATAAGGTCATGAGAGTGGCGTGTGAGGAAGGCTCTCAAGCAGGAAGACGCCGCAAGCAGCGTTTAACCATAGCCGCAACGCCTGAAGGAGAGATGGGAGATCCCTCTATGGAGGACACCCGTGGAGAGGCAGATGTAGATGGAGGGTCCAAGGCGGTAAGGCGCCATAAACAACGTCTATTGTAGACAGTAGAGCCCATGATAGAGGCGACGGACCTTTCAGAAGATGAGGTGTCAGCAGAAGAGGAAAAGGAACCGAATGTTTTGACTTCAAAAGAGACAGTTGTGGAGAGAAATGGTATGAACTTTAAACCCACGACTACTGGTTCAGGTAACACCGCGGAGGGTCCCAGCAAACCTGGGGATACTCAGCCTGCAAGCAAGGCTGTGATCCCAGTGGTAGCGGTGAACTCCAGTGATGCCGTTGTGAGCCAGGGTCAGAGGGTGAAACAAATCCCGGTGGTAATGGTAGACTCCGGTGAAGCAGTACCGAGCCAGGGTCTGAGGGTGAAGCAAAACTTGGTAGTACAGCTTAAGAGACTAGAGGAAGATAAAAAGACAATGAACTTACCTTGTCAACCCCTGGTGAACCCAGCTGGTGTTTGCGGGCAGGGCACGCCGTCAGTGGCTTTGTCGGCTGCCGCTGCTGCAAGCCGGTCCCAGGGCAAGGGGAAAGGACTCAAGGGTGAGGGTGGGAAAAAAGTTCAAGCCAGCATGGCCGTTGCTGTAGGGAATACAGTAACGGCCAGCAGTAAGGTAATGGCGGCACAGCCTAGTGACACGATGTCTTCCCGCGTTGGGAGAGGAGGTGGTGACAAACAGGAAGTAAAAGAATGTTTGGCGGGAAAGACTGGCGCGGTTTCTATGGGTGGGAAAGCTGTGGTCGCGCCGGAAGTGACACGCTGCCCGGAAACGGAAGTTGACCGCATGGAGCATTTCCGGTCGGTGACTTCCGGCGAAACGGCCCAGCGGGAGGAAGTGGGTGGAGTCAGTGATGCCTGTATGAAAGAGCCTGATAGTTTTCAACCTGGCCAGGTGTCAGCATGGGGTGATTGTCCCATGGGTGATCTAGGGGACAACAGTCCGGCAATGGCTTATATCAAACATCTGGAGGAGTCCCAGCAGAACAATAAGGGACAGGTTGAGGTGGATTCCTGTGGGGCACATACGGAGGTGGGTGAGTCGGACAGCCTGGATGCTCTCATATGTGACCAGCCATTGAATGACTTGGAGGTGAGCTCTCCAGTAGTCCGGCAAGAGAATATGGAGGTAGAAGGTGATAGGCAAACTGAGGAGGTTGGTGCCGCTCATTCAGGTCCTGGGGAGGGGGTGTCCTCCCCCAGGCCTGTTTTAAGGGATTCACCGGAGGTCAGGCTCCTAAATGCGCTAGGGGAGAAGCGCTCTTATGCGAACGTGGCTGGATCAAATGTGTCTCTGGAGCACCTGTACAATCAGGTTGGTGCCGGTAATTTTCGTGTCCCCCCGACTGACCAATTCTCCGGGGCCAATTCGTGGTCTCGGGGTACAGGTGGTCCAGAGCGCAAGCGCCGTAATGTGGTGCAACTGAGATGGGAGGGGGAGGGTCAATGCCCCAGTAGAGGTCAGGTAGTTGACATGGTTTTGTCATTAGGCATCAAGGTCAGCGAGATCTTTGCGGTCATTCACCCCGTGGGATCTCCTGATTTTGATCTAAGCTTTACCAATGTTGTGATTATGGAAATTTTCATCACTTCCTTTGGCTTGATTAGGGGGACGGATCCCTGGAAAGGCTTCAGGATCATCCCTCTGAGTCGGCAGGAGGATGTGAAGAGTCTAACAATTTTGGTGAGGAACGAAAGTTTGCCGCCAGAGGACATTGCAACATGGCTAAGTAGGCATGGTCAACTGCAGTGTCCCCTGAGCAAAAGTTTAGATGAGCGAGGGGTTTGGACTGGGGCGTGGAACACCAGGATTCGGTTGCGGAGAGCTGGGAATATGGTGGTGCATGTTCCCGGTAGTGCGTTTATTGGAAGGGACCGAGTCCTGGTGTTCTATCCAGGACAACCCAGGCGGTGCTTTAAATGTGGATGTCCGACCCATCTAAGTGCGGATTGTACAGTAGTGAGATGCATAAGGTGCAACAAGTTTGGTCACTCTGGTGAAGCTTGCGGCCTGATTTGTTGTAACCTGTGTGGACAAATGGGTCACCCCTTTAGTAGGTGTCCTAAGGCCTATAGGGGTGATGGCCCGTCTGGTGCTCAATCCAGAGGGGAAGCCCCCCCCTAGGCCCGGAAGGGGAAATGTGGGTGAAAGACAGAATGTGGCTGAGGAGGCACGGAGAGAACCTTCAGGGGCAGCTAAAACCCCTCTTGTTGAGGAGACCCCTGGTACTGCTGATGTGCCTGGAGGTGGGGGGTCATCCGAATTGAATGTACCAATGGAAGGTGTAGCTTGTCCTGAGGATGCCTCTACAGCGAAGGTTTCTGGGGACAAAAGTATCTCTCCTGCTCCTCCTCTTGCTGGGAGTACCCCAAGTGGCAAAGTGTTGGCCCGTCGGGGACGCAGTCCGGCAGAGGGGAGGGGAGGAAGGGTTTTGAGAAGGGGGTCGATACGTCAGAAGCTGGAACCGGTAAGGAGCTCCTCCCGGAGTAGGAGCCCCCTTAGATCTCCTGGCCCGGCTTCTTTTTCTCTGTGTCGTCTTCCAGGTAAAGGGGTTGAATCCTCAGATTCGTCAGTATCGGGGGATGAGCGGGGGAATAGTAAGGTGATGGAAATGGAGGTTGGTGCTGCTCAGGATAAAGAAAGAAGGGAAGGTTTGGGTGAGGAAAAAGGTCCTATACCTGGTTGTAGTAGTAAAATTATTGGTAAGAAAAAGAAGAAAAAGAAGGAGCGTAGTGACTGGGATAAGGTCTTTGACAGTATGTTTGATGACCAAGTACGAGATCTTATTTTGTCTCCGTTATGTAAGCAAAGTGGCGCTAAGTAACTAAGTTCTAGTTAATGTTAAATTACTTTTGTTATGTAACCTTGTAAAGTTTGTTATGTCATAAGTTATGTTTGGTAGCAGTCAAATTTAATAAAAACATCCACCTATATAGCTAACTATCTTGCTCGTTTTAAATAGAGCTTGCAGTCAGTGGTAGGAGATTGTGCGTGCTGTCTGCGTGCTCTGAACCCAGTATACACCGCTATATCCATCTATATAGCTAGCTATCTTGCTCGTTTTAAATAGAGCTTGCAGTCAGTGGTAGGAGATTATGTGTGCTGTCTGCGTGCTCTGAACCCAGTATACACTGCTATATCCACCTATATAGCTAACTATCTTGCTCGTTTTAAATAGAGCTTGCAGTCAGTGGTAGGAGATTGTGCGTGCTGTCTGCGTACTCTGAACCCAGTATACACTGCTATATCCACCTACATAGCTCTTCTCTATTTGAGCCATCTGCCATCTGCAGGAGTTAGTGGAAGTTGTGTGTGCCTCCAGCACAATATACACTACCCAATTGCTGGTTTTCCCAACTCCCTTCAGGCCATTACCATGTCTGGAAGGCCAGCAAGGAGAGGCAGACAAGCGTGAGCCGATAAAAGAGGGCAAGCAGGCTCTGTGTCTCGAGACAACAGTGCTGGTCATGGACGCCGTGCATTTTCATCATCAGCACGTCGCCATGGGACACACTTGTCCTTCTTTGTGGCAGCTGGACATGTTGAGCCGCAACATGCTGAAGACTTGGTAGAGTGGATGACCAAGCCCTCTTCATCCTCCTCCTCCTCTCTCACCCAGGCTCAGGGTACTAGCAAAGCAGCTGCCAACGCATCATCTTCCCTCCTCTCAATGTCTTCATCAGTGACTCCTTCCCTAGACCCATCACGTCCTCCTGAGGAGTCTCCTGAGATCTTTGAGCACAGTGTTGGGTACATGCTCCAGGAGGATGCCCAGTGTTTTGTAGGCTCTGATGATGAAACTCAGCTAGAGGAAGGCAGTAGCGTGAATGCAGAGAGAGGGGATGCTCAAGAAGGACAGCAATCTGGCAGTCATGTTCCACAAGCTGCAGCATACTGCCAGGTTTGCTCCAGCAATGAAGAGGGAGGGGGTGATGAGGGCACTGACTCCACGTGGGTGCCTGGTAGGAGAGAGGAGGAGGCACATGTCCAACAAGTCAGGATGCCCTCCGGGGGCCAGCTTAGGGGCAGCACACCGACTGAATCACACCGCAGAGCTCTGCCTGTGCAGGGCGTTGCCTCTGCGCGTTATTCTAAAAGTTCTTTGGTGTGGGCCTTTTTTGAGACGAGTGCATCAGATCGCACCGCTGCTATTTGCAACATATGTCTCAAGCATATCTCGCGTGGCCAAAACATCAGCCGTTTGGGCACCACATGCTTGACCAGACATATGTTGACCTGCCATGCAGCTCGTTGGCATGCGTACCTCAAAGACCCACACCAAAGAACAAAGCGGACCTCTCCTTGCTCCTCATCAGCTGGGATCTCCAACCCCACTAGACTTTCAGTCCTCTCTGAAACCTGCTCTGAGAGGAATGAAGGTGTACAATAAGGTGTGTCACAGCCAAGTGCTTCCGGGCACTCTGCTAGCAGTACACCCACGTCCGATTATAGCAGGCAAATGTCCCTGCCCCAGCTGCTGGACCGGCAAAAGAAGTTCACTCCCAGCCATCCACATGCCCAGCGGTTGAATGCTAGCTTGGCTAAATTGCTAGCACTTCAACTGCTGCCTTTTCAGTTGGTAGACTCGGCCCCCTTCCGTGAGTTTGTACAATGTGCGGTTCCTCAGTGGCAGGTCCCCAAACGCCTTTTTCTCATGGAAGGCGATTCCGGGTCTCTACCGGCATGTGGAAGGCAATGTCCTTGCCTCGCTGGACAGGGCGGTCAGCGGTAAGGTGCATATTACCGCTGGCTCATGGTCCAGCAGGCATGGACAGGGACGTTACCTGTCTTTCACGGCCCATTGGGTCACTCTTCTGGCAGCTGGGAAGGATGTAGGACAAGGTGCAGTAGTGTTGGAGGTTGTTCCGTCACCACGCCTCCAAAATGCTACTATTGGTTGTGACACACCTCTCCTCCACCCCCTCCTCTTCTTCTTCATCCATGGCCTCTTCCAGTGCTCTGTCCTTAGAACCAGCAGTGCTCTGTAGGCGTTCCAGGGGCTACGCAAGTACGCAGGCAAAACGATGCCATGCCATGCTTGCGCTGGTTTGTTTGGGGGACAGGAGCCACACTGGGGAGGATGTTTTGTCGGCTCTGCAGGGGCAGGCCGAGAGGTGGTTGACGCCATGCCAGCTTAAGCCAGGAATGGTGGTTTGCGGCAATGGCACCAACCTCCTCTTCACCCTCCGACAGGGACAACTGACCCATGTGCCCTGTGTGGTTCACGTCCTTAACCTGGTGGTGCAGCGGTTCTTGGGCAGGTACCCGGGCTTACAGGATGTCCTGAAGCAGGCCAGGAAAGTCTGTGTGCATTTCCACCGATCATTTAATGCCTGTGCTCGGCTGGCTGAGCTCCAAAGGAGTTGAACCTGCCCAAGAACCGCCTTATATGTGACATGCCCACCAGGTGGAACCCAACGTTGGCCATGCTGCAGCGGCTGCACATGCAGCAGAGGGCCATCAATGGGTACCTGTGCGACTACGGCACCAGGACAGGGTCAGGGGAGCTCGGTTTTTTCTCACCACGCCAGTGGGGCATGATCAGGGATGCATTCACTGTCCTGTCACCGTTTGAGGAGGCCACAAGGATGGTGAGCAGTAACAGTGCATGCATCAGTGACACTGTACCTCTTGTCCACCTCTTGGAGCATACGCTGCATGGAATAATGGACAGGGCACTTGAGGCAGAACAGAGGCAGGAAGAGGAGGACTTCCTTGCCTCTCAAGGCCCCCTTTATCCAGACAGTGTTCCTGCTGTGCCACCCATCACACAGGAAGAGGATGAGGAGGAGGAGGAGGAGGAGGAGGATGATTGTGTCAGCATGGAGGTGGAGGCTGGCACTCAGCATCAGCAGCAGCAGCAGTCTTGTAGGGATGATTTACAGTCCCAAGAAACCCGTGGACTTGTACATGGCTGGGAGGAGGTAGCTGCCTGTGTTACATCAGAGGGGTGCGGGGTCACCCATACGTCACAGGGAACCCTGGGTTTCCCCTTGCGTCAGAGGGGGGCGGGGTCGGGTGACGGGTGGCCCCGCCCTCCGTATATAAGAAACGTCAGGCCGCCGGAATCCTTGCAGTGTCTCCACCGCGGAGACAGAAGAAGGATGGATACGCTGCGCTGGATGAGATGAGCCATCGCTGGAGAGATGACCGTCCGTCGCTGGATAGCAAGAGTGGATTACTGCCGCTGGAATCTTTTTTTTATTTTTTTTATTTTTAATAAAGGAATTTTTCAAAAGTGTGTTTGTCTTATTTAACTATTTTTTACACTTTCTTTGTGAAATGGTAGGGGTACTTTTGTACCCCCTTACCATTTCAAACAGGGGGGGCCGGGATCTGGGGGTCCCCTTGTTAAAGGGGGCTTCCAGATTCTGATAAGCCCCCCGCCCGCAGACCTCCACAACCACCGGCCACGGTTGTGGGGATGAGGCCCTTGTCCTCATCAACATGGGGACAAGGTGCTTTGAGGGGTCACAGACCCCCAAAGCATCCTCCCAATGTTGAGGGCATGTGGCCTGGTACGGTTCAGGAGGGAGGGGGGGCCGCTCTCTCGTCCCCCCCTCTTTTCCTGCGGCCTGCCAGGTTGCGTGCTCGGATAAAGGGTCTGGTATGGATTTTTAGGGGGACCCCACGTCAATTTTTTTATAAATTTGACGCGGGGTTCCCCTTAATATCCATACCAGACCTGAAGGGTCTGGTTATGGATATTTAGGGGGAACCCCACGTCAAATTTTTTCTTAAATTTGAGGCTGGGTTCCCCTTAATATCCATACCAGACCTGAAGGGCCTGGTAATTGAATTTGGGGGACCCCCACGCTTTTTTTAAATTTATTTATTAATCAATGACTTTCAATGAGTGTTCTCTATATTACGGGAGCCGACAATTCATAATAGCTGCCAGTGATTTTAAAGGACTTTTTTTCCTGCATAAATGACACTTTGTGCAGGGACAGTTCTAAGCACCAGAAACATGAGCCCTTTCACAGGCATACTATAGACAACCCCCCCCCCCCCCCCTACGAAATTTAAAGGAATATTACACTTTTATTGTTTTACTTTAATCATTATTAAAATCACTGCTCCCGAAAAAACGGCCGTTTTTAAAACTTTTTTTTGCATTGAGGGCAGGACCCGGGTCCCCAAACACTTTTTAGGACAATAACTTGCAGAATCTTTTCTCTCTGTCAAATCTTTTTTCTCTGTCGAATATTTTCTCTATATAATCTTGGACTAATAGAGGTAAGGTTAGGCACATTCGACCACAGGTTCTATAGACAGATTGTTATTGTCAGAGTCATGTCGAATCTCCTATTCTATATCAAACTGTTGTAACAATGAAAACGAAAATAAAGCATTTATTTATGTCGGATCTTTCGTTTTTCGGATTTTGTGCTTTCGTTATCGTTTGTCAAAACGAAAACGAAAATAGCTGAAATTCGGACGAAAATGCATTCGGATGAAAACGAATGCACATGTCTAGTCCTTAGTGACCCAGAGGACTCCGGACCGAATGCCTCAGCTAACCTACGCTGCATGGCCTCCCTGATCCTGCAAAGCCTGCGGAAGGATCCTCATATTCTTCGGATCAAGGAGAGGGACCATTACTGGCTGCCCACTTTTCTTGATCCACGGTACAAGGGTAAGGTTGCCGACCTTATCTTGCCATCGCAGAGGGAGCAGAGGAGGAGACATCTCCGGGAGGCCTTGCAGAAACGTCTGTGCAATGCGTTCCCAGAGACTGGGAGGTTACAAACTCCTGGTCCTGGACAACGTGTTACTGAGGCATCGGTCAGAAGGAGCGGTGGAGAAGGTGGCCGACTGACCGATGCTTTCAGACAATTTTTTAGTCCGCAGCCCCAAGGTATGATCGGTTCCAGCAACCATCGCCAGCGTCTGATTTACATGGTGCAGGAATACCTAGGGGCAAGGTCAGACTTGGACACCTTTCCCACCGAAAATCCTCTGGCTTACTGGGTCTTGAGGATGGATCACTGGCCAGAGCTTGCACAGTATGCAATTGAGCTACTGGCCTGTCCTGCATCTAGCGTTCTTTCGGAACGCACCTTCTGTGCTGCTGGTGGCTTGTTACCGATCACAGGGTGCGCCTTTCCACCGAATCAGTTTATCGACTGACCTTCATCAAGATGAATCAGTCTTGGATCACCCATAGCTACCAAGCACCTGAAGCTGATGTAACCAAATCATTTTTTTTGAAATATCACATCCCTTCAAGACTGCCTATGCTGATGCTGAGTGACTGTCCTGTTATGTTGATTGTCTATCCTCTTCCTCCTCCGCTGATATGTTGGAAGAACATTTTTGGTTCTGGGTGATGCCATCAGCCCAATTTTTCTGTTTAACAGGGGCGTTTAATTACAATTTTTGATGCAATGCTTTGCGGCAGGGCTAATTCCTGCACTAAAACTAGAGTATACGGGAGAGGTTGCAGTGTCGTGGCACCAGCACCAGTGCCTAAGGCCCAATTTTTCTGCCCCTGTTTAACGAGGGCATTTAATTACAATTTTTGATGCAATGCTTTTCAGCAGGGCTAATTCCTGCACTACAACTAGAATATATGGGAGAGGTTGCAGTGTCGTGTCACCAGCACCAGTGCCAGCAGCCCAATTTTTCAGCCCCTGTTTAACAGGGACATGTAATTACAATTCTTGATATAATATTTCACAGGAGGGCCCGTTCCTATGCCCACCCAGAGTAACTGTGAAGACTTATAGTGTTGTGGCACCAGCACCACAACCACCAAAGGTCAATTTTTCTACCACTGTTCAACAATGGCATGTAATTACAATTCTTGATATAATCGTTCACAGCAGGGCGCTCCAGCGCCCACCAAGAGTCACTTTGAGGGCTTACAATGTTGTGGCAAAACCAACACCTTGTTCCGCCATTTCTGCAGAGCATATAGGGCAGGCCCCTACTTTCAAACATCCAACTTACAAACATCTCCTACTTGCAAATGGAAGGAGACAACAGCAAGTGAGATGAAAAAAGACGGACGGCAAAACAAATTATACAGGGGTGATAACCCTTCCCTATGTTTTCCAAAAAGCTTAAAAATAGTTTTTTTGACTGGAGCTACACTTTAAAAATGTACCAGTTGAAAATTACAAACAGATTAAACTTAACACAACAAATCTACACAGTCTCTGTCTTGTTTGCACTGCCTGTATACTGCTGTTCGGAGTATATAGGGCCTGGGGCCACACATATTTATTTTTTTAATACGGGTACGGGGTTCCCCTTAACCAGTTGCCGACCGCCGCACGACGATGTACGTTGACAGAATGGCACGGCCAGGCATATGGGCGTACCTGTACGTCCCTGCCTTCCCGCGGGTGAGGGGCCCGATTGGGCCCCCCCGGTGCCATCCGTTCAGGAGCGATCCGGGATGAGGGGGCGGCCATTCATTCATGGCCACCCCCTCGCGATCGCTCCTGACGAATGGAAGTGCAGCATGACATCACTTCCTCTCCTGTAATGTAAACACAGGCAGAGGAAGTGATGTAATCTCTCCTCCGTGTCTGTATTTTTTGTTCCGGCACCGAGGAGAGAGGATCGGTGAGTTGCACCAACACTACACTACACAGTAGAACATGCCAGGCACACTCTCACCCCCCCTTCACCCCCCGATCACCACCCCAATCACCCCTGCACCCCCAGTCACAGTGACACCAATTGCATTTTTTTTTATTGCATTGGTGTCATTTGTGACTGTAATAACTGTTAGGGCAGTTAGGGTTAGCCCCCTTTAGTTCTAGGGTACCCTCCTAACCCCCCCAATAAAGATTTAACCCCGTGATCACCCCCTGTCGCCAGTGTCACTAAGGCTGGGTTCACATTGCAGCGGTTTATGAGAACGGATGTGATTCGCACCGCACTGCAGTGCAAATCACATCCGATCTCTGTGCGATGCGAGTTCAGCCATACAGATAGTGTGGCTGAATTCGCATCGCACCCGCCGCAAACTCGCACGGGACCCTTTTTTTGGTCCGCAGCAGAATCGGATCGCATGGTTGTTCACACCATGCGATCCGATTCCTGTCCGAGTTTGCAGATCGCACTGCGATATGCAAACTGATCTGGGGGTGTCATTAACATTTCACTGACACTCCCAGCAGTTCGCATAGGGCAGTGTGATGCGGGAACCCGCCGCGGATTCGTGGCGTTCCCACATCGCTCCAGTGTGAACCCAGCCTAATAAGCGATCGTTTTTCTGATCGCTGTATTAGTGTCACAGGTGACGCTAGTTAGGCAGGTAGGTATTTAGGTTCGCCACAGCTTTTTATAGCGCCAGGGACCCCCATATACTACCGCATAAAGCCCCCTGATTGCCCCCTAGTTAACCCTTTCACCAGTGATCACCATATAACTGTTACAGGTGACGCTGGTTGGTTAGTTATTTTTTTATAGTTTAAGGGCACCCGCCATTTATTACCTAATAAAGGTTTAACCCCCTGATCACCCGGCGGGTGATATAAGTTTGAGGGTCAGATAGGGTCTGCGTCGCCCCAGGCAGCGTCAGGTTAGTGCCAGTACCGCTAACACTCACGTGCAAAGCATACACCTCCCTTAGTAATATAGTATCTGATCAGATCTATATTAGCGTCGCCAGCAGTTTAGGTTTCCCAAAACGCATTGTTGGCGGGATCAGCCCAGATACCTGCTAGCACCTGCGTTTAGCCCCTCCGCCAAGCCCAGCCCAGCCCACCCAAGTGCAGTATCGATCGATCACTGTCACTTACAAAACACAACACACATAACTGCAGCGTTCGCAGAGTCAGGCCTGATCCCTGCGATCGCTAACAGTTTTTTTTGTAGCGTTTTGATAGAGTCACTGAAGCCTAGGTGCTTTTTTACCTGTGAGTCTCACTAGTGTACCCCTAAATTTAGGGGTGCCTACTTTCCAAAATGGGGTCATTTGGGGGGGGGTTTGTGCCATCTTGGCATTTTATGGCCTTCAAAACTGCGATAGGTAGTGAGGAGTGAAATCAAAAATTTACACCCTTAGAAATCCTGAAGGCAGTGCTTGGTTTTCGGGGCCCCGTACGCGGCTAGGCTCCCAAAAAATCCCACACATGTGGTATCCCCGTACTCAGGAGAAGCAGCATAATTTATTTTGGGGTGTCATTTCACATATGCCCATGGCATGTGTGAGCAATATATCATTTAGTGACAACTTTGTGAAAAAGAATAAAAAATAAAATAAAAGTTTGTAATTTTCCCGCAACTTGTGGCAAAATATAAAATATTCCATGGACTCAACATGCCTCTCAGTAAATAGCTTGGGGTGTCTACTTTCTAAAATGGGGTCATTTGGGGGGTTTTGTGCCATCTTGGCATTTTATGGCCTTCAAAACTGTAATAGGTAGTGAGGAGTGAAATCAAAAATTTACACCTTTAGAAATCCTGAAGGCGGTGCTTGGTTTTCGGGGCCCCGTACTACTTTCTAAAATGGGGTAATTTGTGGGTGTTTTGTGCCATCTTGGCATTTTATGGCCTTCAAAACTGTGATAGGTAGTGAGGAGTGAAATTACAAATGTATGCCCTTAGAAATCCTGAAGGCGGTGCTTGGTTTTCGGGGCCCCGTAAGCGGCTAGGCTTCCAAAAAGTCGACCACATGTGGTATCCCCGTACTCAGGAGAAGCAGCAGAATGTATTTTGGGGTACAATTCCACATATAACCATGGCATGTGTGAGCAATATATCATTTAGTGACAACTTTGTGTAAAATAAAAAAATACATTTTTTTTTGTCATTATTCAATCGCTTGAGGCAAAAAAATAAAATATTCAATGGGCTCAACATGCCTCTTATCAATTTCCTTAGGGTGTCTACTTTCCAAAATGGGGTCATTTGGGGGGGGTTTGTACTGCCCTGCCATTTTAGCACCTCAAGAAATGAGATAGGCAGTCATAAACTAAAAGCTGCGTAAATTCCAGAAAACGTACCTTAGTTTGTAGATGTGACAACTTTTGCGCAAACCAATAAATATACAGTTATTGACTTTTTTTTACCAAAGACATGTGGCTGAATACATTTTGGCCTAAATGTATGACTAAAATTGAGTTTATTGGATTTTTCTAATAACAAAAAGTAGAAAATATCATTTTTTTCAAAATTTGCGGTCTTTTTACGTTTATATCACAAAAAATAAAAATCGCAGAGTCAGTCAAATACCTTTAAAAGAAAGCTCTATTTGTGGGAAAAAAAGGACGCAAATTTTGTTTGGGTACAACATTGCATGATGTCGCAATTACCAGTTAAAGCAGCGCAGTGCCAAATTGTAAAAAGACCTCTGGTCATTGACCAGCAAAATGGTCCGGTCTGAAAGTGGTTAATATCCGTACAAGACCCAAAGGGGCACTAAGTATCTACTTTCTTTTTTATTTAATACTTTATTGACAGATCCCAGAGAAATCTATTTCTCTAGATTTTGACAATACATAGTCGTCGGATCACTCTTCAGTTTCATATACGTGTCCGTATCAGCTAACATAGTGTCTAACTGGTTTTCATAGAAAGATTTATCTAAGATTACCACTCCTCCCCCTTTATCAGCGGGCCTCACAATTATCTCTTTCCTCTCTTCCAATGCTTTAATCCCGTCTCGAATATAAAAGGGGTTAATATTCTTCCTAGGCACCACTGTTTCCAGGTCTCTAGTAACTAAATTTTTAAAAACATCTATATGTTGATTGGCAGAGTTTATAGGGTTGAACAGCGACCGATTTTTTTCAGTCTGCTGTCCACTCCTATTACACTACCATCACATGTTGTTCTATTCCCATTAAAATTATTGGTATTTAAAAAATACTTTTTCATATTGATTCTTCGAATATATTTATGGACGTCCATATACACATTAAATTTATTAATAGGATTCTTAGGGGCACACTTAAGGCCTAAATGTAAAATATTAGATTCTTTCAATGTTAGTGTTGAGCTACTCAAATTATAGATTCCATTTGGTCATGCTCCCTTCTTCTTTTTTTGTTGGACTCGTTTACCAGCTCTACAGCCCCTTCCTTTCCTCCACCTTGATTCGGAACCTGCTGGGCTGATGCTATCTCTGGTAACATTTTCTGAGGGGGCCCTTGCATTGCCACATTTCTTGGGTGTAAATTTTGGGGTACCGGTAATTGCTGTGGGTACATTCTGTTCTGTGATGAATCGTTCCAGCCCCCTTGGTGCCTTCCCAAGAACCAAGGCTTCTGAAAATGGTTTTTGTACCTTCCATTTGTTCCCCTCCCCCGTGGTCTCCATCTTCCTCTCCCCCCTCCTCTCCCTAAAGAAGGACGGGGAGAGCTACAGTAATGGTTTTCATTTTCTCTAAGGGGATCAAACCGATTATTTAAAGGTATATTATTATTATTATATGGATATGGAGTCTCATATCCAGGCTGTGGGTTCCCTCTGGGGACCCCCCTTGGGATAATTTCCTCTAGTCCCCCTTATACTTTTGTTGTTATTTCTTTTCCCTCGTAAGCCAACTTGAGTCCATCCCCCAGAGACCTCCTTTGGGGTGGATTGCTCCATCCCATATAACCTTTTTTCCTGTTCTTTGTGTGGGAGGGCTCTGAACCATCGTTACACGAGTTTATTAGGCATTTAAATTCAAATATTAGGAATATCCGTCTGGAATATGAATATAATAAGGAAAAGATAAATTTTTTAGACGTTGAAATAATAAGACGAGGGGAATACTTAGTCACTAAAACTTATTTTAAACCAACAGATCGGAACAGTTACCTATCTATTTTAAGTAGACACCAACCCCAATGGCTGAAAAATATCCCTAAGGGCCAAATTATGCGGATACGTAGGAACTGTACAGAGGATGAAGATTTTTTAGCCCAATCAGACATTATTAAAAAACGCTTTGTAGAAAAAGGTTATAAAGAGGAGGAATTGAGTAAAGTAATTACAGAAGTAGGAAACCTTTCTAGAATCAATTGTCTTGAAGATAAACCTCAAATTGTTACATCCAATCATGAATGGGGTTTCATTTCTAATTTTCACGCTCAGTATAAAGATGTAGAGAAAATATTCAAAGATCATTGGCATATTTTATGTCTAGACAAAAATCTAAGTCAGGTTTTACCAGATAAACCCTCTTTCATATATCGCAAAGCTCCAAATTTTGGAGATAAGATAGTGAAGAAGGTTTTAAATCCCCCCAAGCGGCCTATATCTTTCTGGGAACAAGGAGGTTTTTACGCTTGTCGGAGATGCTCCACATGTGCAAAAATGACCCACCCCATCAGAGGTTTGACTGATTTTACATTTAACAGGGAATAACCAAAATTTTAAAATTAAGGAATTTATTACTTGCAGCACGACGCACGTAGTATATGTTCTGCAATGCCCATGTAACCTTACGTATGTAGGAAGAACAAAGCGCACTTTAAGAAAGCGGGTATCGGAACATCAGTACAACATAGAGATAGGGTATAAAGACCATAGTGTCTCTTTGCATTTCAAAAAATTCCATAATCAGGACCGCTCCCTATTAAAATTTTGGGGTGTGGACAAAATATCACCCAATTGGAGGGGTTCAAATATGGTGAGAGACATTTCAAAAAAGGAATCTCAGTGGATATACTCTATGAAAACGTTAGTACCGAATGGGCTAAATGTGGAACTGGACGTCAATTGTTTTATCAGTGATTATTGATATATTGATATATATGAAGTCCTGGAACCTTGCTGTACTGTTTTTTTCAGTTTCGTATTTTCGTAATCAAATTACTCCATACACTTGGTGAAGGAGGTGAGAAACTCGCCGACCCTTCCAACCCACGGGGTAACATGCGTGAAGCTCTCCTCCCTCCGCTCGCCCTCCCCTCCCCCCTCCCCTCCAAATAACATCTCACCAGTTATCCCCCTCTTCCCACCTCCACCTCAACAAAAAATTCTAAAGAAGACTTAAAATCAGACAAAAAAATAGAAAAAGATACTTGTGAACCCATATTCCTCTCCCCCCTCCCTCCAAAGCCAGGAGGAGAGGGGGGAGCAAAAAACCAATCCAACCCGAGAGTCCATTATTACTAAGATCTATGGGGGTGGGCCTCCAACCACTCCTCCACACCCCCAGGGTTGTCAAATATTGTAGTCCCCTCAGGGGTATTTATCCGTAATCTTGCAGGGTAAAGTAGCGCATAAGTCACATTTATTTGGCGGAGTTTTCTTTTAACTTCCCCAAATTTGGCTCTTCTTCTTTGAAGGTCTGGAGAAAAGTCCGAAAAAATCGATACTCGAGAACCATTGTATACAATCTTTCCCCTCTCCCTAGCTTTACGGGTAATAGTCTCCTTATCCTTAAAAAACAGTAACTTGGCCAAAAATGTTCTTGGGGGGGCACCCATCTGTGGGGGTCTTGGGGGGACCCTATGCGCCCTTTCAATAGTAAATGATGATGAAAAAATATCCTGGCCAAACATATCCCTAAGCCATTTCTCCAAAAAAGCTATAGGGTCTGCACCCTCACACAGTTCTGGCAAGCCCATGATCCGGATATTCTTCCTCCTCATCCTATTCTCCAATTCGTCTAATTTGTTTTCCTGTTTAGTTAACTGGTCCTGCATTACTTTAAATTCCCGTATCAGAGGGGTCAAGTCATCTTCGACCTGGCCCACCCGATCTTCTAGGGCTGTGGTCTTTTCCTGGATCCCCTGGATATCCTGTCTAGCATAGGATAATTCCTCCTGAATGGAGATAAGTTGAGTACTCATTCCTTCCAGGGATTCTCTACAAAGGTTGACTGCCACTAGAACTTCCTTCAATGTTGGCTCAGGCTCTGAGTCTGGTTCAAAACTTTCCTGTAGTCCCTCCTCTAATGATCCGGTTGCCCCTTCTAGACTCATACTTTTAACCTGGCCCTGGGGTTTTACTCCTTTGTCGTTTTCCTCCCCAGTCGTTGGGGGGAGACTTGCCCCATGACTTTTCCTGGTGCTTTTAGCGCCTGATAGCCTATTAGTTTGGGCTTGCTGACCTTGTTGCGGCCCCTTTGGGGAGGTCTGGCTAGGCCCCTGACCTGGATTATGAGCATATTTTTCTAGTTTTGCAGCTGCAGCTGCTTGGCTTGCTTTAGTCGCACGATGTGATGGCATGATGGCTCTACGTTGTTCCAGGCTATTATTCCCACACTCTATAAATATGTTTAGTTTCTCTCTCACCAAGAGATGTAGAAGAGGGGAAAAAAAAAAAAAAAGGGGGAAAGAGAGAAAAAGCCAAGGGCCAAAAATCATGAAAACACACACCACTTAATTTAGGCTTTGTAGGGGACGTTCTGGGCTATACCAAGGCCCACTTTCCAAATGGATCCAAATAGCTCCCCCTCTAGACAGCTCGTTTAGATATATCCATAAACAGTTTAATACAAGTCACTGTCCCCTTAAAGAAACGATTTGCAGTTCTCAATACTCTTATGTGCAGCGAGTACTTGGGTTTCAGAATTAAGGCATTAATAGGACCTTGTCCAGGTTTTCACACCAGGGAGCTGGAAGAGGAGGAGAAAAAAAAAAAAAAGGGGAGAAGGGGAAAAATAACAAAAAAAAACCAGACCCTGGGATAGAAAAAACGCATTCAGCGTAGTTTGCACTCCATCCGAAGTACTCTAGGCTATACCAGGACCTCTATGCTTCCAAATAATTCCGAACAGCTCCTGCTCCATCCGATATGTTTAAAAGTATAAACAGGCTCTTAAGCTCGCATTGAAATCCCTCCAATGAAGGAATTTACAGTTCTCAATACTTTTGTAAACAGAGGGTTAACGGATTAGAACAGTGGAGACACATCCAGCAAGTAGGTAAATATTATATCCATCCATCTTCCTTCTCCTATATATAATCAAATACACAGTTCACATAGGTGTTTCGCACTCACCACCCTACTTGGCAGTTCACTCTCACCAGTTCGTTAGGATTGCCTGATTGTGTCTCTCCACTGCATATGTCAGAAGTTGCTCTCCACTTCCCTTTACTAGTATCCTTCCTCCAGGACCCAATCCAGCATTTCCATGTCTATCAGAAAGGAAGCCTCCCCCTTCACAACATCACCCACCTCTGTCAGCGCCTCTGCAAGTCCCATTCACTGCAATACAGCATGGCGATAAGCGTGGTGGTAGACAGGGGGACACGTTCGGTCTTCCAGTCGGCTAAACGCCGGGTTTCCTGGCCATCCTCCGTCCGGATCAAAGCATGTGGACCGGCAGGTAAGCAGGGATGGAACGATCGGCTAAACGCCGTTTTTCCTGGCCATCTTCCGTCCGGGTCGAGTTATGCGAACCGGCAAGTTAGCGGGATGAGACGCCGCACGTTGCGGTATACTATAGGCATGGAGGGGAGAGCGAGACAGCCACTCTCTCACACACTCGCAACCTCCTCCTTCTCCATCCGGTCACGCCCCCTTAACATACAATTTTAACGGAGGATTTGAATGTGTTTCTAACCCGTTTGGGATACAAGGAGATATGAAATGTATATCTTCATATGGGACAACTAATGAGGATTAACAGGAGGGAGATGAGATAGGGGTATCTGGTTCATACTAATTAGACCCCTGGAGGCATTTAATGTATTATTATATATTTATTGAAGCATTGAAAAGGAGATAAATACGGGATGGTATATAGAGTAATAATTAGACCCTATCCTTTTATTAACCACTTGCCGACCGCCTAACGCCGATGTACGTCGGCAGAATGGCACGGGCAGGCATAAGCACGTACATGTACGTGATTTGCCTCCCGCGGGTCGGGGGCCCGATCGGGCCCCCGCCCGGTGCCTGCGGCGGTCGGTTTTCGTTCGGGAGCGATCCCGGACGAGGGGACGGCCATTCATTCATGGCCACCCCCTCGCGATCGCTCCCGACGAATGAAAATCCCCCGTGACATCACTTCCTCTCCTGTAATGTAAACACAGGAGAGGAAGTGATGTATTCTCTCCTCGTGTCGGTCTTTTTCGTTCCGGCACCGAGGAGAGCGGATCGGTGAGTTGCACCTAACACTACACTAACAGTAGAACACGCCAGGCACACTTTTCACCCCCCTGATCACCCCCCAATCACCCCCAATCACCCCTGCCCCCCCCAGTCACAGTGACACCAAGTGCATTTTTTTTTTTTTTTTTTTTTTTTTTTTTTTTTTTGCATTGGTGTCATTTGTGACTGTAATAACTGTTAGGGCAGTTAGGGCTAGCCCCCTTTAGCTCTAGGGTGCCCCCCTAACCCCCCCAATAAAGGTTTAACCCCGTGATCACCCCCCGTCGCCAGTGTCACTAATAAGCGATTTTTTTCTGATCGCTGTATTAGTGTCACAGGTGACGCTAGATAGGCAGGTAAGTATTTGGGTTCGCCGCAGCTTTTTATAGCGTCAGGGACCCCCATATACTACCGCATAGCCCCCTGATTGCCCCCCAGTTAACCCTTTCACCAGTGATCACCATATAACTGTTACAGGTGACGCTGGTTGGTTAGTTATATTTTTTTGTTTCAGGGCACCCGCCATTTATTACCTAATAAAGGTTTAACCCCCTGATCACCCGGCGGGTGATATAAGTTTTTTAGGGTCAGATAAGGCCTGCGTCGCCCCAGCGTCAGGTTAGTGCCAGTACCGCTAACACCCACGCGCAAAGCATACACCTCCCTTAGTAATATAGTATCTGATCAGATATATATTAGCGTTGCCAGCATTTTAGGTTTCCCAAAACGCATTGTTAGCGGGATCAGCCCAGATACCCGCTAGCACCTGCGTTTAGCCCCTCCGCCAAGCCCAGCCCAGCCCACCCAAGTGCAGTATCGATCGATCACTGTCACTTACAAAACACAACACACATAACTGCAGCGTTCGCAGAGTCAGGCTTGATCCCTGCGATCGCTAACAGTTTTTTTTGTAGCGTTTTGAAACAGTCGCTGACAGGCTAGGTGCTTTTTTACCTGTGAGTCTCACTAGTGTACCCCTAAATTTAGAGCCCAAAATGGCAAAGCGAAGGTACACTAGTGATGAGGCCTACACGTTTCTGAGCATGACAGATAGTGAAGAGGACGTCACTCATCTGTCAGATTCAGGCTCAGAATACGATCCTGTAGAGGACAGCGGCTCCATGACAGATAGCTCTGACGACGGAGATGAGGCCGCTGTTAAGAACAGGTGTGCCCAATCCCGTATGTATTCTGTTGTTGAGGTGCAGGAACCGCAGGTCACTCGTATGGAGCAGAGACGTACTAGAGCCGCTCAACCTTCTGGTGAACTGGCAAGCACCAGCGGCCTAGTACACCCTGGACCTACATCCAGCACTGCAGTAACACGTGGTGACGTGGCGAGTCCCATAAGTGCAGTTCAAGCTGGCGAGGTGGCAAGCACAAGTAGTGTCCCGCTGCCACCAAGAAGAAGACAAAGACAGGCCCGTCGTACCCATAGTGCCCTTCCTGCAGAATTCGCCAATCCTATTTGGGTGCCCACCACTTCTGCAGAACCCGTACTTCCCCCATTCACTGGCCAACCTGGCATTAACGTGGAAACAGTTGATTTTACGACACTTGACTTTTACTCACTGTTTTTCACCGAAGATCTCTTTAGATCTATTGTGGACCAAACCAATTTGTACGCTGCTCAACACATCGCCACTATTCCCCAGTCCGCCCTTGCCAGACAATGGAAACCAGTTACGGTTTCCGAATTTAAAATCTTTCTGGGCCTCTCCCTCAACATGGGCATAACCAAAAAGAGTGAGTTGCGGTCATATTGGTCCATTGACCCAATTCACCATATGCGCGTGTTCTCTGCTTCCATGTCCAGGGCACGATACGAGATGATTTTGCGGTTCATGCACTTCAGCGACAATGAACTCTGTCGTCCTCGTGGAGACCCTGAGTATGATCGGCTCTACAAAATTCGGCCCCTCATAAACCACTTCAACCAACGTTTTGCAGCCTTGTTTACTCCCGATCAAGTTGTCTGCGTTGATGAGTCCCTGATTAAATTTTCTGGTCGCTTGTCCTTCAAACAATACGTCCCCAACAAGCGTTCCAGATACGGGGTCAAGATGTATAAGCTCTGTGACAGGGCCACAGGCTATACACGTAGTTTCATGGTTTATGAGGGAAGAGATAGTCACGTAGAGCCGGAGAACTGCCCTGATTACATAGGAAGCGCTGGCAAGATAGTGTGGGACTTGGTGTCACCCTTATTCGGAAAGGGGTACCACTTGTACGTGGACAATTATTACACAAGCGTGCCACTCTTTAGTCACTTGTTTGATCAGCAGATTGGAGCATGTGGCACCGTGCGACCTAATCGCCGGGGCTTTCCCCAGCGGCTTGTAGAGTCCCGTCTTAGGCTGGGGGAGAGAGCCTGCTTGCGCAGTAATAATTTGCTCGCTATGAAGTGGAGGGATAATAAGAATGTTTTCGTTCTTACCTCCCTTCATGCAGACACGACGGTCCAAATTTCTACGGCGACTGGTGTTGTGGAGAAACCCCTCTGTGTCCACAAATATAACCTTAACATGGGAGGGGTGGACCTCAATGACCAGTTGTTGGCGCCGTATCTAGTTGCCCGTAAGTCCAGACGCTGGTACAAAAAAGTGTCTGTTTATTTATTCCAATTGGCTATACTGAATGCTTATGTACTACACAAAGCTTCAGGACGGACTGGATCCTTCCTCAAATTCCAGGAGGATATCGTCAGAGCCCTTCTGTATCCAGACGGTGCTCCACCTCACCTTCCCCTACCAGATGCAGTAAGCCGGCTGCATGAGAGGCATTATTCTTATGTCATCCCGAGTACCCCTACCCAACGAGCCCCCCAAAAAAGATGTCGTGTCTGTAGCAAGCGCGGATTTAGGCGTGACACCCGTTCTTATTGTCCCCGCTGTCCTGACCAGCCTGGTCTTTGTCAGGGTGAGTGTTTTGAACGCTACCATGAACTAGTTGAGTATTAGCGCAGGGTACAGCATTGCACAAGCTAGGCACACGTTCACAGGGTCTCCCAAGATGCCATCACATTTTGAGAGACCCAAACCGCTGGAACCGTTACAACAGAAAAAGTGTTAAAGTTACAAAAAAAAGTGTTAAAAAAAAAAAAAAAAAAAAAAGTAAAAAAACCAAAAAAACCAAAAAAAATATAAAATAAAAAAACCAAAAATAGTTGTCGTTTTATTGTTCTCTCTCTCTCTATTCTCTCTCTATTGTTCTGCTCCTTTGTACTGTATTCTATTCTGCAATGTTTTATTGTTAACCATTTTTTGTTTTCAGGTACGCCATTCAGCTGTAGCGTGGATTTATTTATCTTGACAGCAACAGCGTTTGCTCCCACGATATGTAAAGCCACGACTCCAGCGCTGTCGGAGGTGATTTCACCACCACAGTTAAAAAAGAGCATATATGCCGAAGCATGGGGGCATAAGGGGTGGAGGATCGATTTTGCTCCTAATGCCGCGTACATACAGTCAAAATTCCGACGGAGGGCTTGCCCGTGGAAAAGTTTGAATGTATGTACGCGGCATAACTTTTTTGCGGGAGGATGCCCCCATGCTTCGGCATATATATATTTTAGGCACAGATTGTGTTAAATGTGTTATTTTTTGCGATTTTTTTTGTATTTGCTTTGCAGGTATGGTAAGTCCTACTGTTATACTGTAATGTTACTTTGTTTTATTGTTAACCATCATTTGCTTAGCAGGTACGCCATTCTGCTGCAGAGCGGATTTATTTATCTTGACAGCAACAGCGTTTGCTCCCACGATACATAAAGCCGCGACTCCAGCACTGTCGGGGGTGATTTCACCACCACAGTTAAAAAAGAGCATATATGCCGAAGCATGGGGGCATACGGGGTGGAGGAACGATCTGCTCCTACCTTTTGCGGGAGGATGCCCCCATGCTTCGGCATATATAAATGGTGCATGTATGCCCACCATTAGAAAGTGGGTGGATGAAGGGTGGTATCTAATGGTGGGCATGCCCACCGATCAATATTTTTTTTTCGTTCAGCCCACAGGCTGCATGAAAAAAAAAATACAATATATGCCCAACCAGTTCCAGCAACATACTGGTATGTTGCGGGACTTTGAGTGCTTATACCAGAATGATGCCTGCAGGTTTAGGTATCATCTTGGTATCATTCTTTTCAGCCAGCGGTCGGCTTTTATGTAAAAGCAATCCTAGTGGCTAATTAGCCTCTAGACTACTTTTACAAGCAGTGGGAGGGAATGTCCCCCCCCCCGCACCATCTTCCATGGTTTTCTCAGGCTCTCCTGTCCCAACAGGGAACCTGAGAATGCAGCCGGTGGTTCCGCCAGCTGACCATAGAGCTGATCAGAGACCAGAATGGCTCCAATCATCTCTATGGCCTAAGACACCGGAAGCTACGAGCATTTCATGACTTAGATTTTGCGGGATGTAAACAGCGCCATTGGGAAATTGGGAAAGCATTTTATCACACCGATCTTGGTGTGGTCAGATGCTTTGAGGACAGAGGAGAGATCTAGGGTCTGATAGACCCTAATTTTTTTAAAAAAGAGTACCTGTCACTACCTATTGCAATCATAGGGGATATTTATATTCCCTGAGATAACAATAAAAATCATAAAAAAATATATATAAATGAAAGGAACAGTTTAAAAAAAAAAAAAAAAAGCAAAATAAATAATAAAAAAAAAAAAAAAAAAAAAAACCACCCCTGTCCCCCCCTGCTAAGGCGCAACGCGGAACACAAGCGTTGGTCTGGTGGCATATGTAAACAGCAATTGCACCATGCATGTGAGGTATCACCGCGAAGGTCAGATCGAGGGTACTAATTTTAGCAGTAGACCTCCTCCGTAAATCTAAAGTGGTCACCTGTAAAGGCATTTAAAGGCTTTTAAAAATGTACGTAGTTTGTCGCCGCTGCACGTTTCTGCGCAATTTTAAAGCATGTCGTGTTTGGTATCCATGTACTCGGCCTAAGATCATATTTTTTATTTCATCAAACATTTGGGCAATATAGTGATTTTTAGTGCATTAAAATAAAAAAAAGTGTGTTTTTTCCCCAAAAAATGCGTTTGAAAAATCGCCGCGCAAATACCGTGTGAAAAAAAAATATGAAACACCCACCATTTTAATCGGTAGGGCTTTTGCTTTAAAAAAACACTACATGTTTGGGGGTTCAAAGTAATTTTCTTGCAAAAAAAAATATTTTTTCATGTAAACAAAAAGTGTCAGAAAGGGCTTTTTCTTCAAGTGGTTAGAAGAGTGGGTGATGTGTGACATAAGCTTCTAAATGTTGTGCATAAAATGCCAGGACAGTTCAAAACCCCCCCAAATGACCCCATTTTAGAAAGTAGACACCCCAAGCTATTTGCTGAGAGGCAGGTCGAGTCCATGGAATATTTTATATTTTGACAAAAGTTGTGGAAAAAATACATTATTATTATTTTTTTTTTTTTTTTTGCACAAAGTTGTCATTAAATGATATATTGCTCAAACATGCCATGGTTATATGTAAAATTACACCCCAAAATACATTCTGTTGCTTCTCCTGAGTACGGGGATACCACAAGTGTGAGACCTTTTGGGAGCCTAACCGCGTACGGTACCCCAAAATCCAAGCACCACCTTCAGGATTTCTAAGGGTGTAAATTTTAGATTTCATTCCTCACTGCCTATCACAGTTTCGGAGGCCATGGAATGCCCAGATAGCACAAAATCCCCCCAAGTGACCCCATTTTGGAAAGGAGACACCCCAAGCTATTTGCCGAGAGGTATGGTTAGTATTTTGCAGACCTTCATTTTTGTCACAAAGTTTTGAAAATTGAAAAAAAGAAAAAAAATATACATTATTTTTTTTTTTCTTCATTTTCAAAAACAAATGAGAGCTGCAAAATACTCACCATGCCTCTCGGCAAATAGCTTGGGGTGTCTACTTTCCAAAATGGGGTCATTTTGGGGGGTTTTGTGCTATTTTGGCATTTTATGGCCTTCAAAACTGTGATAGGTAGTGAGGTGTAAAATCCAAAATTTACACCCTTAGAAATCCTGAAGGCGGTTCTTGGTTTTCGGGGCCCCGTACGCGACTAGGCTCTCAAAAAGTCCCACACATGTGGTATCCCCGTACTCAGGAGAAGCAGCAGAATTTATTTTGGGGTGTCATTTCACATATGTCCCTGGCATGTGTGAGCAATATATCATTTAGTGACAACTTTGTGAAAAAAAAATAAAAGTTTGTAATTTTCCCGCAACTTGTGGCAAAATATAAAATATTCCATGGACTCAACATGCCTCTCAGCAAATAGCTTGGGGTGTCTACTTTCTAAAATGGGGTCATTTGTGGGGGTTTTGTGCCATCTTGGCATTTTATGGCCTTCAAAACTGTAATAGGTAGTGAGGCATGAAATCAAAGATTTACGCCCTTAGAAAGCCTGAAGGCGGTTCTTGGCTTTCGGGGCCCCGTACGCACCTAGGCTCCCAAAAAATCCCACACATGTGGTATCCCCGTACTCAGGAGAAGCAGCAGAATTTATTTTGGGGTGTCATTTTACATATGCCCATGGCATGCATGAGCAATATATCATTTAGTGACAACTTTGTGAAAAAAAAAATAAAAAAAAAAAAGTTTGTAAATTTCCCGCAACTTGCGGCAAAATATAAAATATTCCATGGACTCAACATGCCTCTCAGCAAATAGCTTGGGGTGTCTACTTTCTAAAATGGGGTCATTTGTGGGTGTTTTGTGCCATCTTGGCATTTTATGGCCTTCAAAACTGTAATAGGTAGTGAGGCGTGAAATCAAAGATTTACGCCCTTAGAAAGCCTGAAGGCGGTTCTTGGCTTTTGGGGCCCCGTACGCAGCTAGGCTCCCAAAAAGTCCCACATATGTGGTATCCCCGTACTCAGGAGAAGCAGCAGAATTTATTTTGGGGTGTCATTTCACATATGCCCATGGCATGCGTGAGCAATATATCATTTAGTGACAACTTTGTGAAAAAAAATAAAAAAATAAAAAAAGTTTGTAATTTTCCCGCAACTTGCGGCAAAATATAAAATATTCCATGGACTCAACATGCCTCTCAGCAAATAGCTTGGGGTGTCTACTTTCTAAAATGGGGTCATTTGTGGGGGTTTTGTGCCATCTTGGCATTTTATGGCCTTCAAAACTGTAATAGGTAGTGAGGCGTGAAATTAAAAATTTACGGCCTTAGAAAGCCTGAAGGCGGTGCTTGGTTTTCGGGGCCCCGTACGCGGCTAGGCTCCCAAAAAATCCCACACATGTGGTATCCCCGTACTCAGGAGAAGCAGCAGAATTTATTTTGGGGTGTAATTTCACATATGCCCATAGCATGTGTAAGCAATATATCATTTAGTGACAACTTTGTGAAAAATTTATAAAGTTTGTCATTTTCCCGCAACTTGTGGCAAAATATAAAATATTCCATGGACTCAACATGCCTCTCAGCAAATAGCTTGGGGTGTCTACTTTCTAAAATGGGGTCATTTGTGGGGGTTTTGTGCCATCTTGGCATTTTATGGCCTTCAAAACTGTGATAGGTAGTGAGGAGTAAAATGACATATGTATGCCCTTAGAAATCCTGAAGGCGGTGCTTGGCTTTCGGGGCCCCGTACGCGGCTAGGCTTCCAAAAAGTCGACCACATGTGGTATCCCCGTACTCAGGAGAAGCAGCAGAATGTATTTTGGGGTACAATTCCACATATAACCATGGCATGTGTGAGCAATATATCATTTAGTGACAACTTTGTGTAAAAAAAAAAAAAAATTTTTTTTTTTGTCATTATTCAATCGCTTGCGGCAAAAAAATAAAATATTCAATGGGCTCAACATGCCTCTTATCAATTTCCTTAGGGTGTCTACTTTCCAAAATGGGGTCATTTGGGGGGGTTTTGTACTGCCCTGCCATTTTAGCACCTCAAGAAATGAGATAGGCAGTCATAAAATAAAAGCTGCGTAAATTCCAGAAAATGTACCTTAGTTTGTAGATGTGACAACTTTTGCGCAAACCAATAAATATACAATTATTGACTTTTTTTTTACCAAAGACATGTGGCTGAATACATTTTGGCCTAAATGTATGACTAAAATTGAGTTTATTGGATTTTTCTAATAACAAAAAGTAGAAAATATCATTTTTTTTCAAAATTTGCGGTATTTTTACGTTTATATCGCAAAAAATAAAAATCGCAGAGTCAGTCAAATACCTTTAAAAGAAAGCTCTATTTGTGGGAAGAAAAGGACGCAAATTTCGTTTGGGTACAACATTGCATGACCGCGCAATTACCAGTTAAAGCAGCGCAGTGCCAAAGTGTAAAAAGACCTCTGGTCATTTACCAGCAAAATGGTCCGGTCTGAAAGTGGTTAATTAATTTTTATATTGATTAGAAAATTATTAATGATTTTTGATGTGGGTTTTAAATATATTTTTAGAGTAGCTTACCCCAATAAGAATGTAGAATGTAAAATGGATGGGTCCACCCTGATAATAATAGAATATATATATATATATATATATATATATATATATATATATATATATATATATATTTTTTTTTTTTTTCCATAGTGAATGATCGAGGGTTAAATTCGGAGCTTAGTTTCTAATAAAAGAGCATAGACGGAGAACATGAAAGGCCCGCATGCGCAGTTGATATAAAGAGGCTGATGTCCCTTGCTATCACACGCAGGTGCCGGGATACACTGAAATGTTCTTGAGTTGTGTTTACCTATAGGCGTGTGTGATGACACAGCGGAATGGAGCCTACGCGCATGCCTATTGGGAGTGTTGAGTAGCTAACAACAAAGGGCGGAAGTAGTTGCGGCTTCCACCCGGTGACCTGGTGACGTGTGATCACACATGTGACCCTCATACGGGTCAGGTGATCTTGAGTCGCTGCCGAATGACGTCGGAAACATGGCGGCGCCATCAGAAGAGCTAGATCGCCATCAGATATTAACAATCAGGTATTGAATCAATTAATTAAAATAATATATATATATATATATATATATAAGGGAAGGAAACACATACACCGAGACCCTCAGATGATGTCTTTTAAAGACGAAACGCGTCAGTGTAATGGTGTATGACACATGGTGAACAATAGTGGACAAGACCAGAGGATTGCAATTTGTGTGCACTGTGCAGATTTCAAGGGATGGGTGAGCAATGTGTTGAACTTCAACGAACTTGACGAACCCCCTGAGTCTTGTGATTTTATGCCTATTGAAGGATTATGTTTGTGAGTTTTTATTTTGCTGTATTATTGCAATAAAATTAACTGTGGTTTGACGGGATTACGCTATGTATGATTCCATCTTTTCATGCAAAACAAACACTGGGAAGTATTGAAGTAGTAGCGTGATTAAGATTAAACAGGAAGAGAAAATAGCCAAAAAAAAATCAGTGCCGATGGGGATAATGTATATGTGATATGCTGAGTTCATCGGTGCATCTCGGTAAGAATATTACCAAAGGGGGCCTCCATTGATCACTAGCCTCCTATGTGTGGAATTCACGTGTGAAGGTGGTGTAGCAAAACACGGTGGTGGTGAAGAAATTCCAACAGAAAGTATTCACTTTGGAGAATTCTTGTGGGTCTTCTTGACCTGTTTTTTGGACTATTTTTACACACAGTTATAATGATGTAGAGTTAATGAATTAATGAGTATATATGTAATATGTTTGCACATCAAAATTGCAATTTGTAACTGAGAGTCAGCGAATATTTACTCAATAAGGATTGTTTATTTTTATTTTTATTTTATTTTTTGTGCGCTGCAGTTCCGGGCAGCAGTGAGCAGCCGAGAGATTGTGAATATTTTTGGGCTCCTCATTTGCTGACTGAACATTTGTATACTGTACAATGTATGTTTTCTCATATACACATGTGATATGTGCTATTGTATTTCTGTGTATAAACACTAATAAACAGACATGGGTCCTGTGTTTGGAAGACATCTTTTACCTCTTTACATGTTTTTTTATGAATTTATGATATAGATCAAAAAATATTCTGGTTATATTCTCTTTTATTTCTTTAATGTATATTAGCAATTATTAATGTGCAATGTTTCTCAGGCCGCGTACACACGGGCGGATTGTCTTCCCAACTAAGTTCGTCAGACAATCCGACAGACAGTCCGTCCAACTTTTGAATGAGCGGACTTGACCACATACGATGAACAGACAGTCCGCTGAAAGCTTGCGCAATGACGTGTACAGCACGTACGACGGGACTAGAAATACGACGTCCAATACACTGCAATGCAACCTTCGGCCGTGTAAATCCTTTCTGAGCATGCGCCATACTTAGTCCGTCCAACTTGCCTACTCACGAGCGGACTGTCCGCTGAAACCAAGTTTGGACGGACAAAATTACGGAAATTCCGAAAGACTTAGTTAGTCCAGACTGTCCGCTGAAAAAGTCCGCTGAAGCCCACACACGAGTGGATTGTCCGCTGAAACACGTTTCAGCGGACTAAGTTGGACGGACAATCCTCTCGTGTGTACGCGGCCTCAGATACCAATCAATCTAGTTCAGTTAAAGACAATGATCAAATTTAAACTTTAACCACTTCAGCTCCGGAAGGATTTACCCCCTTAATGACCAGGCAATTTTTTGTAACATGGCACTGCATCGCTTTAACTGACAATTGCACGGTCGTACGATGCTGTACCCAAACATAATTTAGGTCCTTTTTTCCCACAAATAGAACTTTCTTTTGGTGGTAATTGATCGCCTCTGTGGTTTTTGTTTTATGCGCTATAAACAAAAAATACTGACAATTTTGAAAAAAAAATATATATATTTTTTAATTTTTGATATAAAAAATCTTTTTGTTTACAATCCCCATTCTGGCTCTCTGTGGAGCAATCGCGGGTGGCCAGCGGACATTGTGGCGGCGCACTTGTTAAAGCCATTAAAGGGACCGATGTACCGGTACGGTGATTTTCATAGCTGAGCCATTCTGCCACAGTTATATTGCGGCAGCTGGTTGGCAAGCAGTTAAGCTCTAGAAGTTTTTACCCCTTTCATGACCAGGCCATTTTTGGCTATTCAGCACTACGTTATTTTAACTGGCAATTGCACGGCCATGCAATACTGCACCCAAATAAAATTTATATTGTTACTTTGACACAAACAGAGATTTTGTTTGGTGGTATTTGCTCACCACTGGATTTTAATTTTTTGCGTTATAAACAAAAAAAGACCGTCAATTTTTAAGAAAGAAAGAACTTTTTCCTATAAAAAATAGGTTAAAAAAAAGTAAAACAACTAATTTTTTCATTAGTTTAGGCCAATATGTATTCTTCTACATATATTTGGTAAAAATTAGCAACAAGCGTATATTGATTGATTTGCACAGAAGTTATAACATCTACAAAATAGGGGATATATTTGTGGCATTTTTATTATAAATTTTTGTTTTTACTAGTAATGGCAGTGATCAGCAATTTTTAGTGGGACTGCGACATTGCAGCGGAAAGATCAGACTCTTTTTTTTGGACCAGTGACATTATTATAGTTATCAGAGCTAAAAATAGCCACTGATTAATGTATAAATGACACTGGCAGGGAAAAGATTAACACTAGGGAGCGATCAAGGGGTCAAGTGTTCCCTAGGAAGGTGTTTCTAAATGTGGGGGGAGTGGACTGACTGGGAGTAGAGAAAGATCGCTGTTCCTGATTACTACTCTACTTCTCTGTCAGAACAGGGATCTGTTTGTTTAAAATAAATTAAAATCTTTTTTGTTTACACTGACAGATCTCCACTCCTGTTAAAGCCGTTACAGGGACCGCCGTACCAGAACAGTGATTTGTGCAGCTGAGCCATTCTGCCGCAGTATAACTGTGGCAGCTGGTTGGCAAGCAGTTATGATCTGGAAGATTTTACCCCCTTCATGACCAGGCCATTTTTGGCTATTCAGCACTGCACTATTTTAACTGCCAATTGCACGATCATGCAACACTGTACCCAAATAAAATTGATATTGTTATTTTCACACAAACAGCTTTTGTTTCGTGATATTTGGTCATCACTGGGTTTTTTTTTTCATTTTTTATTATAGAAATTAAAAAGTCAGAACATTTTGGAAAAATATATTTTCTATTATAAAACATATCCAATAAAAAATAAAATTGTTCATAAATTTAAGCTCTAATGTATTCTGATACATGTCTTTGGTTAAAAAGAAATCCCAATAAGTGTTTTAATATAATTTTATATAATTTTTCACATAAATAGAGCTTTCTATATTTTTCACTTTCTGTTATATAACATATCCAATAAAAAAATAAAAAAATAAAAGTTCTTTATACATTTAGGCCAAAACTTATTCTGCTACATGTCTTTTTTTTAAACCAATGTTTTATTGAAATTTAAAGGCATAGAAATCAAAGTTTACAACAGTTCCAAAACAGTCACTAAAGTTTATTGAACATACACAGAAAACATCTCACATAATGCATAACAAACACATTAGAATGAATCTAGCTTGCCTCTGTCACAAAAGGACAGTACAATGTGGTTATAGGTAAACAATAGAATCAAGCTCCTTGAGTTCCCACATCCTCTCTGCTACATGTCTGTGGCAATAAGCTTATATTAATTGCTTTGTGCAAAAATATAGTGTCTACAAACTATGATATACAGTATAAAATGGAATCTATGCATCTCTGATGATATACTGATAATGGCAGAGATCAGTGAGTTATAGTGGGAATGAATATAGTGTTTCAGGCAATCTGGCACTATCTTACAATGGCTGGGAGGTACAATAACATTGATACTGACACTAATTCATTGATCAGTGCTAATACTCTACACTGTCACTGTACTAATGACACTGGCTGGGAAGGGGTTAACATCTAGGGTCAATCAAAGGGTAACTGTGTGCCTAACAATATGCAATGTATACAATATGCAAATGCAATACAATATAATGCTTTTACTTTATTATCTTACTGTTTTTCCCCCTGCTATCCAGGGAGAAGAAGCAGCCAGATCGCTGTTCACAGTACACAGAGTTCTGTGTTTTGTAAACACAGAACTGTGTGTACGATCTGACAAAACTGGTCAGCTGCGAAACTCATCTCTGTCCCCAATCACAGCATGGGTCAGTGGGGGAGGGGTTCATGCATGACCCAGAAGAAGGCTAATCACGTAAATGTACATGGTAGTGCCTGTACCTGCTGCCTGCTCAGAGTATATTTACTGTGAGTGGACAGCAGGTGGTTAAGAGATCAGTACGCATTGGCGTATTGTAGAGTTAAATTACTTAATATTCCTATGGTTGCTCATGAGCTTTGCTTGAAAGATATCCATATTTTGCTCTGTGTCTACAATCCTGCTTCACCTGTTATGTATTGTCGAAACTTTCCTTAGGCTCCATGTACACTGGACATTAAAATAGCATTATAAAAATGCCAGTAGCTTTGCAGTGAGTCTTTCACATTTTTTTCAACGTTTTTGCAATAGCGGTTATTAGCTTTTTTCACGTTAGCGGTTTTTAGCATTTTTTGTTTTGTGAATTTTTTTTTTCAATAGATCAAATTTGTTAAAAAACACTGGTGAGCCATGTTTTGGAATGTTTATTGACGTTTATCAACGTTTGAGCATTTGACGTTTTTTGTGGTCAGAAAAACTACTTCTGAATGCAATTTTATGGCGTTCAGAAAACTTAAAAAATACGCCCAAACTTCCAAAAATGGCTATTTATGAGCTTCAGTGTGCATGGAGCCTTATAGTAATTTTTGTCAATTTTCTACTATAGCAAATACAGTAGGAAATGCTGTAACTCAAAATATTGGGAGATGGAGGGAGGCATCTTAAACTCAAGGTGACCAGAAATAGAGTCCAGACAGAGAGCCGGTTTCACTATTGGAATATTCAAGAAAGTATTCAGAAGCCAGGGACTCCATCCGTAATCAAGATATCACTGTTGTGACTAACTATGCAAAACCAAACTCCTGCCAATGTTTTTCTTTTGGCTATAGTAAGGAAGAGTTAAAATCTTCAGTCTGAGTTAGATTAGACTTTATACCATAAAGTTTAAGATCATTATTTTAAATTTGAATTGATGGATGAAAAAAGCTTGAGCGATTTTTCTGGAAAACTGTTAATTTTGTAAACGTCTAAAAAAATGTAATTATCTTTTTGTGCATCTTTACAATTTAACCACCCTCTAAAACTTTTTTTTTAAGGAATTCTATTTTTTAAATCAATAAAAAATCTATAAATTCCATGATTTCTGAGCACTGCCCATCAAAAATAAGTGACTTATAGCTTTGTGACTATGATCCCTTAAGAATGAGTGAGTTTGTTTATTATAGGCTCCTTTGAATAATGACTTTGGCTCCCTCCAATGAACCTTCTGGTGTGATTGCAGATGGAACAGATTTATAGGGCACATGTAATATTCATGATTTTGATACAGCTTCATTTCCTTGTAAGGCTTTTGTTGTTGGATCAGTGTATTTGAATGTCAAATATTTATCACATTCATTAATAAGGCTTCTACCTAGTGTAGATTACCTAATGTTGCACTTCAGACCCGCAGTACATCTATTGACGGCCTGGGGTTTCGGTGGTTATATCTAAATGATGCCTGAGTCCACAGACATCATTTAGATATTGCCGTTTTCAGCCGGCGATTCCCTACACCATAAGAACGATCATAGCAGCTGTTCCACCGCTTGATCGTTCTTACGGGCGGCGGGAGGGGACGCCCCCCCCTCCCGCCGCCCTCCGGTGCTTCTACCGACTCACCGTTTCCATCGGTGAGTCGGTCACAGGATCCGCCGGCCCCAGCATGTGATCATAGAGATTTCCGGTGGACTAGATTGTCCCCGGAGTCTCTATGATTGTTCGGAGGCCGGGCGCGATGTTATGACGTCACGCCCGGCCTCGTTATTCAAATTAACGGCGCCAATCTGGCTAGGAAGCCAGGATCGTTTTTTTTTTTTTTTTTGTTTTTATTCTGCCCAGCCTAGAGGTGAGATATGGGGTCTTATTGACCCCATATTTCACTGTAAATAGGTCCGATCGTGACATATTCCTATTACAAGGGATGTTTACATTCCTTGTAATAGGAATAAAAGTCATCAATTTTTTTTTTTTTTTAAGTGTAAAACTAAAAAGATAAAAAAAAATTAACAATAAAAAAGAAAAGAAAAAAATTTTAAGCGCCCCTGTCCCCGTGAGCTCGCACACAGAAGCGAACGCATACGTAAGTCCCGCCCACATATGAAAACGGTGTTCAAACCACACATGTGAGGTATCGCCGCGAACCTTGGAGCGAGAGCAATAATTCTAGCCCTAGACCTCCTCTGTAACCCAAAAAAAAAAATGTAACCAGTAAAAATTTTTAAAGCGTCGCCTATGGGGATTTTTAAATACCAAAGTTTGGCGCCATTCCACGAGCGCGTGCAATTTTGAAGCGTGACATGTTGGGTATCTATTTACTCGGCGTATCCTCCTCTTTCACATTGTGCAAAAAAATTGGGCTAACTTTACTGATTTGTTTTTTTTTTAGCATGAAACTATTTTTTTTTCTGAAAAAAACGCGTTCGAAAAATTGCTGCGCAAATACCGTGCGAGATAAAAAGTTGCAATGACCGCCATTGTATTCTCTAGGGTCTTTGCTAAAAAAACATATATAATTTTTGGGGGTTCTATGTAATTTTCTAGCAAAAAAATTAGGAATTTTAAATGTAGGAGAGAAATGTCAGAATTGGCCTGGGCAGGAAGTGGTTATCTGCTTTGTATGATAAATCTTTGCCACAGTCTTCACAGGGTTTTTCTCTTGCGGGTATCCTCTGGTGTCAATATGTCCAATATAGTTTTGAAATGAAGCACAGAACAGACTACACATTAAAGATCTTGGCTGAGAAGGAATAGTTGTAAGGCTTGAACAATATACAGAAGGGGGGTGTGTTTGAACATCTAAATGGCTTCTCTCCTGTGTGGATCCTCTGGTGGAAAGTAGGACTAGACTCGTGTGAGAAGACTGTTATCATGCTTATGGCTTCTCTTTGATGTGGATCATTTTGTGTTTTGTAAAATACATTTTCTCTTGTGTGTCTTCTGGTGTTGAGTAAGCCCTTGTACACACGGTCGGACATTCCGACAACCAAATTCGTCGGATTTTGTCCGACGGATTTTGTCCGAAACTGTTGCATACACAGGTTTTCGGAACGTGATGGGATTACGTTCAGGCTAGTAGCCAATAGCTTTGGTGTAGGAATTTGATCTGAGCATGCGTGGCACTTTGTCCAGTCGGAATTCTCTACACATGATCGGACAAGGTCCGATCGGATCATGTTGTCGGAAAGTTTTATAGCCAAGCTGGAAAATTGTTCCGTCGGATACTCCGACGGAAACAGTCCGATGGAGCCCACACACGGTCGGATTATCCGACAACACGGTCCGATCGGACATTTTCCATCGGAATGTCCGACCGTGTGTACAAGAGCTTAGACAATAATTGTCTGAGAAGGACTTGCCGCATTCTGAACATTTAAATGGTTTCTCTCCTGTGTGAGTCTTCTGGTGTTGAGTAAGAATATCATTTTGTGAGAAGGATTTTCCGCATTCTGAACATTTTTAAATGGTTTTTCTTCTGGTGTGAATCCTCTTGTGTGTAATTAAAGTTTGTTTTAGCAAGAAGCACTTGTCACATTCTGAACATTTAAATGGCTTTTCAACAGTGTGAATCTTCTGATGCTGATGAAGAATTTTGCTGTCAGAGAAACACTTGCCACATTCTGAACATCTAAATGGTTTCTCTCCTGTGTGAATCCTCTTATGTGTAGTTAGAGTTTGTTTTTGCGAGAAGCACTTGTCACATTCTGAACATTTAAATGGCTTTTCTCCTGTGTGATGTCTCTTGTGTTCAGTAAGATAACCTTTTGCTGTGAAGCCTTTGCCACATTCTGAACATGTAAATGGTTCCTCCCCTGTGTGAATTCTCTTGTGTACAGTAAGATAACCTTTTGTTGAGAAGCATTTGCCACATTCTGAACATTTGAATAGTTTCTCTCCTGTGTGAATTCTTTGGTGTACAGTAAGTCTACAAATGTGTGAAAAGAACTTGCCACATTCTGAACACTTAAATGACTTCAGTCCAGTGTGACTCTTCTGGTGAATAGAGTTGGGACTTTTCTGGCACTCGGAGAACTCATCTGGTTTCTGCACTACTTGACTCATTGTGTTTGATGAAGATCTGTTTGGCTGTAAAATGTGTCAATACTTGCATCACTTTTACCTATGTGAAAAAATAAAAATAGATGAAAATTCAGAATCTTAATATTAACAACTATAAGTCTAAGTCAGATTTAGTGTTTTTGAGTCTTTTGTAATTTGTAATTCAAGCATTTGGTTATTGCACACAGCAGATTTATGTATTGAAAATCCATGACTCTGACAGATTATTGATGGATGACTTTACGGTTTTTAAGGTTAATAATTCACCCCTATTTTTTATTATTTTGACATTAGTTGGTTATTTTCTTACAGTAATTACTAGACAAGGCAAGGTCTTCTCATCCAACTCCATTTCAACAAATAAACTAAGGATACAGGATAATAAGAAGTTCAGTTTAGTACAGTGTTCGGTTGTGTTTTTCAAAGCTACAAGAAGGAAATTAGAAGTCTGAGCATCTTATTTTATTTAAAGCTGGGTATAGACTAGTAGATTATTTTGAATGGAAATCCATACGAAGATTCTCAGTATATTCTAATGTCACTGAAAAAGTAGTTCAAGACTTCTTTTGCTTCTAACATTTGAATTTGGAGTGAATGGGCTTAACCAAATGAAATCCATATAGGCTGTTAGAAAATCATGTATAGGAGAAAAAAAAGTACATCCTGCTCCTTCAAATTTTCTTCTCACTGTAGTCAAAAACAAATATTATTGATTTAAAAATTTCTAACAGAATTTTGCTAGTGTCTAACCAACTTAACATAGCTGCCCTGGCTACAGCACAAAACAAACATTTACCCTAGTCAGAGGCCAAAATATTTTGTATAGAAGAGTGGAGGCCCAAAGTTTATAATTGCAATAAAATCTACCTTGACTAGTCTGATTCTACAGCCAAAACAAAATAGACCAAAGAGACAGGTAAACAATAAACAATAAACACACCATTTACAATTGTGTAGGTGAACCTCTAGACAGACAATAGAAATGGTAAACAAAGCAGTGTTAGACCAATAATTACTACCACAAATTCAGTTTACAAGTACCAATAATAATGTCAGAAGTGCCAATAAAAAATTCAGTTTTGAGTTATTAGTGTGGTTCAGCCCAAACAAAACAATCTCAAGGTCAATTAAGTATGCTAAATGCAATTTATTTTATACTCCAATCTCATTAATAATAATGTTTCAACCATGCATAGAAAGACAACACCAAAAAACTATTGTCTATCTGCAGAATACTTTTTACTCTGATAACAATGGTAATATTGTTAATTGTAAATTCCCTAAAAACAGCAACAAAAACTATTTTTTTTCCTATAGTTTTGCTTAAAATGAAAAAAACTATCAAAAACAAAACATGCTTTTAGTGGACACAAAATCTAAATACAAACATATTTGTAAGACTGTTTTCAAAAGATAATGAAAAATAAAACAGTCACGTTTATGTGTTTAAAAAATATAACCTACAATAAGCAAGAAAAAAATTCCAAGATTTTTCAGGAAAACAACAAAGACAACACTAATTCAGTGCCCTTTCAATAAAAAAATATATGTACCAACAATAAAGCAAAACCAAACAATGATTTAATAGAAATGAAGCTCGGTAAGCACAAAAGAAGCAAACAAATGAAAGCAAAATGTTCCCGCTCCGTATATCCTCCCCATTAAATTGACTATTTTCTAATGGTTCTTCCAATATACTACTCCAAATTAATTATGGTATATTTAAAAAACAAAAATTCGGTGGTGTATCCTACCTCATTTGAGTTTTTTTAATAGCCACTAATAATGCAAAAGGTACCCATTTTACCTATGCAAAACGAAAAAAAAAGGAGGCAATTGCTGTCAAGCATTTATGTAACCATGTTTCAACACTGTTTACCTATTGAGATAATTTTTACCTAGATAGGATTGCTGTGACTTCCAAACTACCGGCAAACTAACTCAATTTAAAACCACCCCAATAACCTTACTCTGCATTATGCAAGTCTTGGTGTTGTTGCATTATATATTCTCAGTCTAGGGTCCCACCACTAGGTCACCAATTAATGTTACCCGCTATTGATATTTTTGAGATTCAATATCTTTTAGCTATAATTTGGTAAATTAGAATTGTTTGACCATGATTGAAAACGTTATCACAACAACAAAAATATATTGGTAAATAGTATAAAGATCTAAACTAATACTGATATTGATTTACAGAAAAAGGGAAAAAAATAAAAGATTAAATGGAGGAATTATAGAATATAATACTCATAGCATTAATACACAAAAACAAGACAGACAACACCTGAGACAAACATGTATGTGCCAAAGAGATGTCCCGATATTTACCATCTGTGTAGCATGGGGGACCCTATGATATTTGGATATTCTTTATCCTGTCTTTATCCTGTTAAGCTTTGGCATTGAACCTGGAAGCTGATTGGTTTATATGCAGAACTGAGCCCGATATTGCACTCTCCAGCTTTGGTAAAGCTGTATAATAACAATGTTTGTATCATTTATTCTTCATCAAACTCAAAGGTAGCTATGAAGAAAAGGAGAAGGTCAAATTATTTCAGCATAGGCAAAAGGTGCATATGGCCTAGACCAGTGTTTCTCAACTCCAGTACTCAAGGCACACCAACAGGTCATGTTTTCAGGCTTACCACTATTTTGCACAGGTGATTTGATCAGTTTCACTGCCTTAGTAATTACCATAGCCATTTCATCTAAAGTAAATCATGAAAACATGACCTGTTGCAGCGCCTTGAGGACTGCAGTTGAGGAACACTGGCCTAGACAAGCAACAACACCATTATCCTGTGACACCCCTATAAAAGGACAGCTTTCTCAAGTGAGTTGGTATAGTCAAATGACCAAACATGCAAATAGGACTAAATATGCCCACAGTGGCATCTGAGACCATGTGCAAACAATGGAAATTACATCAGCAGGAAATTATGTCAAAAAGCCAGAAATACATTTTAAAGCGATAGACACTTTAAGGTATGAAACCATGTATTTACTGTAGAAAGGAAAGCACCATTTGGTGGATAAGTGGCTAATAATAATAATAAATTCAAATATTTATCTTATTCAAATGCAAAATTATATAAGAAACCCTCACCTATCAGGAATTTTATTTTTGCAGTCATTTACATACCCATCTGCTAATCTGTTGCTATTAGTATAAAGATGATACATAAAGTAATTATCTTCAATGTTTTATAAACTCTGATATAGTCTGAAATTTTTATATTATTCTTACTGTCTGTATAGAGTCTATGAAACATTTAAACAAAATAAAAAAGAATACAGCCCCTCAACCACACGACTTACACCCACAAGCCCTGAAAAAAATGAGCTGTTATTTCAAAGCCATTTTTTATAATTTTGTGAGCGTTGTTAATGACTGGCTCAGTACTACTACACTGGCCCAATGCCAATGTGGTGCCTATATTTTAAAAGGGATCTAAGTAAATACAGACTTTTCGTTTTAACTTCAAACGTTGGGTAGATACACGAGAGTGTAAAACACACAGTTGAGTTTTTCCTAGAAAACAATATTATGCACAAAAGCCATCATGGATTCAAAAAATGGTAGATGTTCCATCCTGTGAATGTCAGCTATAAGTTGAAGCAGTCTGAGCTTTGGGGGGGGTAGCATTAGATAACCAACATAAGGGGATGAATCTCTTAGCAGCCAAGAGAAAATATGTTATCCAATGGTTACCATGTTTTGTAATGGCTGGGAAGGGAAGGCCTAACAAGTAGTGTATAGGATCGAGTGGTAGGGACACATCCACCATTTTCTGGATCAGTAGCATCACTTTCTGCCAAAGAGGTTGTACCAAAGAACATTGCCAAAATATTTGAAACAGAGAATCCACTTCCAGACCACATCGCCAACATTCTGCAGAGGTTGAGGGGTCATATTTATGGATAACTTCTACTAGCACATAAGGACTTTAATGGACGTCTCTCTCTGCAAAACACATTTGAAGGATTTAAAGGTAGAGGACCAGATCCTGTCCCATAACTGAAGGCTAATGGGTCTACCCAACAATTGAGCCCATTTCCTCAAATGTAAATGGGCGATTTCAGTGAAAGGAGTTGACTCATGGAGGATGCGGTGGATAGAGGATACTAAGTCTCACAAGATGTTTCTAACTTACAAGCACACCTGAATGCTTTGTTTGATCAAGCAATTATGTGGAAAAACTGTTTTAATGTTGATAAATGAAAAGCAGAAGGATAAAACATGCATGCATCATACATTATAGGAGGAGTACAATGGGAGTTATCAATGGTCAATAAGGATCTATGTGTTTTGGTAGAACTTAGACTTAGAGCAGTACTGAACCTCCCTAGACTTATCAGCCAAGAATGCTGCCATCTTAGCCTCTGTTTGATCTGCAACTGCCATGGTGCTGCACATGTGATCAGTTATGGCACCAGCCATTTTATTTTTTGACAGTTTGGTTGAGAGCACAGGCAAATGTGACATTTGGCATTCCCAACATTCCTTGAATGTAACTGTGTTTTAAACCATTAAATTGATAGGTTTAGTGCCAATTTAATACTAGCATGCAATGCCATGCTGCAATAAAAAAAAAGCAAAAATCCTTTTTGTATTACACAAGTGGTATAGACTCCAGAGAGAGAGGAGAACATTATATTGCCCCTGTAAAAAGCATTAAAAAGAACAGGTGGTAAATAGAGAAGATGAAACTTTCATTCATTCACCTGTCCTTCGTTCATAGAGTGTTTTTCATTGCTGGAAGCTATAGTAAAGTTTCTTTGAATGGAGGAAGGGGAGGAAAGGGTTATCATAGTCAGCACTCTATGGCAGGTATAAAGTCTGTATTAACATTGCAGCTCTAGAACATTACATCTGTGGGGGTATGGGGGAGGCAGAGGTCGGAAATTTTCAACTAAGAGCAAGCACAAGGGACACTGCTCAATGAATGTAAGAATTGTCCCTTTTTCTGATTAAAAAATAATAATAAACATAGGCTTTAAAAGAAAACCTTGGATAATCTGCATTTAAAGCAGTTTTTTTTTTATTGAAGATAAAATATACTATTCTAACTAGGCCATGGGACTTTTGGAGGTATCACTTTACTAGCTCATTATGTACTGTATGATATATTTTCTGTGTTGCAATATATTTTAACTGGATTACATGAAAATAGACAATATGTATTAATAAGCAATACATTTTCACATTAACCATCATCTAGTTTAAGCATGTAACCTACAAATAAAACAATTGACGAAGTTAAAAATTCTATGTAAAACAAAAACTCAACAACAAATAACAAATCTATTTAAAACAGGGATACAATATTGCTGAATATTACTGAATACTAGAACTTAAGAAAAACATTCCCCACCCTTCCAAAAAAAATGCATTTATAAAAGTTAAAGCAAGCACACATATCTGTACAAGTGTACAGTCATATAATGCATAGATACTTGGTATGGTGTAGTGTAGAGATGCCAAAACAGCCCCTTGTTCTCCTGACCTACCTGCAATACATAAGGTGGCTTTAGATTTGCTAAACGGGGTTAATCTACCATGTTTTATTATGCCTATTGGACAGTGTGACTTTACCTTGCTTTCACTTACTATCCAAGTCATTAGCATTTTAATAGTGGGAGAGAATATAACAGGAATGAAACGTTAATTAAAATGCAGGATGACTGGCTCAAATGATACCAAATAAAGATGTCACAATCATTTTGTTATGAACTGAATTGACCATCAAATACTTTGTGGTCTTTCCCAAAAACTGTTTGTTTCCCTTAGATATTGTTGCATGAATGACATGGATTCTCTACTAACCAGTTATATTTAGGGTGTCTCTAAATTGACCCATCCTGTCACCAATTCATTGCCTAATATGATTCTAAGCACAGGTTCTGCTTTATAAGTACAAAGTATTTTTTCCTAAGCAAAACAGAAAACAGATGGTATTTTCAGAAGGAGGTTGACAAAGGTGCTAACCTCCTTTTGAAAATGCCATTTGCTTTCTCTTTACCGACCCTCTGACTCCTTATCTGCATAGTTGACCTGTGCCAGTGACACAAAATACAGAAACCACAGGGCTTTTTTTCTCTTCTTTCTCTCTATCATCTCTGTCTTTCTTTTCTTTTTATTTATTTAACAAATGCATCTGCCCTTCAGAACACTTGCTATCTTAAATAGAAAAATGTATAGATGTTACTCTCTTTTTAAAAAATGTGAGAGAGGATCCAAAGCTCACCTGTGAAAGATCAGTGCATTGGTCAGTTCAATGGTCCAAACACAATACTAGTGGGGGGCACAGAAGAAAGAAGATTTTTTTCCTATCATAACTTTGAGGAAAATGTCTTCTATCTATGACTACCTTCATACTAGGCTTTATTGATTCCCGTTGCAAACTTGATAAGCAACTGACACATTAAATAAAATAAATCAGTACATTTAAATAGCAAGCACAATTTCTTTACAGAAATTTCTCATAAAAGTTAAAAATAACTTTGAGGCTGTAATACATTCAAAATTAAATACATTTGTAAAATGTAAAGAGTACAAGTGTGCCATTTAAAAAAAAAAAAAAGTAAACATACCTGGAATGATATAATATAGAAATGTCTCAGCAGCTCTTTGTTCTTCTGACCTGCTTCTAAATTCTAGTAACCGACTGAGCTCTGTCTCACCTTAAATAGCTAGCACCTCCCTTTTTGGTGGGAAAATTAAGTATGCCCAGTCATAGCATTTTTTGGAGGGAACATTAGGAATGCATAGTCATAGCCTGGGACAATTGTACATTCCTGGACAGATATCTATCTTCATTGCATATCTAAAGAGTGGTTCCTTTGAATTGGACGTAGTGAAAACAAAAGAGATTTAAATGGGCTGGTCTAGATAATTACTTTGAGCTCGTAGAGTTTGAAATAAGGTAATATATTGATTGATTGTCCCTTCTCCAATACAGTATTAGGACTGGTAAATAATAGAACATTTTCTGTGGCACACACATGTTCAGCACATTATAATATTTCTACACTACAAAGACTCTGGTGAATCAATTAATCAATCCCACTAAAAACTAAGTCCTTGTTCACATATATATGTACAGTATACCTACATTAAACCAATATCTTATACCTCTAACATTGTAACTTGTTTATCAATTATAGTTATACAAATATCTATTTGGAGTTGCTAATAGAGATAAACCCCTCATAAGGCAACAAACATGCATTGCAACGCAGTCCATTTACTGGAAAAGCAGCAGACAATCAGATATAAAAGTAATTGTGTGGTGTATAATAAGTCACATTGTTTGGAAGCAGTGGGATAGATTTACTAAAATGGGTGCACTCAGAATCTGGTGCAGCTGTGCATGGTAGCCAATCAGCTTCTAACTTCAACTCTTCAATTAAGCTTTGGCAATAAAACCAGGAAACCAATTGGTTTCAATGTAGAAGTGAGCCTGATTTTGCACTCTCCAGCTTTAGTAAATAAACCTTACTGTGTCATAACGAAGGTTGTATGATTTATTCTTCACCAAACTCAAAAGTAGCTATGAAGAAAAAGGTCAAATAATTTCAGCATAAGCAAAAGGTGCATAAGGTCTAGACAAGCAACAACACAATTTAGACCCCATGCACACTGGGCTTAAAAAAGGCAGTTCCCTTGGCAGAAAAAAACACTCACAGAGTGTTTTTTTGTACAAAGTTTAGATGAGTTTCGGAGAGTTTTGCGTTTGGTCTGCCAGTAAGCTCCAATCTGAAATGCCAACTAGAAGGGGTTTTTTTCCTGCCTCTAAACATTCAGCTCAAAATATGCCTGTAATCATTCTTATGTGCATGGACAAATAGGATAACATTGAGCTGCTTCTACGGGCAAAACACAAAACTCCTGTAGAAGTAGAAATTTTTTAAGCCGGTGTGCATAGAGCCATAGAGCATTTTTAGACATGTTTAGGGGAGTTTTGTGTGTTTTCTGCCTTAAAACTCAAATCTGATATGCCAACTAGAAGGTTTTTTTTTACTGCGTCAAAAAGTTGAGTTTAAAATAACTATCCTAATGTGCATAGACACAGGACAACATTGAGCTGCTTCTACAGGCAAAACACAAAGAAGCAGCAATTTTTAAGTCAGTGTGCATGAAGCCTAATAAGAGCATGCAATGCCAAGCTGTAATTTCTAAACAAAGAAAAATACTTTCTTGTATTACAAAAGAGGTATAGACTCCAGAGGAAGTGAAAGACATAATATTTCCCCTGTTCCAAGCATTAGAAAGCACAGGTGGTAAATTAAGGAGATGAAACTTTTATTCATCCATGTGTCCTTTATTCATAGAGCGTTTTTCTTGCTGGAAGCTATAGTAAAGTTTCTATGAATGGAGAAAGAGGAGGAAAGGGTGGTCATAGTCAGCAGGACTAATGGCTGTATTACCCCACAGCACTAGAAAATTACCTCTGTGGGGGAACGGGCGGAGGCAGAGGTGGGAAGATTTCAACTAAGAGCCATCACTAAAACAGCAGCCACCAGCACAAGGGATATTTCCCAATGAATGTAATTATTGTTCCTTGTGCTGATTAAAAAAATAATAATAAACATAGGCTTTAAAAGTAAACCTTGATATTCTGCATTGTACGCAGTTCTATTTTTTATTGGAGATAAAATATACTATTCTAACTAGACCACAGGAGTTTTGAAGTTATAGTTTTTACTTACTCACTATGTAATGTATGTTATATTTTATGTATTGCAATATATTTGAACTGGATTACATGAAAATAAACAATATGTATTAATAAGCATTACATGTTCAAGTTGACCATGATCTAGTTTAAGCATGTAACCTACAAATATAACAATAGACAAAGTAAAAAAATCTATGTAAAACAAAAACCCATCAACAAATTAAAAATCGAATCAAAGCAGTGATACATTATTGCTGAATGTTGCTGGATACTAGAACAAATAAGAAAAACATTCACCAACCTTTCAGACAAGAATGAATTTCTCAATATTAAAGCAAATACACACATCTGTACAAGCATACAGACATACAATGTATAGATACCTGGTATGGTGTAGTATGGAGATGCCAGAACAGCCCTTCTGACCTGCCTGCAATACATGTAAGTGACTGAGCTCTGCTTCACCTTATATACAATTCATCACAATTCACCAACATTAAGTGGCTTTAGATTTGCTAAAAGGGTTTAATCTCCCTAAAAAGGGCATGTTTTATTATGCTTATTGGACAGTGTGTCTATCCTTTTGTTTCCACTCACTTCCGAATTAATTAGCATTTTAATGCTGGGAGAGAATATAACAGGAAGGACACTAAAAATGCACGATGACTGGTTCAACTGATACCAACAACAGATGACACAATCATTTCTTTATTATTTGAATTGGCCAAACTTGAAGTGATTGTAGCCGTATTAGTGCAATTGTTACAGAGAAAATTGAGTACTGTCCGTGATACTTTTTTTATTTGCACTAACATATCATTTTTCATGGACCAGCTTTCGGGGTGTGTCCCCTTCTTCAAGGTCTAAGCAGTACTCTGAGTACTGCTTAGACCTTGAAGAAGGGACACACCCCAAAAGATCGTCCATGAAAAATGATATGTTATTGCAAATAAAAAAAGTATCACGGACAGTACTCAATTTTCTTTGAATTGGCCATCAAATACTTTACCCAAAAACATTTGTTTCCCTTAGATATTGCTGCATGAATGAGAAGAGATGGATTCTCAAGTGACCATTACTCAAATTTAATATAAAAAATTTAAATTATTTATTTGAAATAAAGTAAGGAGTACAGTTTAAATCACAATCATGATTGGGATTTAAACTGTACTCCTTACCTTTTATTAATTTTTCAAATAAACAATTTATATTTTTTATATTAAATTTGAGTGATTTCCTACATCATGTACCTTTAAAGTCCCATATCTCCAATCTGTTCAACTCCATAAAATTTAAGGATGTTGGTGCCATATTATGTTTAAGTAGTTTGGAGCTCACCTCTGCCCGCATATCTGACCGGTTCTATTTCAGCTGTCTTTAAATTGTCCCATTCAGTCACCAATTCATGGCCTAATATGATTCTCAGCACAGGGTCTGCTTTATAATTATATCATAGTAGGCTATAAAGTATTTTTTTCCTAAGAAAAAAAGAAAGCAAACTTTATTTTCAGCAGGAGGTTAGCAAAGGTGCTAACCTCCTTCTGAATATGCTGTTTGCTTTCTGTTTCCTAAACCTCTGACTCCTTGGCTGCATAGTTGACCTGTGCCAATAACACAAATTACAGAAACCACAGAGTCAGTATGACATCTCTTTTCTCTCTCTCTCTATTTTCTCTCTCTATTTCTCTCTCTCTATTTTCTTTAAGAAATGCCTCTGTCCTTCAGAATACTCGCTATCACAAAAGTGTGAGAGAGGATCCAAGGATCCAACTTGTGAAACATCACTTTATTAGTCAAAACACAATACTAGTGGAGGGCACAGGAGGAAGTAAACATTTTTTTACCAGTCATTACTTTGAGGAAAATGTCTTCTGTCTATGACTACCTTCATGCTAGACAGTATTGAATCCTGTTGCAACGGGTATAATAAATATAAGATATCTTTACACTTAGGTCCCATGCACATGAGACGCTGTTAAACTGATGTTCAGAGGCAGTTGGACACTTTTTTCCACTGCCCCTGAACTCATTCAATGTTATCCTATGTGTCCATGTACACAGTCTAGTTTTTTGGCATTTTTAGGCAGTTGCGTTTAACCTCGTTTTTCCAGAAGCAAAAAAATGGGTTCAGATACCAAATGCGGCTAAACGAGGCACCCGCGTTTAGCAGCATTTTCGTTTTTAATCGTTTTTAAAGATGCCCTATTTTTTGACATGAAAAATCTCAAAAATTATGGCAAATTATGAAAAACCATAAAAAAAAAAATAAAAAAAAATGAATTGCTTGCAATGATTCATAGACCATTTATATACCCTAATGAGCCCTTGATCCAATCCAATACACCACTAGCATTTCTGCTATCCAAAGTATAATTGGAATTTGACCCATATGTTGTTAGATTTGAACAAGCAAATTAGATTTGAACAAGCAAGTGGACAATTCACAACTTGTGGCAAGTGAAGTGGCAAGTGGACAATCTACAACTTGTGGCAGGTGACGTGGCAAGTGGCATGCTAAATACAAATGCACTGCTGCGCTCTCAGCTTCTGCTACTCACTCTGGTCTCACAAAATGGCTGAAATGGTTAAATAATACCTTTTTTGAGCTTGGGGAGGGTCTTATGATATCTTAGCTTCTAGACGCAAACGCAGTAAAACAGCCCTAGCGTAACTGAACGCTGGTTTCAGCTTTAAAAAACATGAGTTCAGCAGAGCTTACACTGGCATCTCATGTGCATGGGGCCTTAAATAGCAAAAACTATTTCTGTAAAAAGATTTCTAGTAAAAGTGAAAAAGAACTTTGAGGCTGTAATACAATCAAAATTAAATACAGTACATTTGTAAGATGTAAAAATAAAAGTGTAGAATTTAAAAAAGTAAATATACCTGGAATGATATAATATAGAAATGTCTCAGCAGCTCTTTGTTCTTCTGGCCTGCTTGTAAATTCTAGTAACCGACCGATCTCTGCCTCACCTTAAATACAGTGCATCACCATTCATAGATATGGGGTAATATTAGATTTACTATTCAGTTTAATCTACCTAATAGGAATATTTCAAATAATCTTATTGGACAGTGTAATTATCCTTTGTTTCTACTCACCATCCCAGTCATTAGCATGTTAATACTGGAAAGGAAAATAACAGGAAGGAGCCTTAATCCAATCTTCATGTTAATTGGGCCTGTAGATACGAACAATAGATACAGCAACACAATGATTTCATTATCATTGGAAAGTGTCAACAAATTTTTTTGCTCGAGATAAACTCATTGTTTTCCCTGAATATTGTTGTATTTTAAATAATCCAATTACATGTAGGGTGATTGTAAACTGACCCACCCTGTCCCTAATTGCATGATGCTTGGATGAGTAATGGGCTTGATAAAGTTATCTATAAAGAACATTTTTACAAAAACAACTTGTTGGTGCCATAATCTTTCACACATTGTGGGTGCCTTGGCGCAGGTCCATGCACAGTTTCACATTGGTCTCCACAGCAGTTCACACCCATGTGCGCATGCGTAGTTGCATTTGCAAATTCCTATGTGTCATTTTGTGATTCCATTCGGCATTAGCAGATATGCCAGTTCTACTGAGAACCGTTCTGACACCTGTGGAGGTAATCCTATTTATGTCAATTGGGGTGCTCTGGCTGCATGGGCACAGATGTTTCCCCCAATTTAAAAGCTGTGCAACAGTATGTGTTTAGGGCCATGAAACCATAAATTAGGGCAGTGGTTATGTCTGTACAGCCACTGCATACCAATTGACATGAATAGGACTGCCTGCAAGGAGATGTACGGAACACCTGTGCATGCATCCCAATTGACAAGAATGAGACTGCTTGCATGGGGATGCATCTCTGTGATGAAAGCAACTGATACACCTGTGTACCTAGAACCCCAGTGAGGCCAATAATTTACACTCTTGTGTTATTGTGTTCCCAGCACCCCAGTTCTATAAAAGACACATACACCTGTATTCCCATTATCACAGTGTTGAAAGAGATTCTAACATCTGTGTTGTGTTCTCAGCACTGCAATTAACTTTGACACTTGTGTTTGTGCATTTCCAGTATCTCTAGTGATCCCCATGCCTCCTGCAACTCCTGTGTCACTTGGTGTCTTCTCTGTATTCCCATGTTCCAGAATTATTGTGTCTGTTCCTGAAATTGTCTACCAATATACACCTTGGTTCCTTCCTCGGTCAGATACTGCCTGCTTGGGTGTGTCTGAGGGTCACAACCTGGGAGCCATCCTTCAAAAAAATCTCATCTCTCCTCAGAGTTGTGAATACCAGGTGGCTCCTTATACTCTATGTTTTAGCTTTTTTTAGAGCTCACACGGCCTCCAAACAAATAGACAACACAAGATGTCTACAACCCTTGGCCCTCATGTTACACATCAGACTGGACATTATGAGAGATAATTTTCTGGACAAATCTATAGGGATGAGCCGAACACCCCCGGTTTGGTTCGCACCAGAACTTTTGAACGGACCCCAAATTCGTACGAACGTTAGAACCCCATTGAAGTCTATGGGACTCGAACATTCGAAATTAAAAGTGCTAATTTTAACTGCTAATATGCAAGATACTGTCCTAAAAAGGGTTTGGGGACCTGGCTCCTGCCCCAGGGGACATGGGTCAATGCAAAAAAAGTTTTAAAAACGGCCGTTTTGGCGGGAACACTGATTTTAATAACGATTAAAGTGAAAAAAAAAAGTGAAATATTCCTTTAAATATCATGCCTGGGGGGTGTCTATAGTATGCCTGTGAAGTGCCACGTGTTTCTCGTGTTCAGAACAGTCCCTGCACAAAATGACATTTAACGGAAATAGCGTAATTTAAAACTGCTTGCGGTCCTGAGGCCCTATATACTCAGAACAGCAGTATACAGGCGGTGCAAACAAGACAGGGACTGTGTAGATTTGTTGTGTTAAGTTGAATCTGTTTAAAAATGTACCAGTTGAAAATTACAAAGTGTAGCTCCAGTCAAAAAAACTATTTTTAAGCTTTTTGGAAAACATAGGGAAGGGTTATCACCCCTGTATAATTTGTTTTGCCGTCCGTCTTTTTTTAATCTCACTTGCTTTTGTCTCCTGCCGTTTGCAAGTAGGAGATGTGTGTAAGTTGGATGCTGTGAACGATTATATCAAGAATTGTAATTACATGCCATTGTTGAACAGTGGTAGAAAAATTGACCTTTGGTGGTTGTGGTGCTGGTGCCACAATACTATAAGTCCTCACAGTTACTCTGTGTGGGCACAGGAACGGGCCCTCCTGTGAAATATTATATCAAGAATTGTAATTACACGTCCCTGTTAAACAGGGGCTGAAAAATTGGGCCTTAGGCAATGGTGCTGGTGCCCCGACACTGCAACCTCTCCCATATACTCTAGTTTTATTGCAGGAATTAGCCCTGCCGCAAAGCATTGCATCAAAAATTGTAATTAATTGCTCCTGTTAAACAGGGGCAGAAAAATTGGGCCTTAGGCACTGGTGCTGGTGCCACCACACTGCAACCTCTCCCATATACTCTAGTTTTAGTGCAGGAATTAGCCCTGCTGCAAAGCATTGCATCAAAAATGGTAATTAAACGCCCCTGTTAAACAGGGGCAGAAAAATTGGGCTGATGGCATCACCCAGAACCAAAAATGTTCTTCCAACATATCAGCGGAGGAGGAAGAGGATAGACAATCAACATAACAGGACAGTCACTCAGCATCAGCATAGGCAGTCTTGAAGGGATGTGATATTTCAAAAAAAATTATTCGGTTACATCAGCTTCAGGTGCTTGGTAGCTGTGGGTGATCCAAGACTGATTCATCTTGATGAAGGTCAGTCGATCAACTGATTCGGTGGACAGGTGCACCCTGTGATCGGTAACAAAGCCACCAGCAGCACTGAAGCTGCGTTCCGAAAGAACGCTGGATGCAGGACAGGCCAGTAGCTCAATTGCATACTGTGCAAGCTCTGGCCAGTGATCCATCCTCAAGACCCAGTAAGCCAGAGGATTTTCAGTGGGAAAGGTGTCCAAGTCTGACCTTTCCCCTAGGTATTTCTGCACCATGTAAATCAGACGCTGGCGATGGTTGCTGGAACCGATCATACCTTGGGGCTGCAGACTTAAAAATTGTCTGAAAGCATCGGTCAGATGGCCGCCTTCTCCACCGCTCCTTCTGACCGATGCCTCAGCAACACGTTGTCCAGGACCAGGAGTTTGTAACCTCCCAGTCTCTGGGAACGCGTTGCACCGACCTTTCTGCAAGGCCTCCCGGAGATGTCTCATCCTCTGCTCCCTCTGCGACGGCAAGATAAGGTCTGCAACCTTACCCTTGTACCGTGGATCAAGGAGAGTGGCCAGCCAGTAATGGTCCCTCTCCTTGATCCGAAGAATACGAGGATCCTTCCGCAGGCTTTGCAGGATCAGGGAGGCCATGCAGCGTAGGTTAGCTGAGGCATTCGGTCCGGAGTCCTCTGGGTCACTAAGGACAACATGATCCGCAGCTACCTCCTCCCAGCCACGTACAAGTCCACGGGTTTCTTGGGACTGTAAATCATCCCTACAAGACTGCTGCTGCTGCTGCTGATGCGGAGTGCCAGCCTCCACCTCCATGCTGACACAATCATCCTCCTCCTCCTCCTCCTCTTCCTCTTCCTGTGTGATGGGTGGCACAGCAGGAACACTGTCTGGATAAAGGGGGCCTTGAGAGGCAAGGAAGTCCTCCTCTTCCTGCCTCTGTTCTGCCTCAAGTGCCCTGTCCATTATTCCATGCAGCGTATGCTCCAAGAGGTGGACAAGAGGTACAGTGTCACTGATGCATGCACTGTCACTGCTCACCATCCTTGTGACCTCCTCAAACGGTGACAGGACAGTGCATGCATCCCTGATCATGCCCCACTGGCGTGGTGAGAAAAAACCGAGCTCCCCTGACCCTGTCCTGGTGCCGTAGTCGCACAGGTACTCATTGATGGCCCTCTGCTGTGTGTGCAGCTGCTGCAGCATGGCCAACGTTGAGTTCCACCTGGTGGGCATGTCACATATAAGGCGGTTCTTGGGCAGGTTCAACTCCTTTAGGAGCTCAGCCAGCTGAGCACAGGCATTAAATGATCAGCGAAAATGCACACAGACTTTCCTGGCCTGCTTCAGGACATCCTGTAAGCCCGGGTACCTGCCCAAGAACCGCTGAACCACCAGGTTAAGCCACACAGGGCACATGGGTCAGTTGTCCCTGTCGGAGGGCGGAGAGGAGGTTGGTGCCATTGTCGCAAACCAAAATTCCTGGCTTAAGCTGGCGTGGCATCAACCACCTCTCGGCCTGCCCCTGCAGAGCTGACAAAACATCTGCCCCACTGTGGCTCCTGTCCCCCAAACAAACCAGCGCAAGCACGGCATGGCATCGTTTTGCCTGCGTACTTGCTTAGCCCCTGGAACGCCTACGGAGCACCGCTGGTTCTCAGGGACAGAGCATTGGAAGAGGCCATGGAGGAAGAAGAAGAGGAGGGGCTGGAGGAGAGAGGTGTGTCACAACCAATAGTAGCATTTTGGAGGCGTGGTGGCGGAACAACCTCCAACACTACTGCACCTTGTCCTGCATCCTTCCCAGCTGCCAGAAGAGTGACCCAATGGGCCGTGAAAGACAGGTAACGTCCCTGTCCATGCCTGCTGGACCATGAGTCAGCGGTAATATGCACCTTTCCGCTGACCGCCCTGTCCAGCGAGGCAAGGACATTGCCTTCCACATGCCGGTAGAGAGCTGTAATCACCTTCCGTGAGAAAAAGTGGCGTTTGGGGACCTGCCAATGAGGAACCGCACATTGTACAAACTCACGGAAGGGGGCCGAGTCTACCAACTGAAAAGGCAGCAGTTGAAATGCTAGCAATTTAGCCAAGCTAGCATTCAACCGCTGGGCATGTGGATGGCTGGGAGTGAACTTCTTTCGCCGGTCCAGCAGCTGGGGCAGGGACATTTGCCTGCTATAATCGGACGTGGGTGTACTGCTAGCAGAGTGCCCGGAAGTACTTGGCTGTGACACACCTAATTCTACACCTTCATTCCTCTCAGAGCAGGTTTCAGAGTGGACTGAAGGTCTAGTGGGGTTGGAGATCTCAGCTGATGAGGAGCAAGGAGAGGTCCGCTTTGTTCTTTGGTGTGGATCTTTGAGGTACGCTTGCCAACGAGCTGCATGGCAGGTCAAAATATGTCTGGTCAAGCATGTGGTGCCCAAGTGGCTGATGTTTTGGCCACGCGAGATACGCTTGAGACATATGTTGCAAATAGCAGTGGTGTGATCTGATGCACTCGTCTCAAAAAAGCCCCACACCAAAGAACTTTTATAATAGCGCGCAGAGGCAGTGCCCTGCACAGGCGGAGCTCTGCGGTGCGATTCAGTTGGTGTGCTGCCCCATAGCTGGCCCCTGGAGGGCATCCTGCCTCGTTGGACATGTGCCTCCTCATCCTCTCTCCTACCAGGCACCCACGTGGAGTCAGTGCCCTCATCATCCCCTCACTCTTCATCGCTGGAGCAAACCTGGCAGTGAGCTGCAGCTTGTGGAACATGACTGCGAGATTGCTGTCCTTCTTGAGCATCCCCTCTCTCTGCATTCACGCTACTGCCTTCCTCTAGCTGAGTATCATCATCAGAGCCTACAAAACACTGGGCATCCTCCTGGAGCATGTACCCAACACTGTGCTCAAAGAGTTCAGGAGACTCCTCAGGAGGACGTGGTGGGTCTAGGGAAGGAGTGACTGATGATGACATTGAGAGGAGGGAAGACAATGCGTTGGCAGCTGCTTTGCTAGTACCCTGAGCCTGGGTGAGAGATGATGAGGAGGATGAAGAGGGCTTGGTCATCCACTCTACCAAGTCGTTGGCATGTTGTGGCTCAACATGTCCAGCTCCCGAAAAGAAGGACAAGCGTGTCCCATGGCCACGTGCTGATGATGATGATGCACCGCGTCTACGACCAGCACTGTTGTCTCTAGACACAGAGCCTGCTTGCCCTCTTTTTTTCGGCTCGCGCCTGTCTGCCTCTCCTTGCTGGCCTTCCAGACATGGTAATGGCCTGAAGGGAGTTGGGAAAACCAGCAATTGGGTTGTGTATATTGTTCTGGAGGCACACACAACATCCACTAACTCCTGCAGATGGCTCAAATAGAGAAGAGCAGGTTGATATAACGGTGTATACTGGGTTCAGAGCACGCAGACAGCACGCACAATCTCCTACCACTGACTGCAAGCTCTATTTAAAACGAGCAAGATAGTTAGCTATATAGATGGATATAGCTGTGTATACTGGGTTCAGAGCACGCAGACAGCATGCACAATCTCCTACCACTGACTGCAAGCTCTATTAAAAAAGAGAAATATAGCTACCTATATAGGTGAATATAGCTGTGTATACTGCGGTCAGGGCCCACAGACAATAAGCACTACAGAAGAGCAAGAACGAAAAATCGATCGGTGTATACTGTGTTGAAGGTACACAGAACACCCACTAACTTCTACAGACGCCAACACACTACACAAGGCCGCCGCGCTGGCAGCCTTATATAGTGTGGGGTGTGTACTACACAGCCTGAGCTATGATTGGCCACAGGCATCCTGTGTCCCCCCATCTGTTATTATAGGTGAATGGTCTCTTGTCTATGACTACTGATGGACGAAGTTCCGACGTGACATTTTGCGAACGCGAACCGCAAATGCGGCCAAAATTTGCGAACCGCAAAGTTTGTGGCAGACCCCATTGACTTTAATGGCAGGCGAACGCTAAAAACCTTTAGGTCATATTTTCAGCCCCAAATACTTACTAGCTGTGCACACATAGTCCCACCACATGGACACTGACATAACAAAAGTATTAAGTGAATCTGGGATCGACAATGACAAGCATTCTTTTTTTCTGTGAAATTTTGACAATTCAGGAGCACATGAAGGCCATGGAGGAGAGGCAAGGTCAGGGCAGGCTATGAAGGGGGTGCAGGAGATGATCAGTGCCACAGTCAGGGCAGCGCAGTTCTGTGCCAGTGTCCAAGTGTGCCAACCTGTGCTTGAGCCCCTCCCTCTGCCCGGCCATTATCCCACCTATGCAGGGCTCCACTGCAGTGGTCCGGAGGTGCCAGTCCAGTGCTGATCCTCAGCCATGGTGCTGGCACTGCCTGCTGATTGGCTTCTCCGCTGCTATCTCCCTCACTGTCTGAAACCAGCACCGCTATAGAGACTGAGCACTGACACCAGCACCATGATTGAAAGCACTGACACCAGCACCACAATAGAGAGCACTGACGCCAGCACCGAGATAGAGAGCACTGACGCCAGCACCGAGATAGAGAGCACTGATGCCAGCACCGAGATAGAGAGCACTGACGCCAGCACCGAGATAGAGAGCACTGACGCAAGCACCGTGATAGAGAGCACTGGCACCAGCACTGAGATAGAGAGCACCGACACCACACCAGCACCATGATAGAGAGCACTGAGACCACACCAGCACCATGATAGAGAGCACTGACACCACACCAGCACTGTGATAGAGAGCACTGAGACCACAGCAGCACCGAGATAGAGAGAGAGCACTGACACCAGCACTGAGATAGAGAGCACTGACACCAGCACCGAGACAGAGGGAGAGCACTGACACCAGCAGCGAGATAGAGAGCACTGACACCACACCAGCACCGTGATAGAGAGCACTGACACCACACCAGCATCGAGATAGAGAGCACTGACACTAGCACCCTGATAGAGAGCACTGACACCAGCACCGTGATAGAGAGCACTGAAACCACACCAGCACCGAGATAGAGAGCACTGACACCACCACTGTGATATAGAGCACTGACACCAGCACCGTGATAGAGAGCACTGACACCAGCACAGAGATAGACAGCACTGACACCAGCAGCGAGATAGAGAGAGAGCACTGACACCAGCAGCGAGATAGAGAGCACTGACACCACACCAGCACCGTGATAGAGAACACTGAGACCACACCAGCACCAAGATAGAGAGCACTGACACCAGCACCGTAATAGAGAGCACTGACACCAGCACTGTGATATAGAGCACTTACACCAGCACAGAGATAGAGAGCACTGACACCAGCACCGTGATAGAGAGCACTGACACCAGCACCATGATAGAGAGCACTGACACCAGCACCATGATAGAGAGCACTGACACCAGCACCAAGATAGTGAGCACTGACACCACACCAGCACCGTGATAGAGAGCACTGACACCGGTACTGTGATAGAGAGCACTGAGACCACACCAGCACCGAGATAGAGAGCACTGACACCATACCAGCACCGAGATAGAGAGCACTGACACCAGCACTGAGATAGAGAGCCCTGACACCAGCACCGAGACAAAGAGAGAGCACTGACACCAGCAGCGAGATAGAGACCACTGACACCACACCAGCACTCCCTACACTGACAAAAGACAGAAGGTAAAATGGCTGCCAGATCAGGTCTATTTATAAGGTAGGGGGAATGTCCAATTGTCCATGTTCTGAAATGTCTCAATTGGCTGTCCTGTACCCCATGATGGATGTGGCATCATGGGTCAAAGTTCTTTCACAATGTAAACGCATATGTCCGCCGAGCGAACAGTGCCAGAAGTACGCAGGTTTGGCGAATCACGAACACGCAAAATTTGCCGCAAACAGACCGACAAGGCCATCCCTATCTATGATTACCTTTATGCAAAACATCAATCTAATTTCCAAATTTTTATGCTAATTTTTCAAAGCAAACCTGAGCCAAAGATATTTCTGAGAGTTTCAAATTTATGCTTCATAGACTTTCAATAAACTTTGATTGTGAAATAAAAAATATTTCAGAGAGTTATTGCTCCATTCCTTCTTAAAGCTATATAATAGAAATGATAAATGTTTTGTTTTCTGCAAAACACAACTTTTTTTTGCATTTTCAAAACAGTTGATTTCTTTTCATCGTGAAAATTCATGTGAGTGTGTAATTAGAACAACTTGATCTCCGAATCCCCTTCTACCCATCTGGCTCTTTACTACTCATCAGATTATGTATCCTCCCCCTTTTTTACTTTTTTCTCCCTTTCCCTTTTTTGCTTTGTTTATATATATGATGGCACACACTTGAGCTTTTGCTTTTGATCCCAATACAATCTCCTTCATTAACTTCTGTGAATGGTTCTGTGAAAATGCTTACCTTCTTTTTGGAAACAAACCCTGACCTCTTTCACACATGACACCCTTTTCCTTACCCCTGCCTATATGTGGGAATGATGGTTGGATGGGTCTCAAATACTCTACTGTGTGTTTAGTAATTATTGTCTGGACGTCTAAACTGTACAACGTGTGTTTTCATATATGCACGTGTGATACACGTTATTGTATTTCTTGTCCTGTGATGTTCTGGTTATGTGTAAACATCTCTTTTATTTCTTTAATTTATATTAGCCATTATTAATGTGCAATGTTTCTCATATATCATTCAATGTAGTTTAGTAAAGACATTGATCAAATTTAAACTTTAACCACTTAACCATTTCAGGTCCGGAAGGACTTACCCCCTTAATGACAGGCCAATTTTTGCGATATGGCACTGCGTCGCTTTAACTGACAATTGCGCATTGTACCTAAACAAAATTGATGTCCTTTTTTCCGCACAAAGAGAGCTTTCTTTTGGTGACATTTGAGCACCTCTGCGGTTTTTATTTTTTGCACTATACACAAAAGACCGACAATTTTGAAAAAAAAATATTATATATTTTTTACTATAATAAATATGTAAAAAAAATAATTTCTTCATCAGTTTAGGCCAATATGTATTCTTCTACACATTTTTGGTATAAAATGTTGCAATAAAAGTATATATTGATTGGTTTGTGCAAAAGTTATAGCATCTACAAAATAGCGGATATATTTATGGCATTTTTATTATTAATTTTTGTAATGGCAGTGATCAGGGATTTTTAGCAGGACTGCAACATTCCTGCAGACAGATCGGAAACTTTTTTGGGACCAGTGACATTATTATAGTGATCAGAGCTAAAAATAGCCACCGATTACTGTATAAATGACACTGGCAGGGAAGGGGTTAACACTAGGGAGCGATCAAGGGGTTAAGTGTTCCCTAGGAAGGTGTTTCTAACTGTGAGGGGAGTAGACTGACTGGGAGTAAAGAGAGATAGCTGTTCCTGTATACTAGGAACAGCAGATCCCTCTCTACTTCCCTGTCAGAACTGGGATCTGTTTGTTTAAAATAAATAAAAATGATTTTATTTACACTGACAGATCCCTGTCCTGGCTCTCTGTGGAGCAATCACAGGTGGCCAGCAGACATAGTGGCCACACGCATCGGCCCCGCGCACCTGTTAAAGCCATTAAAGGGACCGCTGTACCGGTACGGCGATTTGCGCAACTGAGCCATTCTGCCACAGTATAACTACGGTGGCTTGTTGGCAAGCAGTTAAACCCTGGAACATTTTACTCCCTTCATGACCGGGCCATTTTTGGCTATTCAGCACTGCACTATTTTAGCTGCCAATTGCACGGTCATGTAACACTGTACCCAAATAAAATTGATATTGTTATTTTCACACAAACAGAGCTTTCATTTGTTGGTATTTGATCACCACTGGGTTTTTATATTATATATATATATATATTTTTTTTATAGAAGTGAAAAAGACAGAATCTTTTGGAAAATATATTATTCTGTAATAAAAAAAATATCCATACATTTAATGTATTCTGCTACATGTCTTTGGTTAAAAAAGAAATCACAGTAAGTTTTTTTTTTTATATCATTTTCACATAAAATTAGAGCTTTCTTTTGGTGGTCTTTGATCACTATTGGGTTTTTACAATTTTATTTATAAATGCAAAAAGACCAACATTTTTGGAAAAATTATATTTTACACTCTGTTATGAAACATATTCAAAAAAAGTTCCTTATAATTTAGGCCATATTCTGCTACCTGTCTTTTTTTAAATCAATGTTTTATTGAAAAAATAAGGCATAGAAATCAAAGTTTAAAACAGTTCCAAGACAGTCACCAAAGTTTATTGAACATATTCAGAAAACATCTCACATAATGCATAACAAACAAATTAGAATGAATCTAGCTTGCCTCTATCACTAAAGGACAGTACAATGTGGTTATGGTAAACAATACAATCAAGCTCCTTGAGCCCCCACATCCTCTCTGCTACATGTCTGTGGCAATAAGCGTATATTAATTGGTTGGTGCAAAACTATAGTGTCTACAAACTATGTTTTACAGTATAAAATCGAATTTATGCAGCTATGATAATATACTGCTAATGGCAGAGATCCGTGAGTTATAGTGGGACTGTAATAGTGTGTTGGGCAATCTGGCACTAGCTTAGACTGTTTGGGAGGTACACTAACATCAATAATGACACTAATACATTGATCAGTGCTAATACTGTACACTGTCACAGTACTAATGACATAGGCTTGGAAGGGGTTAACATCTAGGGTCAAAGGTGTGGTAGCGATTTTGAAGGATAATATTTATATCAAAGAGCTTAAAAGAAAGCCATTGTGAGGACCAATTAACTTACTATGCCCTGTTTTAGATATATATATATATATGTGTAACATGTATACTAGAATATTTACTGTTCTTGGTATCTCAAACACACAAACCTGTTGGTCTGCTGTTTGTACAGTATCTAAGTTACCCTATTGTTCACAGAGATGGCCATTTCAGATATAGTGCCTCTTTTAAATGCTAATTTATGCTGTATCAAAGAGGGCTGACGGTTGTAAATCCAGAGATAATTAAACCAGTCTTAAGTCGGAACTGGCAGGGTCAGAGATCAAAGGAAGTTGCTCATAGAGGCATCGGAAGTTTGATGCTCAACTGGGCTTGAAATTATAACCAATCAGAGTGTGAGCCATCCTGAACCAATCAGAGCCAATGGGTGCGTTGCATCTTCTGATTGGCCCAGAATGCATATAAAATAGGGCTAGAATTAGCTGATCCGCCCCTTGATTTCTAGACCATGGAAGGAGACCGGAAGTCTGTGTAACGTATCTCCCCCTCTCTCTCTCCCCCTCTCTCTCTCCCCCTCTCTCTCTCCCCCCCTCTCTCTTTCTTTCTTCCTTTCTTTCGTGTGTCTCTTTTCTATATCGAATTATTTCTTTCTTAGGACTTATCTTGAAATATCGATATATATATATATTGAAAGTGTATGTCTGTGGTAACCATATGACCTAAATCATCTTGGCAGCCTAAGCAGCTCTGTACTTGTAGCATCACTTGAGTTATATGATAAGTTCTAATTATTCTAAAGTTTCTTTTCTGTATAAATAAAGGTAATTGTTTATCTTTTCGCACTGTTATCGTTCATTTTTATTCTTATGTAGACAAAGGTTTAATCACTTATTTTCTTGTATCGTTAGTCATTTAAGTGAGATATAAAAATCGCCATAACAAAGGGTAACTATGTGCCTAACAATGTGTAATGTATGTAATATGTGCTGATTTTATTTTACTATCTTGTGTTTTTTTTTTTCCCTGCTTTTCATTGAGAAGAAACAGCCAGACAGACAGATTGGACACAACTGGTCAGCTGTGAAACTCATCTCTGTCCAAAAACAGCATGGGTCGGCGGGCTGGGGGAGTTCATGAATGACCCAGAAGAAGGCTGATCGTGTACATGGTAGTGTCTGTACCTGCTGCCTGCTCAGAGTAGTTGGTTAAGAGATCAGTACGCATTGTAAAGTTAAACCACTTAACTGCCTGCCAACCAGCTGCCACAGTTGTACTGCGGCAACATGGCTCGGCTGCATAAATCGCCGTCATGTTAAGTCGGTAACATATTCAGCCACTCGGGGGCGCATGCTCACCTACGGAGCTAATGCGAGTGCCTGGCTGTGGCGATCACCGCCGGGCTCCTGCGATTGCTCGAGGCACATTGAGAACACGTGTGCGTGTGCATGTGGTTGTTGGTTCTCTGAATGGAGAACAGACAGATCGTTCACACAGAGTATGAACAGCGATCTGTCATCTCCCCTGCACAGTCCCCTCCCCCATTAGAACACACAGTAGGGAACACAGTTAACCCCTTAATTCCACACTAGTGATAACCCCTTTACTGCCAGTGACATTTTTACAGTAATCAATGCATTTTCATAGCACTGATGGCTGTATAACTGCCAATGGTCCCAAAAATGTGTCAAAATTGTCCGATGTGACCGAAATAATGTTGCAGTCCTTAATAATAATTATTTTGCAGATCACCACCATTACTAATAGTAAAAAAAAAAAAAAAAAAATTTATATATTATTTAGAATAAAAATGCCATAAAACTATCCCCTATTTTGTAGATGCTATAACTTTTTGCGCAAACCAATATAAGCTTATTGCAATTTTTTTTTTTTACTAAAAACATGTAGAAGAGTACATATTGGCCTAAACTGAGGTGGAAAAATGATTTTTTTATATCTATTTGGGGGGATATTATAGCAAAAAGTAAATAATACTGTGTTATTTTTTTTCAAAATTGTCACAATTTTTTTGTTTATAGCGCAAAATATAAAGACTGCATAGGCGATCAAATACCACCAAAAGAAAGCTCTATTTGTGGGAAAAAAGGATGTCAATTTTGTTTGGGTGCAACGTCGCACAACCATGCAATTGTCAGTTAAAGGAACGAAGTGTCGAATCACAAAAAGTGCTCTGGTTAGGAAGGAGGTAATATCTTCCGGGGCTGTAGTAGCTAATATTCCTTTGGTTGCTCATGAGCTTTGCTTGAAAGATATCCATATTTTGCTGTGTCTGCAAACCTGCTGCACCTGTTATATATGGTCGACACTTTCTTTAGGCTCCATGCACACTGGATGTTAAAATAACATTATTAAAAAACGCCAGTAGCTTTGCAGTGAGTCTTTCAATGTTTAACGTTTATTATGGCTTTTCTGTGTTCTTTTTTTTTTTTTTTTTTTTCCCAATGGATCAAAAACAAAAAAAAAAAATAAATTGCTGGTGAGCCATGTTTTGGAGAGTTTATCAGCGTTTGAGTGTTTGTCGTTTGTGGTCAGAGAAGCGACTCCTGAATGCAATTTTATGAAATACAACCCATAAACTCCACTGCTGATAAACATCCAAAAATGCGTGCATGGTGTTAGGTGCAACTTTTAAATAAGTTGCTCTTAGGTTTATATTGCTATGTCAAATTAATGCTTCTATAAGGATCATGACACGGAGGCAGATATGTCTGTGTTACAGTCCGAAGCATATGAAGGACCGCACCCTTTATTTCAGCCAAAGCTTTTTATAGACAGGAATAATCTTATCGATATTACCAAATGAGGTTAAGGTACAAGAACTTTCTAATTAGTAAGCATGTAATGATTATTCAGCAATTTCAAATTCCATCTAGATACAGATTGATACATCAGCAGTTCCAAATTCCATCTAGATAAAGATTTAATACATATTCAAGAAAGAAAAGCAGAAAACAATTTAAGTAGAACTCCTAAGCCTATTATTTCAATTCTATCATTTCCCCCTTTGACATCATTCACTCCCTCCCCCTGTGTCCTCATGAACAAGTTCTAGTCAGCTTTTCCTGGAGTACTATCCCTGACCGCGGGTTGTCAGAGGGGAAAATCCCATCCCTCCAGGTGTTGCTCACATCTTAAATTCAAGAAGAGGAGTTTATGGGAGTAGGGTGATGTCAATATACATTTATCAGTATGCCCTGTTTATTCTCCTAATTTTCCTATTTATTTTCCTGTATACACATATATTTGTGATAGTAAGTGATATTAATATTAGAATAATAATTACCATTGGACTTAACAACCAGTGAAAGGTACTGGTTGCTGTAGAAGACATTCCACTAAATATATCCCACCAATGTGGTGCAGTATCCTGTTGTATCTGTGAGGAAAGATGCACTAATCTACCTTTGTCAATTATTGCAGATACGAGGTTATTCTGTAGGGTATGTTCTAGTGTTTCTATGTGTTGTCTTAACAACTCTGATTGTTCCAAAATCTGTTTTAGTGGGTCTAAAGAAATTATAAAGGGTGTAGTGTCAGTGAGATTGTGCACCTCATAAACTGAAGAGAATACCTTATCAGCATCTGGTTCAAAAAGATAGGTGTCGTTACCCCATGGTAATATTTTAATCTTTTTTATACATCCTGCAAACGGTGCAGACTTATTTAATGCTGACATGGTACGGTTATCATTAGTAATGATACAAATATGCTGGGGTCCTATTTCTATGAACCTATTGTTCACACTCATCGGTGTTCTTTGCATCTTGCATATGCTAGTTTGGTATTTTAACAAGCAAGGTTCATATACTGGGGAACTTCTGCCACATACCATTCCCTTATTAGTTCCTTCACATAGATTTAAATCATGGGTTCTGTTTCTTTTATCTACATATTTCCCATATATTTCCGGATACCAAAACTCATCTTTAATTACTAGTGGCATGACCACTTTTTCACACATTTCCATTACATCCGCTACCCGATATGCTTCAAACCTTCCTACACACCATTTATCCTCACATTCTACCTTATCCCCTTTAACTTGGAACCATACACCATCGTCAGTTAGACCCTTAAAATATTTCATCCAAGTATGATAATTTCCTAACTGCAGTTCAGTCCTGGCTCTATTTATTTGTATATGATAGGATAAGAGGTTAAAAGAACATTGTGTGAAATTTACAAACTGTTGACTTTGATTCCACAGTTGGAGCTCTGCTCCTATCGTGTGATTTATTAACCCTCCCAAAAATTGTAATAGGGGTATTTCTTGCAGTTGGGTTTCAAAAGCGGTGGGTAACCATTTGCTTGTGATAGTCAAGCTGTCAGCTATGTGTCCCCCTGCATGCTTCCATCTGTTATTCATTTCTTCTATTTCAACCGAGTTTAAAATTCCCATTCCTGTACCCGTTAATCCCAATAGAGTATCATACCATTCTCGCTTATACCTACACTCTGGTATTGGGGGAAAGGTGATATTGAATTTTATTTTTGTTTTCTGTTGTGATGTTGATACATTTATACAAGTGTTTGGTACGGGTGTTAATATGGAAGATTCAATTATTGGCTTTACTTCTTCCTCTATTTGTATGTGGATTCCATAAGACTGTGCATTCCAATACCACCCATCGACAGTCTCTTCCCTCCACCAAGAGGCACAGAGGAAAGTACTAGATTGATTAACGATAATATCTGTCAGATTGAACATCCCTTCTGATATATTTTCTCCCTCTGCTATTGTGACTAATATTTGGTACATTTGTCCTACCACCCGCTCCCGGGCTTGTTTCCACGTCTGTGAAAGGGATATTTTATGACACCTATGATTTTTACTGTTATTGAAAGGAAAGCTCATATTGTCATTCCACTGGAAGGTTATAGTTACCTCTGAGAGTGGGTCCGCCTGTATCCATGAAATACCTGTATCTACATGAAATGGTCGCCTGTGTCCTTTAACAGTGTAATTACCTACAGTATAATATCTATTCATCTCATATCCTGAATCATTTGCTACTTTAGGGTCATCTATAACCCATTGAACAGTTGCTGTTTCCTCTATCTCAATTACATTAATTCCAGGAGTCCATGCATGTATTTGTAAAACAACAATTTTCAACAGGATATACATAAACAGATATTTCATCATGTCGTCTTCTCGGGTTGTTTCTTGCAATGTGATGCGTGTATCCAGGTAGGTTTTCCTTCCAGCTTTACTGAAGTGGCTGTGGTCAAAAGTACTTGATAAGGACCTTCGAACCTTGGCTCCAATGTCTTTCTGGTGTGTTTCTTTACATATACATAATCCCCTGGCAGCAGAGTATGTGTACCTGCTATTGAATTAGGGTCTGGAAGAGAAGAATACACACTTTTGTGGATCTTAGTTAGACGTTGTTGTAATTGTATCACATATGCAGTCAAACTATCACATTGCAATTGCATACTCTGTGGAAAGTATAGACCTAATCTAGGTGCACTCCCAAAAAGTATTTCATACGGAGATAACCCTGTTTTCCCCGTTGGGGTGTATCTTATGGAGAACAAAGCTAAAGGCAGACATTCAGGCCATGGTTTATTTAACTCTTGCATGGCTTTTTGTATTTTTAACTTTATGGTCCCATTTACTCTTTCTACTGATCCTGAACTCTGTGGGTGATAAGGGGTGTGAAAACTCTGTTGAATCCCTAACATAGCCATTACATTCTGCATGATTTCTCCTGTAAAGTGTGTCCCCCTATCTGATTCTATGGTTTCAGGAAGACCGAACCTAGGTATTAGCTCAGTGATCAGTTTCTTGGCTGTGGCTTTTGCGGTAGCTGACCTCAGCGGATAACTTTCGGGCCAGCCTGAAAATAAGTCAATGCACACGAGAACGAATTCAAAAGGGCCGCTCTTAGGCATTTGTATATAGTCAATTTGCAGTCTCTGGAAGGGGTACTGGGCCCGGACCTGGTGTTTCCGTGGGGTTTTTACTCTCTGTCCTGGGTTATTCAGGAGACAGATTTGGCAGGCTGCACAGTAGTTTCTTGCAGTACTACTGAACCCAGGGGCGAGCCATCCTTGGTTCACAATCCTATACATGGAATTGGAACTGACGTGTGTGGGTAGGTGAACTGCCGCTGCCATTGCTGGGTACAGAGCATATTCTGCCTCCTTCCCTCCATACATTGTCAAGGTCTGGTGCTGCTCCCATCCTGGCCCACTTATCTTTCTCGCTCTCCCCTGCTTGTTCCTGTAGTTTGCTCAGCTGCTGCCATGTTGGTTCTGGGATACTCACCTCTACCACTGCCAAGGTCTCAGGGCCTCCTTCCCCTAGAGCTGCCTGTTTTGCAGTCAAATCTGCAAATGCATTTCCTTTTGCCTCAATTGTTTTCGCGCTCGTGTGTGCCGCTATCTTCATAATGGCCACTCGTTTAACCTTTTGAAGATTGTTCAGGACTCTCTTAATCCCTTCTCCATGTTTTACAGGCATACCTGCTGCTGTCAGGTAACCTCTAGCCTTCCATATATGGCCATAATCGTGCGCTACACCATAAGCGTAGGCAGAATCAGTGTAAATATTCCCTTCTCGTCCTTCTAAGTATTCTAGGGCCTTTTCCAAAGCTGTTAATTCCGCTTCTTGTGCGGACATGTGGACTGGTAAGGACCGTGCTTCAATTACCTGTGTATCAGTTACTACAGCATATCCTGTGTGATATTTACCCTTGTCATCAGCAAACCTGCTGCCATCTATATACAAGGTGTGCTTAGCATTTAAAATTGGTGTATCTGTGACATGTGGGAACCCCATTGTCTCTTGTTCCATGAGCTGAAAACAATCGTGTTCATCTATCGCCTGAAATAAAAGAGTGTCAGTTTCCTCGTTACCTTCCTTATTAGCCCCATTATTCCCCCTTGCCAAATCTGGTGACTGAAGAGGCAAAAAGGTGGCCAAATTTAAAGTTGTACAACGCTGAAAAGTGACATTTGGAGGTAAGAGTAAAGTACACTGTAATCTCAGTTGTCTGGCCATTGAAATATGTTTTGGCTGAACCTGGGACAAGATTGCATGTATGTCATGTGTGGTGTGCACTACAACTGCATTGTCTAGAACAATTTCTGATGATTTATCAATGATGATTGACACTGCAGCTACCGCCCGTACACAGGACGGTGAACCTCTGGACACTGGATCTAGTGCTGCTGAAAAGTAAGCGACTGATCTTTGTTTTCCATGTGACTGTGTCAAAACACCTGTGGCGTGTCCAGTAATTTCAGCAACATATAAATTGAATTTCTTGGTGTAATCTGGAATACCAATGGCCGGGGCAGAAATTAATAGCTTTTTCAAGGTGACAAACGACTCATATGCTACTTCTGTAAGCACATACGGTACAATTTTCAAACAATCGTATAATGGCTGCATCAAAGCGCTAGCATGTGGTATCCATTGTCTACAATATGACACGATACCCAAAAACATACGCAATTGTTTAAAATTCCGTGGGGGTAACATTCCCTTTATCACTTGAATCCTCTCCTCAGTGAGATGTCTCGTACCCTGTGATATGCAATGTCCCAAAAAGATAACTTTTTCCTGACACACTTGCAACTTTTTCTTATTAACCTTGCAACCTTTTTCTGACAAAAATCGCAACAAATTAAGGGTGGTGGCCAAACAAGTTTCCTTGTCAGGACAGCATAACAATAAATCATCCACATATTGCAACAATACACAGGAATCTGGTGGTACCCATTCTCCCAATACCGTTTGCAATGCCTGCGAATACAAGGTAGGTGAATGCGTCATACCTTGAGGTAAGCGTGTCCAGGTTAGTTGTCTATTTTTGAGGGAGAATGCGAACCATAGTTGGCACTCTTCCGCAAGTGGCACGGAAAAGAAAGCATTCGCTAAATCTACAACCGTAAAGTACATACTAGTTGAGGGTATTTGTGACAGTAACGTATGTGGATTGGGAACTAAAGGTGTCATTGGCGCTAGTATTTTGTTGACCGCTCTAAGGTCTTGGACCATCCTATACTTAACCGGACTACCGGGTATCGTTTTCTTTTTAACCGGGTATAAAGGGGTATTTGCCGGTGATTTTACTTCTCTTAGAACTCCACTTTTTAAGAAGGATTGGACCTGCATTTCTATGGCCGCCTCTTGGGGTGCACTGAGTGGATACTGTTTTTGTTGGGGTAGCACTGCTCCTGGAATCAGCTGTAGGGTAACTGGAGGTATGGGCAAAAGTCCAACATCAGCTGGATGTGTCTCCCATAGTTCTTCTGGTAGGGTTGACAAGATCTGATCCAAATCTGGAGGAGATGGACCGGACAGTTCCGATTCCTCCTCCAGGTATTGTATCAGATTACACATCTCCATGTTTTCTTGATCATCCCCTATAGCTAAGGTGACAGTTCCATCTGGGTGATAGGTAATGTTAGCTCCTATTTTCTGCAAAATGTCAGCTCCTAGCAAATTAGTGGGGGCTCCTCTAGATACCAGAAAGCGTGAAAGGAACATATGGTTCCCTATTTTAACTTTTAGAGGTTTTGTCAGTGGGACGTCGGCTAAAATGCCATCATATCCATTTATTAATACTGTTTCCTGGTCGGGCCGTATCACCGAGTCTGAGAGCAGGCTACGCGAAGCTCCACTGTCCACTAAACATGAGATCTTTTTATTGCCTATTTGTATTGGGATGTGTAACATTTTTGTATGCGATTTTCCTAGGACAGGAGCGAGTCATGCCCTCGGACCATCTCCCTGTCGCCTATTATCATCATTGCGTCTGGCCCTAATCTGGTCCCTACAGGCACCTTCCTCCTCCTCATCCCTCATTCTCTTCCTACAGTTTCGTCTAATGTGACCAACCTTGTTACAATAATAACAAGTGAGTGGCTTGCGGGAGGAGCTCCTATTTTGCTCTGGTGGACCTGTAACTACATTAATTACCTGCTGTCTTCTCCCTTTGTTTTCCGCCAAATCTGCTTCTATGCCTTGTGCCTTCTGTAGTAACGCCCCTCTATCTCTAATTGCCCTCCATTCCGGAGTACAGGCCTTCAACCTCTCACTTATTTGTGGAATTAAGCCTTCCATAAATTGTCTATTGAAAGCTCGGATCGTGACTGGTAGGGCCAAATCTAGTCCTTCATCTGCCATCATACTTTCCATGTTTAAGTAAAATTCTGATACAGTCTGTCCTGGCATTTGTTTCATGGGTGATATGGACCCCCTCTCCTGTTGTTTTGCCTGACAAAATGCTTCTAGTCTAGCAATGAAGGGGGCTCTGGAGTCTAGGTGTCTGACATGTCCTGCCTCTAAATTGCCATCCGCACCCATTCGATCTGGAGGCCGATGAGGACCTATTTCGGTCATAAACTGGTTAAATAGGGTTAGTGTCATTTTATGTCTACACAAATCCTCCCCATCCTGCCAGGTTGCTTCATGCGTATTCATCAGCTGCGTCACGAATCTACAAAAAGCAGCTGGTTTTGCAACAGGATCTGGGGCGCTCTGTATTAATGCCATAAGGGTGTCTGCTGACCATGGTGCCCATGTCCTTATCTGCATCCTACGAGTAACAGTAGGTGGGGCGTCTGGATGGGCTGCTAGTCCAAATTCCGGATTATTTACCTGTACAATGTGTGTATCTGTGCGTACGGGGGCTACAGTTTCTGGATGTGGTTTTTGTGCCCCACAATGCACACATTCTATTGCCCATTCTGGGTTTTGTGTTCCACAAACCTGACAGACCCATCCTCTACCCTCAAGTGCTGGATATACCCCTGACTTATGCGACTTTTTCTCTATATCAGTATATGGGGGTGGGATGCCCGCTTTAAGGGCGATCGGAGTCTTATTATTTTCCTTTCTTCTATCCTTCATATCCCAACCATTACAATCTGGATCATATTTCCATCCTTCCTCTTTTGCCCTATTTGATACCTTAATTAAACATTGGACTTGATACATCCATTGTTTCTCCAACACCTCTCCTTGTCTGTCCCTTTTTATTTCACTCCATACCTCTGGGTCTAAGCTTGCTGCTCCTTTAATCTTAAATTTACAGAGAACCTTTCCTATATCTCGAGCTTCATCCTTTCCATAAATGTTCTTAATTATCTGTGGCACCGTATAATGCGCCACAATTCCCTGACGGGGTTTCGTACTCTGCTGGCCCATTCTGACAGTCCTGCCTAGGTAGCGTGTGGACACTTAGTGTACAATAAAAACACTTAACCAAGTTACACTAGTGTCTCGTTGCCTTCCTCCTAGGGTGTCAAAATACTAAAAACCTCCCCTAGATGAGATTTCTGAAACCGAATTACTTTATATGCTAGCCAACTGACTACTATTATGACCAGACTGACGGCTACAACATATACAAGCATTCCTTGTGGTGGCCAGGTATCTAACTAGATCTCTGGACTTTGTAGAGACCTTATTCCCCCCCGTATCTGGGGTATCCCTCTCATACACTCTTATCCCTGCTTTATGGAGCAGACAGGGCTTATACTCTCAACCCGTCTATGGTTTATGAATTAAATTGAATATCAAACTTAAGCGTCAGACCCCCAAAGTACTCTTGCGAGGTAAGGGCGCATTCCGTTGCTCATTGGGATGATATCCTTTCAATTCATACCATCCTTGGCAAGGCTCATTCACTTTCTCAACAAGACAGACAGACAAACAAACAAACAAACAACAAACAATTCCAGCAATATAAACCAAAATATACAGTAATTCTAGACTCACCACTACAGAGGCTGGTATTTTAAAACCAGGAGAACCATAACTGACAGAACGGATAGGCACAAATCAGGGGAGCACAGAATATAAGAAAAATAAAGCTTTTTCTTACCTGGCCAGGTTTTTGATCTGTGGTTCCCGGAATGCCTGTCCTTTTGTTCCATCAGCGAAGCTCAGCCACCTCTTGTAGTTATTGGTGAATCCCGGACGAGCCCCCAGAAATGTTAGGTGCAACTTTTAAATAAGTTGCTCTTAGGTTTATATTGCTATGTCAAATTAATGCTTCTATAAGGATCATGACACGGAGGCAGATATGTCTGTGTTACAGTCCGAAGCATATGAAGGACCGCACCCTTTATTTCAGCCAAAGCTTTTTATAGACAGGAATAATCTTATCGATATTACCAACTGAGGTTAAGGTACAAGAACTTTCTAATTAGTAAGCATGTAATGATTATTCGGCAATTTCAAATTCCATCTAGATACAGATTGATACATCAGCAGTTCCAAATTCCATCTAGATAAAGATTTAATACATATTCAAGAAAGAAAAGCAGAAAACAATTTAAGTAGAACTCCTAAGCCTATTATTTCAATTCTATCAATGGACACATAGGATAACATAGGGGGGAGTTTATGGGCTGTTAAAAAAACAAAAAAACAAAACAAAAAACAAAACAAAAAAAACAAACAAACAAACACAAGCCCAAACTCCCAAAAACAGCCGTTTATGAGCTTCAGTGTACATTTTTGTAAATGTTATACTATAGCAAATACAATAGGAAATACTGAAACTCAAAAAATATTGAGAGATGGAGGGAGGCATCTAAAACTCAAGATGACCAGAAATAGAATCCAGACAGAGAGATGGTTTCACTGTTGGAATATCCAAGAAAGTATCCACAAGCCAGGGACTCCATCTGTAATCAAGATATCACTGTTGTGTCTAACTATGCAAAACCAAACTCCTGCCAATGTTTTTCTTTTGGATATAATAAAGAATATTCAGTCCGAGTTAGATCAGATTTTTTACCATAAAGTTTCAAATCATTATTTTAAATTTTAATTGATAGATGAAAAAAACTTGAGTGATTTTGCAGGAAAACTGTTAATTTTGTAAACGTCAAAAAAAAAAGTAATGATCTTTTTGTGCATATTTAAAATTTAACCACCCTTCAAGGAATTCTATTTTTGATTCAATAAAAAAAAAAAAAATCTATAAATTCCATGGTTTCTGAGCACTGTCCATAAAAAAATAAGTGACTTATCTCTTTGTGACTATGATCCCCTAAGAATGAGTCAGCTTGTTTGTTATAGACTCCTTTGCATAATGAATTTGGCTCCCTCCAATGAACCTTCTGGTGTGATTGCAGATGGAACAGTTTTATAAAACACATGTAATATTTGAGCTATTGATATGGCTTAATTTCCTTTTAAGGCTTTTGTTGTTGGATCAGTGTATTTTAAATGTCAAATATGTATCACATTCATTAATAAGGCTTCTACCTAGTGTAGATTACCTAAAGTTGCTTAAGATCTGCTTTGTATGATACATTTTTGCCACAGTCTCCACATGGTTTTTCTCTTGCGGGAATCCTCTGGTGTCAATATGTCCAATATAGTTTTGAAATGAAGGCTGCAAAGAACAGAACAGGCTACACTTTCAAGATCTTGGCTGAGAAAAAAAAAAAAGGGAGGTGTAAGGCTTGAAAAAAGATACATAAGTAGGATGTGTTTGAACATCTAAATGGCTTCTCTCCTGTGTGGATCCTTTGGTGGAAAAAGTAAGATTAGACTTGTGTGAGACGAGAATACCACCCTGTTGTCATGCATCTGGCTTCTCTTCCATGTGGATCATTTGGTGTCTTTTAAGATTTTTTTTATTTGAGAAGTTCTTGCCACATTCTCAATATTTAAATGTTTTTTTCCTCCTATGTGTGCCTTCTGGTGCTCAACAAGATTTTGCTTTGAAAAGAAGCACTTGACACATTCTGAACATTTAAATGGCTTATCTCCTGTGTGAATCCTCTGGTGTTGAGTAAGATTATAATTTTGTGAAAAGGACTTGCCACATTCAGAACATTTAAATAGTTTTTCTCCTGTGTGAGTCTTCTGGTGCTCAATGAGATTAGACCTTTGAGAGAAGCAGTTGTCACATTCTGAACATTTAAATGGTTTTTCTCCTGTGTGAATCCTCTGGTGTGAAATAAGACTTTGTTTTACTGAGAAGCACGCTTCACATTCTGAACATCTATATGGTTTCTCTCCTGTGTGAATCCTCTGGTGTGAAATAAGACTTTGTTTTACTGAGAAGCACATGTCACATTCTGAACATCGAAATGGTTTCTCTCCTGTGTGAGTCTTCTGGTGCTGAATAAGATGAGCATGTCGTGAAAAGCATTTGTCACATTCTGAACATTTAAACAGCTTCTCCCCCGTGTGAATTCTCTTGTGTATAGCAAGATTAGTTTCTATTGAGAAGCCTTTGCTACATTCTGAACATTTAAAGGGTTTCTCCCCTGTGTGAATTCTTTGGTGTACAATAAGAGAAGAAGGATTTAAGAAGCACCTGTCACATTCTGGACACTTAAATGGCTTCAGTCCAATGTGAATCCTCTGGTGAATATCGAGTTGTAACTTAAAAGTAAAACTTTTCTGGCACTCGGAGCACTCATATGGTTTCCTCGCTACTTGACTCATTGTGTTGATGAAGATCTGTGTAGCTGTAAAAGGTAAAAGTGAGGCAAGTACTGACACCTATGTGGAAAAAAAAAAAAGAAAGTACATTCATAACCTTGGTATTAACAAGTGTAAGTCAAATTTTGCTTTTGACACTTTTGTAATTGAACTATTTTGTCATTGCAAACAGCATATTTTTGTAATAAAAATACATGACTCTGACAAGGTGTAGATAGAGAACTTTGCTGTTTTTAAGGCTAATAATTCACCGGCAGTGTTTATTATTGTGACATTAGTCAGTTACTTTCTTACAGTAATGACAAGTTCTTCTGATCCAATTCCAATCCACCAAATAAACAGTTCAGTACAGTGTTCAGTTGTGTTTTTCAAAGCTGCAAGAAGGAAATCAGAAGTCAGCTGTAAACATCTAATTTTGTCTAGAGATGGGCTCAGGCATATTCAGGATCATAGTCCCAACTCACCTGCCCAATCTCGCCAGGAAGCCGATACTGCACACCACTAATCACTTGTACTGAGACATTTCCCACTCTGTGCAGCTGCGGACTGGAAAATGTCCCACTGCTTGTGATTAATGGTGTGCTGTGTCGGCATCCTGATGGGATTGGGCAGGCGAGTTGAGACTAGGATTCTGAACACTCAAGCCCATCTCTAATTTTGTCTAAAGCTGGGTATACACTAGTAGAATTTTGAATGAAAAATCATACAACAATATATGAATATTTATATTTAAATGTCACTTTAAATTTATATTTAAATGTCACTGAAGAGTGGAGAAAAAAAAAAAATCCTGCTCCTTTAAATTGTCTCTTCACTGGTCAAAAACAAATTTTAATGATTTAAAAATGTCTAACACAATTCTACTGGTGTATGCCCAACTAAACAGGGTCTCGCTGTGGGATTGGAGGTTAAACCTGGGACACACATTAGGTTTTTCATTCAACCCAATGGGATAAAAAAAAAACCCTGGAGGGGTTGGTATACTAACCATCTAATGTTAGCTCAGCTGGGGAGATCACCAGACTGTCGTGTTGTGAGAGGGGGGACTGCCCCTGTCACTGGTCAGCACTCACAGCCATTGGCTGCTGGCCAGTTTATGGTTTTCCAGCATGCCCCTTAGCCCACGGTCGGACATTCCGACGGAAAATGTCCGATCGGACCATGTTGTCGGATAATCCGACCGTATGTGGGCTCCATTGGACTGTTTCCGTCGGAATATCCGACCGACAATGTTTTAGAGCTGGGCTATAAAATTTTCCAACAACATGATCCGATAGGACTTTGTCCGATCGTTTGTAGAGAATTCTGATCGGAAAAAGTGCCACGCATGCTCAGATCAAAGCTATTGGCTACTAGCCTGAACGTAGTCCTGTCGTGACAAGATAACGTCATCTTGTTGCGAATGATCGGATTTTCCGATATTTGGATCATGTTTAGGAGTGTACACTGCTACAATACATTCTAAATTAGACATGGCATCCATTATTAGTAGATGATACACAAAATTTGCAAGATATTACTCTAAAAGTGTCAGCTGGGTCATACTGATGCAATTGAGATTACAGTAAGGGGAAAAAAAAAAAAAAAAGGGGGAAGAAGGAGCACAAAAGTAGGAAAACAACCCAAATATAGTAAACAGTAAATATCTCCAGCACACAAAACAAACTTTTACCCTCAGAGACAAATGTACCTTGACTAGTCTGAGTCTACACCCAAAATACAACAGATAAGTAGAACAAAAGGGTACAATGGTTACAATAAACACACATGCACAATAGTGTAGGTGAACCTCTAAACAGACAATAGAAATGGTAAACAAAGCAGTGTTAGACCAATAATTAGTACCACTAATTCAGTTTACAACAAGTACCAATAACAAGATCAGTTTACTAGTTATTAGCACGGTTCTGCCCAAACAAAACAAACAATCTCAAGGTCTATTAAGTATGCTAAATGCAACTTATTTTATACTCCAATCTCATTAATTATTATCGGCTTCAACAACCAGACTGCCACAGATTTGTAGCTTAAAATGTTTTAATTATGATTGAGCATTCCCCTGAGGAAGATTTGTTATTCCCTGTGTCGACACGCATTGGGGAGGGGATAGGATGATGATGTTGTTGGCAGCAGCTTGCACGCTGTCTGTAGAGACCAGGAAATGGAACGGCAACCCCAAGGGGATATACAGATATGTTTTTGAAGATTGATGCACTTAAGCACCAGATGCATGCGAGTACCCCATTGTGGGACTGTTTTAAAGAAAAACACTATCCACTATATCCTTTATGTTTCCATTACCCATGGAGGGTACCCATTTAAAGGACCCAGGATTGGAGCTGTTTTTTCCATAAGAGCCCAGGTATGGCTCACAAGTGTGTTTAGCCCAAACTTAGTTGTGCAGTCACATGCTCCAAGATGAGCACAAGCACATAAGTGGAGCACTGAAGTGTTATCACTATTTTTTCAAGTTTGGAGCACCTTATCACGAGGATTAGGGATGAGCTTGGAGTGGAGTTTGAGTCAAACTCATGTTCGACTCGAACATTGCCTGAACGGTGAACAATTTGGGGTGTTCGCGGCAAATTCAAAATACAAAAGTACCCCTACCATTTCATAAAGACAGTGTAAAAAAATAGTTAAAAAAAAAAAAGAAACACACACAAACACACACACACACACACACTTGCAAAAATCCTTTATAAAAAAAAAAAAAAAAGAAGAAGAAGAAAAAACACCACACAACAACAGCAAAAAGAAAGGATTCCATCGGTGGTAATCCACTCTTACTATCTCTCCCTCCAGCGCAGCGCATCCATCCTCTGTCTCCACCGGAGACACTGCGTGAATCCCAGAGCCTGACACTTCTTATCTGAGGAGGGTGGGGCTACCCATCACCTGGCCCCGCCCCCTCTGACACAAGGGGAAAGCCGGGTTTCCCCAGTGACGTACGGGTGACCCCACCCCCCTCTGATGTAACGCAGGTTTCTGTTACATCAGAGGGTTATCCATAAATAACTTAATATTAAAGTATTTTTCACTATAATCTGTTAGGAGCACTCTGGATTAAGTTGTGTATGTAGTTATATATTTTTATCCATTATCTCAATTGTACTTATCACTGTTAAGACAGTTATATAGTTATTTAATATATTTTAAAATATTTCACCATTCGACAAAGATTTATGTAATTGTCATGCATGTAGTTTGATCTCTATACTGATAGTGTGTGTATTACACGAATTACAGGTAGCGTATATAATTAATCTACTGGTGTGAACTATGCCATTGAAAACCATATAACCTACTTTCCATGCATTTGTGATGCAGAAAAAAAAGCAAAAAAAAAAAAAACCCCCACACTGGACTGCATGTGGTGTGAACTGGCCCTTATACTTTTTAAAATATGTGGGAGAGGATCCAAAGCTCACTTGTGAAACATTTATTGGTGAAGGCACTATAGTAAGGAAGGGCACAGAAGGAAGTGAAGTTTTTTTTCCCAGTCATTACTTTGAGGAACATTTCTTCTGTCTATGACTACCTTCATGCTAGGCTATACTGAATCCCATTGCAAACCTGATCAGTACATTTAAATAGTAAACACAATTTCTGTACTGAGATGTCTAGTAAAAGTAAAAAAAGAACTTTGAGGCTGTAATACATTCAAAATTAAATACATAGTACAAGTGTGCAATTTAAAAAAAAGTAAATGTACCTGGAATAATATAGAAATAACTCAGCGGCTCCTTTTTCTTCTGACCTGCTTGTAGATTCTAGTAACTGACTGAGCTCTACCTCACCTTAAATAGCTAGCACCTCCCTTTTTGCCGGGGAAATTAACCACTTAAGGACCGGGCCTAGTTTTTAAACGTGTTGTTTACAAGTTAAAATAAATTTTTTTGCTAGAAAATTACTTAGAACCCGCAAACATTATAGAAATATTTTTTCTAATACCCTAGAGAAAAAAATGGCGGTCATTGCAATACTTTTTGTCACACTGTATTTGTGCAGCTGGCTTACAAGCACACTTTTTTTGGAAAAAAATATACCTTTTTTAATAAAAAAATAAGACAACAGTAAAGTTAGTCCAATTTGATACCCAACATGTCACGCTTCAAAGTTGCAACCACTCGTGGAATGTCGACAAACTTTTACCCTTAACCACTTTCAGACCGGACCATTTTGCTGGTCAAAGACCAGACCACTTCGGCACTGCGTCGCTTTAACTGACAATTGCGTGGTCATGCGACGTGGCTCCCAAACAAAATTGACGTTCTTTTTTTCCCACAAATAGAGCTTTCTTTTAGTGGTATTTGATCACCCCTGCGGTTTTTATTTTTTGCGCTATAAACAAAAATAGAGCGACAATTTTGAAAAAAACGCATTATTTTTTCCTTTTTCTTATAATAAATATCCCCCAAAAAATATATAAAAAAACATTTTTTTCCCTCAGTTTAGGCCGATACGTATTCTTCTACATATTTTTGGTAAAAAAAATCACAATAAGCGATTATTGATTGGTTTGTGCAAAAGTTATAGCGTTTACAAAATAGGGATAGTTTTATAGCATTTTTATTAATAATTTTTTATTATTTTTTTTTTACTAGTAATGGCGGCGATCAGCAATTTGTGTCTGCGACATTGTGGGGGACCCATCGGACATTTTTGACACATTTTTGGGACCATTGTCATTTATACAGTAATCACTGCTATATAAATGCAGTGATTCCTGTGTAAATGACACTGGCAGTGAAGGGGTTAACCAGTGGGTGGCAGTGTAGGGGTTAAGTGTTCCTAGGGGTGTGTTACTAACTGTGGGGGGGTTGGGCTTTCATTTAGTGAACACTGATCTCTGCTCCAATCACATGGAGCAGAGATCAGCGTCACTAGTTGCTAGGCAGAATGGAGAAATGCTGTTTACAACAGCATTTCTTCATTTGGCCGCTCCGTGAGACGATCGCAGGGATGCCTGCGGCAATCCAGTCCGCAGGTCCCGCGACCGGACTCACGGGGGTCCCGACCAGCGCGGGAGCATGCCGCCAGCAGCGCGCTCCCAATGGCAGGGCGGCAAATTTAAAGGGACGTACATGTACGCCCATTTGCCTGCCCGTGCCATTCTGACGACGTACATCGGCGTGCGCTGGTCGGGAAGTGGTTAAAAATCTCCATAGGCGACTTTTAAAAAATTCTACAGGTTGCATGTTTTGAGTTACAGAGGAGGTCTAGGGATATAAATATTTCTCTCACTCTAAAGATCACGGTGTTATCTCACATGTGTGGTTTGAACCCCATTTTGATATGCAGGCATTACTCACGTATGTGTTTGCTTCTGCACGCGAGCTCGTCTGGACGGGACGCGTTTAAAAATAAAAATGTATTCTTATTTATTTTACCTTTTTTTGTTACATTGTTCTTTTAAAAAAAATGTGTCACTTTTATTCCTATTACAAGGAATGTAAACATCCCTTGTAATAGAAAAAGGCATGACAGGACCTATTAAATTTGAGATCTGGGGTCAAAAAGACCTCAGATCTCATATTTACACTAAAATGCAATAAAAAAAAATTTTGTTTGAAAAAAATAAATAAATAAATGTTGTTTTAACCACTTAAGACCCAGACCATTTTGGAGGCCAAAGACCAGAGCACTTTTTGTGATTTGGCACGGCGCCGCTTTAACTGACAATTGCGTGGTCATGCAACATGGCTTCCAAACTGATGTCCTTTTTTTTCCCACAAATAGAGCTTTCTTTTGGTGGTATTTGATCACCCCTGCGGTTTTTATTTTTGTGATATAAACAAAAAAAGAGCGTAAATTTAGAAAAAAACACATTCTTTTTTACATTTTGCTACAATAAATATCCCCCAAAAATATATAAAAAAGTTTTTTTTCCTCAGTTTAGGCTGATACATATTCTTCTACATATTTTTGATAAAAAAAATCGCAATAAGCGATTATTGATTGGTTTGCGCAAAAGTTATAGCATTTACAAAATAGGGGATAATTTTATGGCATTTTCATTAATAATTAATTTTTTACTAGTAATGGTGGTGATCAGTAGACATGTGCAGGCTGAAATATTTTCGATCTTTCGTTTTCGTCCGAAAAATAAATGTATTTAGTTACTCCCGAAATTCGTCTTCATTTATTTCATTTTTCATTAAAAAATTGCATTAGTCCGAAAATCCAAATGAATTATGGTCGAATTTGTCTTTGAAGACTTATGATGTCTGTCAGAATGTTTAAAGAAGATTCGACCGAGCAGCGAAACTCACTTATGATGCTGCAATCATACATTCCCTTCAGGTCGGGCGTAGATTTTAAGGGGAACTCCATACCAGACCCTTATCCAAGCACGCAACCTGGCAGGCCGCAGGAAAAGAGGGGGGACGAGAGAGCGCCCCCCTCCTGAACCGTACCAGGCCACATGCCCTCAACATTGGGAGGGTGCTTTGAGGTAGCCCCTATTGATGAGGACAAGGCCCTCATTCCCACAACCCTGGCCGGTGGTTGTTGAGGTCTGCAGGCAGGGGGCTTATCGGAATATGGAAGCCCCCTTTAACAAGGGGACCCCCAGATCCCGGCCTCCCCCTGTGTGAAATGTACCCCTACCATTTCACCAAAAAAGTGACAAAAAGTGTTAAAAATGACAGGAGACGGTCTTTGACAATTCCTTTATTAAAGTCTTCTTTCATCTTCTTTCTTCTGATCTTCTTCCTTCTTCTTTTCTTCATCCTTCGGTTTCTTCCTCCATCTTCTTCTTCCTCCGATCCTCTTCTTCCTCCGATCCACTTCTTTTTGGTCCAGTGTTCTCGTCCCGCATCTTCCTCCACGACGTCTCTTCTTGGTTCTCGGGCCGCTCCGCACATTGGGAGGCTCCAGCTGTGGGACGTTTCTCTTCTTCTGACAGTACTTTTAAAACGGAGGGCGGGGCCACCCAGTGACTCTGCCCCCTCTAATGCATGGTTCTATGCATCAGAGGGGGCGGAGTTACCAGTGGCCCCGCCCTCTGTTATAAAAGAACTGTCAGAAAAAGAGAAGTGTCACACAGCGGGAGCCTCCCATTTCGCGAAGCGGCTCGGTTCAGGGGGGGGCACTCTCTTATCCACCCCTCTTTCCTTGTGGCCTGCCACGTTGCATGCTCGGATAAGGGTCTGGTATGGATTTTGAGAGGGACCCCACACCATTTGTTTTGGGCGCAGGGTTCCTCTTAAAATCCATGCCAGACCTGAAGGGCCTGGTATGGATTTTGAGGGGGACCCCCACACCATTTTTTTTTCGTGGGGATCCCCTTAAAATCCATGCCAGACCTGAAGGGCCTAGTATGGATTTTGAGGGGGACCTCATGCCATTTTTTTGGCGCGGGGTTCCCCTTAATATCCATAACAGACCCAAAGGGCCTGGTATGCTCTTGAAGGGGAACCCATGCCATTTTCTTTTACATTAAAGTTGTGTTGTAAGTCGCGCTGTGATTCACACTCAAGTCGTGTCCAAGTTGCCTGTGTGAATGAATGAACTGTTATGATACAAGTTCAATAGACACCGATTGTTATTGTTAGAGTCACGTTGAATCTCCTATCTGTATCTGTGTCAAAACAAAAACAAAAATAAAGCATTTACCGTATATACTCGAGTATAGGCCGACCCGAGTATAAGCCGAGGCCCCCAATTTACCCCCAAAAAACTGGGAAACCTATTGACTCGTGTATAAGCCGAGGGTGAGATATGCCTGTCCATCCCTGTGTGTGTGTCCATCCATCCATCCATCCCTGTGTGTGTGTGTCCATCCATCCCTGTGTGTGTGTGTGTCCATCCATCCATCCATCCCTGTGTGTGTGTCCATCCATCCATCCATCCCTGTGTGTGTGTCCATCCATCCATCCATCCCTGTGTGTGTGTGTGTCCATCCATCCATCCATCCCTGTGTGTGTGTCCATCCATCCATCCATCCCTGTGTGTGTGTTTGTCCATCCGTGTGTGTGTGTGTGTGTGTGTGTGTGTCCATCCATCCATCCATCCCTGTGTGTGTGTCCATCCATCCATCCATCCCTGTGTGTGTGTCCATCCATCCATCCATCCCTGTGTGTGTGTGTGTCCATCCATCCATCCATCCCTGTGTGTGTGTGTGTCCATCCGTGTGTGTGTGTGTGTGTGTGTGTGTGTGTGTGTGTGTGTGTGTGTGTGTGTGTGTGTGTGGCCTTGTGTGTCCAGCCTACCTGTGTCCCGAGCCTCCGTCCGGTCCCGAGCCTCCGTCCGGTCCCGTCCCGTCCCGAGCCTCCGTCCGGTCCCGTCCCGTCCCGAGCCTCCGTCCGGTCCCGTCCCGTCCCGAGCCTCCGTCCGGTCCCGTCCCGTCCCGTCCCGAGACTCCGTCCGGTCCCGTCCCGTCCCAAGCCGAGCCTCCGTCCGGTCCCGTCCCAGGATCACCGCTCTTCGTCGGCGCCCATTCCCCTGTTCAAATGCCGCGCCTCCCTGTCTGTGATAGGCGGAACACAATTTCCCAGCAGCCTGTGTTCCGCCTATCACGGACATCGTCTCATCCTCGTCCGTAGTATGAGGATGAGACGATGTCCGTGATAGGCGGAACACAGGCTGCTGGGAAATTCAGTGTTCCGCCTATCACAGGCGAAGGCGGAGCCGGAGGCGCGGCTTTTGAATTATAGAATGGCCGCTGTCTGTCTGCTCGACACGCTGATCGAGCAGGCAGACAGCAATGACTCGAGTATAAGCCGAGGGGGGCACTTTCAGCCTCAAAAAAGAGGCTGAAAATCTCGGCTTATACTCGAGTATATACGGTATGTCGGATCTTTCGTTTTTCGGACTCCGTGCTTTCGTTATCATTTGTCAAAATGATAACGAAAATATCAGAAATTCGGACGAAAATGCATTTGGACGAAAACGAATGCACATGTCTATCGATCAGTGATTTTTATCGTGACTGTGACATTATGGCGGACACATTGGACATTTTTGACATATTTTTGGGACCATTATCATTTATACAGCAATCAGTGCTATACAAATGCACTGATTCCTGTGTAAATTACACTGGCAGTGAAGGGGTTAACCCCTAGGTGGCAGTGTAGGGGTTAAGTGTGTCCTAGGGGCGTGTTGCTAACTCCAAAAAGTTCCAAAACCCAAATCCCAGTTTTCAATCAAAAGGCTGAAGCAACGTGATCCAACACATCTTAGCCCTTGTACACACGGTCGGAGATTCCGACAACCAAATCCGTCGGATTTTGTCCGACGGATTTTGTCCGAAACTGTTGTATACACACGGTCGGACCAAGTTGTCGGAAAATCCGATCGTTCAGAACGTGATGACGTTATTTCGTTATGATGGGACTACGTTCAGGCTAGTAGCCAATAGCTTTGATGTAGAAATTTGATCTGAGCATGCGTGGCACTTTGTCCGATTGGAATTCTCTACACATGATCGGAGCATGTGCGATCGGAGCAGTTTGTCTGAAAATATTTCCAGCAAGATGGAAAATTTGGTCCGACAGATATTCAGATGGAAACAGTCCGATGCATACCACACACAGTCGGAATAGCCGACAAACCGATCCGATCGGACACATTCTGACAGAATCTCCGACCGTGTGTACAAGGGCTTAGATTCAGATGGCTAATGTGCTCCTTTCATCAGAAAATTTCTAAAGTGACTCACCAACAGTGGTGACTGGTAAAATTATAAACCAGCAATTGCACAGAATTAAATATTTGGATTATTACTACTCCGTGGATTCCAACTTCTCAGCCTGTTAGCATCTCCTCCAACCCATGTGGATGATCCGTTTCCAAGTCTGCAATATCGTAATGTTGTATCTCTCTCCACTCTGCTGATTTCAATCTCTCTACCTGTCAGTATTTCTCCCACAATGAACCACCAACAATTAAGGGGAAGAAGAAAGAAAAACTTCCATAGAATAATCTTGTTTTAAAACTTGTAACGTTTATTAAAAACGGTTAAAAATACACTCACATTTCTTAATTGTCTACCAACACTAGGGAACAATCGCGTGTTATTAATAATGTGATCCTCTGCTCCTGGCTATGTTCCAAAACCCAAGAGCCTGATCTCTGAAAAATGGCTTGATGGTGTAATGGTGATGGTGTAATGATGGTGGTCTTAACTAGTTTCATTGTATTAACGTCCTCACAGAGCAGCTGCACTGATGGACACTGATGAGGTGGCAATGGTGGGTACTGATGAGGCTGCACTCTGATAGGTGACACTGGTGACACTGGCTGCACTGATGGCCACCAATGAGGTGGCTGCACTGATAGGCTGCGCTGATAGGCTGCACTGATGGGCACTGATAGGTGGCACTGAAGGGCACTGATAGGTGCCACTGATGAGAAAGCATTGATGGCCACTGATTGGCAGCACTAATGGGCACTTTTTGACAGAACTGGTAGGCAGCATTGCTTGGCACTGATAGGCAGCACTGGTGGGCACTGTTGGGGCTTGTAGATGTAAGACATGTGCAATTCGTTTAGTTTCACATTTGTTTGACAAATTTTTTTAATTCTGAAAATTTCCAAATTTCGGAATTTTTCAATTTCCGAAATTTTGGAATTTCTGAATTTCGGAATTGTAAAATTTCCGAATCTTCGAATTTCCAAATTTTGGATTTACGAATTTTCAAATTTACGATTTTTTGAAATTTCCAAAAATTTGAAATTTCAGAATTTCCGAAATTCTGAATTTTGGAAATTGAAAAATGTGAAATTTTCGAAAATTGAAATTTCTGAAATTCTAAATTCTACATTTTGGAAATTCTAAACTTCGGAAATTCGAAGTTCAGAAATTCGAAATTTCAGAAATTCTAAAATTCGGAATTCGGAAATTTGAAAATCTGAATTTTCGGATTTCCGAATTTTAAAATTTTTTCATTTCTGAATTTCCAAGAAATGCATAAAAATGAATGAAATGAAAAGGAAAACAAACTAATTTTTTATAAGATATAAAATTAAAAACAAGAGCTAAGCGCGACTTTAAATGAAGTACGGGGTCTTTTATTGAAAAAAAAGGAGAAATATTGTTATGCGATTATATGATGCGACAAAATTACATGTATATTAAAGAGGTGCACAGACAGACACATTATTAACATTGACATTTTGTTTTATATAATCTTACTGACCAATACAGAGTAGGTTATAAAAGCGCACCTCCATTATATACATAAGACAACCAAATATGGAAATAAATTAAACAAATAATACAATGTAGGCAACAACTTTGAATCTATGACTTCTTGGTTGTTGCAGTGGATTAGTAAAGAAAAAAACAACATAGTTGATGCGATTTTTCAAGAATTGATGCTAGTTGAAATTGGGGTACCAAAATACACGGCGATTATTGGCTCTACGCGTTTCGCGGCTTACTACCGCTCGTCAGGAGCAAGCTCGTGATTGGTCTGAAAATACAGAGTAGTGGTAAATTAATGTTTGCAATGATGGAACATGGGGAGATTGAAATACCCCTACCTAGTGGTCAATAAAAGACCCCGTACTTCATTTAAAGTCCCGCTTAGCTCTTGTTTTTAATTTTATATCTTATATCTGATAGGGATGGAGGCTATGACCTCATTTAAAGTCCCAAAATTTCCCCCTCCCCTTTTCCCATCATGTTACTAAAACAAATTTTTTGTCCGTGCACATGTCTAGTAGTAGGGATGAGCCGAACACCCCCCCCCGGTTCGGTTCGCACCAGAACTTTCGAACGGACCCCACGTTCGTTACGAACGTTAGAACCCCATTGAAGTCTATGGGACTCGAACGTTCGAAATGGAAAGTGCTAATTTTAACGGCTAATATGAAAGATATTGTCCTAAAAAGGGTTTGGGGACCTGACTCCTGCCTCAGGGGACATGGGTTAATGCAAAAAAAAGTTTTAAAAATGGCCGTTTTGGCGGGAGCACTGATTTTAATGACGATTAAAGTGAAAAAAAAAGTTAAATATTCCTTTAAATATGGTGCCTGGGGGGTGTCTGTAGTATGCCTGTGAAGTGCCACGTGTTTCCCGTGTTTAGAACAGTCCCTGCACAAAATGACATTAAACGGAAATAACACCATTTAAAACTGCTTGCGGTTTTAATGTTATATCTGGTTCCTGCAATATGGTTGAAAATCACTGAGAAAAATGGCATGGGTAGCCCTCCCTGCCCATTACCAGCCTATTTGGGTCTTGTACGCATATTAAGGGGAACCCTGTACCCATATTAAAAAAAGGAAATGCGTGTGGCCCCCAGGCCCTATATACTCAGAACAGCAGTATACAGGCGGTGCAAACAAGACAGGGACTGTGTAGGTTTGTTGTGTTAAGTTGAATCTGTTTGTAATTTTCAACTGGTACATTTTTAAAGTGTAGCTCAAGTCAAAAAAACTATTTTTAAGCTTTTTGGAAAACATAGGGAAGGGTTATCACCCCTGTATAATTTGTTTTGTCGTCCATCTTTTTTCATCTCACTTGCTGCTGTCTCCTTGCGTTTGCAAGTAGGAGATGTTTGTAAGTTGGATGTTTGAAAGTAGGGGCCTGCCCTATATGCTCTGCAGAAATGGCAGAACAAGGTGTTGGTTTTGCCACAACATTGTAAGCCCTGAAAGTGACTCTTGGTGGGCGCTGGAGCACCCTGCTGTGAACGATTATATCAAGAATTGTAATTACATGCCATTGTTGAACAGTGGTAGAAAAATTGACCTTTGGTGGTTGTGGTGCTGGTGCCACAACACTATAAGTCCTCACCGTTACTCTGGGTGGGCACAGGAAGGGGCCCTCCTGTGAAATATTATATCAAGAATTGTAATTACATGTCCCTGTTAAACAGGGGCAGAAAAATTTGGCCTTGCTGGTGCCACCACATTCCAACCTCTTCCATATACTCTAGTTTTTTTGCTGGAATTAGCCCTGCTGCAAAGCATTGCATCAAAAATTGTACTTAAACGCCCCTGTTAAACAGGGGCAGAAAAATTGGGCCTTAGGCACTGGTGCTGGTTCCACCACACTGCAACCTCTGCCATATACTCTAGTTTTATTGCAGGAATTAGCCCTGCTGCAAAGCATTGCATCAAAAATTGTACTTAAACGCCCCTGTTAAACAGGGGCAGAAAAATTGGGCCTTAGGCTGAGGTGAATATCGCGGTGTATACTGCGGTCAGGGCACGCAGACAATAACCAGAAAACAGCAGAGATAAAGGGGTATATACAGATGTATACTGTGCTGTGCTGGAGGCACACACAACTTCCAATAACTCCTGCAGATGGCAATTGGGCTCAAATAGAGAACAGCTATGTAGGTGGATTATAGCGGTATGTACTGGGTACAGAGCACGCAGACAGCACGCACTATCTCCTAACACTACTGACTGCAAGCTCTATTATTAAAGATGGACCACTAGCTATATAGGTGAGGTGAATATCACGGTGTATACTGCGGTCAGGGCACGCAGACAATAACCAGAAAACAGCAGAGATAAAGGGGTATATACAGATGTATACTGTGCTGTGCTGGAGGCACACACAACTTCCAATAACTCCTGCAGATGGCAATTGGGCTCAAATAGAGAACAGCTATGTAGGTGGATTATAGCGGTATGTACTGGGTACAGAGCACGCAGACAGCACGCACTATCTCCAAACACTACTGACTGCAAGCTCTATTATTAAAGATAGATCACTAGCTATATAGGTGAGGTGAATATAGTGGTGTATACTGCGGTCAGGGCACAGACAATAACCACTACACAACAGCAAGATAGGAAATCAGCCAAAAACGATCGGTGTGTACTGTGTTGAAGGTACACAGAACACCCACTGCTTCAGATGCCAACACACTACACGAGGCCGCCTCAAAGGCAGCCTTATATAGTGTGGGGCGTGCACTACACAGCCTGAGCTATGATTGGCCACAGGCAGGATGCCTGTGGCCAATCATGGCTCTCCTCGCAGCTGGCGCTGCGATTGGCCAAGCATGCGGGGTCACAGTGCATGCTTGGCCAATCATGAGCCAGCAATGCACTGCGCCATCGCAGTGCATTGTGGGCGGTGCGCGCCACACGAATTTTGACGCGAACGGACCAAGAGTTCGGATTTCGCCGAACGGACGAACAGCCAATGTTCGAGTCGAACGTACGTTCGACTCGAACACGAAGCTCATCCCTATCTAGTAGATGTCCCTTACACACAAGCCAGTTATCGGCTCTCCTCTCCTCATGCTGTCAGCATGAGGAAAGGAATGCCGATAACCGGCTTGTGTTTGCATCGTGATCAGCTGTGATTGGACACTACTGATCACATGGTAAAGGGCCACTGTGATTGTCCCTTTACCAAATCTGTGATCAACTGTGCCCTAAGGACACAACGATCACAAAGCACGATCATGGGACAACAATATATGACAACCTTGTGGCAAAGTGAGCCCACGCTGTAGGCCTCTTTTGGCTACAGTGCGGGTGGGAAAAGGTTAAATAACATGTTTGATCAATGCCCCAAACCTGCCTATAAAGTGGCACACCTATACTATGTTTTAAAAAGAAAGTGACATATAAGTAGAAAAAAATAATTTAAAACCATTTGCAGGTAATTACAGTTCTGATCCACAGCCTGATTCTGCATGTAAACAAAGTGGCCAGGGGATCCCAGGGGATGTCATTGAATGCATATGGTCAAAGTTATCAGCAAGCAAAACTAAAAAAAAAGTGAATGTCCCCGAACAAAAATAAATCATACCAGACCCTTGTCCAAGCATGCAGCCTGGCTGGTAAGGCATGCACAGCAGTATTGTGTATGCTAGTCTGTGTATGTATACATGTGGGATAGGGACCTTGGATTGTAAACTCCATGAGGGCAGGGATTGATGTAAATGTATAATATATAAAGTCCCCCATAAATTGGCACTATATACATTTATAGAATAATATTTACAGGTAATATTTGCTGAAAATATTTATAAATTAAAGTCTGGTGGAAGCTTCAATTACCTTTTGTGATGAAGTTGTGCTCACAGAGAACAAACTTTTAAAATCAAAACCTTCCTGATAGTAATCAAAATTCTAAATATGTAATACAGCCTTTCCCTAACCTTCAATGGTGGAAAAGTGCTGTAAATAGTGTGGATCAAAACAGCTTTATAAAAAAAACAATCTTTAACCGCCCGGACCATTTTGCAGCTAAAGGACCAAGCCCATTTTTGCGATTCGGCACTGCGTCAATTTAACTGACAATTGCGCGGTCGTTCGACACTGTACCCAAACAAATTCTTTATCATTTGTTTTCCCACAAATAGAGCTTTCTTTTGGGGCTATTTGATCACCTCTGCGGTTTTTATTTTTTGCGCTATAAACAAAAATAGAGCGTCAATTTTGAAAAAAATTCAATATTTTTTACTTTTTGCTATAATAAATATCCCCAAAAATATCTAAAAAAAATGTTTTTCCATCAGCGTAGGCTGATACGTATTCTTCTACATATATTTGGTAATAAAATCGCAATAAGCGTTTATTGATTGGTTTGCGCAAAAGTTATAGCGTCTACAAAATAGGGGATAGTTTTATGGCATTTTTATTAATAATTTTTTTACTAGTAATGGCGGCGATCAGTGATTTTTATTGTGACTGCAACATTATGGCGGACACGTCGGGCAATTTTGACACATTTTTGGGACCTTTGGCATTAATACAGTGATCAATGTGCATAAAAATGCATTGAGTACAGTAAAAATGTCACTGGCAGTGAAGGGGTTAACACTAGGGGAAGTGTAGGGGTTAAGTGTGACCTAATGTGTGTTTTTTTACTGTAGGGGGCGTGGCTTGGTGTGTGACATCACTGATCGTCATTCCCTATGACAGGGAACAGATGATCAGTGACAAGCTCACTAGGAATCACAGCACTTACCTCTCTCCGTTCTTCAGCTCTGTGACCCGATCGTGGGACATTGGCGGCGATCGGATCCGCGGGTACTGTGGCCACGGTCATGGAGCCCAGGACTGGGTCGGGAGTGCGCTGTTGGTGGCACGCGTGCTACCCTCGGCTAGGCTCTTAAAGGGCAACATACCTTTACGTGCTTGTGCCCAGCCATGCCATTCTGCCATATATTGGTGTGAGGCGCTCCTTAAGTGGTTAAGCAATAAGATATCTGATACATTTATTATTTGACAAAGCCACTTGGATGACATAATAATCCAGATATTTTGCCACACTTAATTCACTGTTTTCTGTATGGCTTTCTATATTTCTATCTCTAATTTATATTGGCCACTGTTAATGTTCTGTGATCTTCAAATATCATCCAATGTAGTTCAGTCAAGACAACAAGCATAATTAGGCTTGCAAAATTTCAGAATTACAGATACCTGATATTACTTTGTTTAAAAACAAGCCTATAATTACATTTCACACTTCACATAAATTAAAATGCCTTGCACAATTAAAACTGTAGCTGGATATACAGGGAGATCAGAAAACCCTTCATCAACACAACACAACCCTATGATTCGGGGTTCTCTTCCACTGTTACTGTTTTCTCATAGGTAGACTCCCCCTCACCAGAATACACTGATCAGCACTTGCAGCCATTGGCTGGTTTTCCAGCAAGACTGTTTGACAGAAGCCAGCCATTAGACGAGCTTCTGTTGAACAGACAGTACACACATACAAAAAGTTGGCCGATTCCTGCTGTATCGGCAGATTTTTAATATGTGTGTACTAAGCTTAATTAGTCATATTATTTTTTATTAAGAAGTAGGTTATGTATCATGGAAAAATCTGTGCTACCCCCAGTCAATATAAAAAATGATAAATAATAACTATATAAAATTATGTGACAGCAGAATATATATAATAGTCCTGCAATCTAAACAAAAAGCACAATATTCAGTTTAGGAGTGTGTGTAAAAAAAAGAATATATGTGCTACTAAATGCCTAGTGCAATTTACATAATATCGAATTTTGCAAAATGGTTATATATAGTTTACTTTTTCAAATTCGGTCAAATTTTTTCGGATAACAAATTGTAACAAATGCAACAAATTTAATTAAAGGAATTTAGTTAAATAATGAATTGAAACAAAACTAAACAAATTTTTTCATCCTGCACAATTCTGTTAACAAGTATCTCTTTCATGCCATTAAAGTGTTACTAAACCCACAACAGTAAAATCAGTCTGTATATGCAGTAAATCATGCTTGTTATTCTCACTGTGGAACTTAATCACTTCAGCCCCAAAAGATTTACTGACACCAAATGTGACACCGGAGGGGGGAGGATTCCTAAAAGCTTAAGTTAAATTTTTGGGTGGAATTCTGCTTTAAGAAGAAACTGCTGCTTCTAAACTCAATCAATTGATGTAAAGCATAGGCATCACTTCATTTCGAATTACCCAGTTTGTATTTTACATCATTAGAGACAGAATACTATTATAATCTCACTATTATAATCCCTGCCAGATAAACTTCTATAAACATAAAAGGATCCGCAAAGCACAGCCTTAGTGCAGCACTAATGAATAAGGAGCGTCCACCTGTGTTATAATGTGTTATTATGGTTGACCCATATAGTATGTTATTACAATGTATGCAATAAAAAGAGGTATTTAAAACATTAGAGCAAAATTGATGTTATATAAAAATGGGGTGTATATATTTCCTTTTGAAGATTTACCCATCCCATATTTCTTCTTGGACCTTATTTGAGGGTTATATGTATATTGTTTAGGGTTAGAGAGTATTCTACTCTCCATACTGTTGTTTTTGTTTATTTTGTATTATAGAGAATATAACTACAAAATGGTGGAACACACAAAGGTTAGGGAGGCTCTAACATTGCCAGAGCATCCAAGAAATATAACATAGGGGCTCCACTTGTAACTAAAATATCACTATTGTGACTAAAAATTGAACTCATACCAAGATTTCCCCTTTAGTTTGGAATATAGTGTGGAAGAGTTAAAATATTCAGTCCAAGATAAATTACATGGATCAAAATTCAATCTTGTTATGCTAATCTAATACTAAAGTTATTATTCACATTTAAATTGATGAAGCCAACCTGCTGTTGGAGATGCTCTAGTGCTCCTGCAGGCTTTGTGCATATCTTTGGGGAATGTCCACAGATTCAGGATTATTGGCAAGAGGTAACTCAATTTCTCTATAGGTTGACCACCATACCTATCCCCCTGACAGTCAGCATTTGTCTCCTTGGACTGGTAGAATCAGCTAGCTTTTGCTAGGGTGACACATACTCTACTGGGTATTCTCCTATTTTATGCTAGGAAGGTTAAAGAAACTCAAGTGGAAATCAGCTAGGCCCCCAACCTTGTCCTCCTGGAAGCAATTAGTGAATTATGTGGTATCCCTCTACAAAGCAACAGATTTATCCCAAGAATGTCCCAATATATTACAAGGTTTGGCACCTGTGGACAGACTCAGATTCCATGGCAGATGATCAGAAACTGACAGGCTAGATTGAGTCGGCTTCCTGAGTATCTACTTGGATTGATGGTGAACTGAGGTCTATGCTTGAGAAGCAGGTTTGGATACTAGTGTAATAGCAATTGAAAACTGTTATTCTTGTAATATCATGTTTTGGTGAACAGGAGGGAGAATGTTTCTTCCAGGTAATGTTAATCCTTGCCATACTCCTAACTGAGGTGGATCTGAGCAATATGTGGTTAAAGTTAAGAGATAAGTTGTGAGTTGCACTCTTATGCACATGGTTATTTGCAATTATTAGCCGGAGTATGCTCCAATGGCTATGTTTTGTACCTTAAACATATCATTTCTAATAAAGAGAGTTGTTGAAAAAACGGTTGTTGAAACCAAGGCATAAATGATTTGTAACACTTTTTATTTTTGAGTACATCTACACAATTTAAACATTTTTTTATATATATTTGCAATTTAGTCAAGCTAAAGCTTTATTAAGCAAAACCAATTATTTTCATGGCATCCTCAACATAGATATGCGGCAGCAAGGCAGCTCTTGGATTCCATACTAGGCACTTGATCCAGCACTTTCAGGTAGTGGGTGTGCATGTCGATGACCCAGCTCCAGATCCAGATGCTGATCAGCGGGTGCCGACCAATGGATGACCACTGGTACCCGCCAATCATCCAGAAGACACACAGGACAGAACTCTGTCAATGTAAACAAGGCAGAGTTTTGTTCTGGCAATGGTGGGGATGATGAATTTTCTTTCCCTGCAAAATAGGGAATAAAATCCACCATTTGCCTTAGTAAAAGCAGCACACATTTTATACCCCAACACTGGCTAGGAAAATATTTAACGCTGATCACTGTATTAGTGTCACTGCTTCTCAAAAAGTGTCAAAAGTGTCAGAATGTCTGTCACAATATCGCAGTCCCGCTGTAAGTCGCTGATCACCGGCATATGTGAAGGGGGTGTCCCTTTTCACCAATCAGCTCTCACACGGTGTAAGCCCAGTATCCCCACCCACCCCTATGTGCTGCTGAAAGAGAAAGAATTATTTTTAACATGATCTGCAATTTCCCATGAGTGTAGAAAGCTGATGACAGCAGATATACAAGTAAAACGTATGTACTTTGGGAGGATTTGTTTCATCTCTGTGTATCTTCTGAGGCTATTCACTTCACCGTGTATAAATGAAGGTTTAAACCCACTTTAACCACTTGGGATCCGCGCTATTGCCAAATGACGGCATTAGCGCGGACCTACTTTTCTGGGACTACGTCTCTTGACGTAGTCCCATGCACGAGCGGCCTGCGCGCCCCCTGAGCTGCGCGCGCGGCGTGCTCTGTGATCAGCGAGTCCATGAGACTCGCCTGATCACCGATCCGTGCAAGGGGTCGATCCCGACCCCTTATCACGTGATCAGCTGTCAGCCAATGACAGCTGATCAGGTGATCTAACGGAGCCGGTAATCGGCTAGTATTCCTCCTCGCGCTGATAGCGCGAGGAGAAAAAAAAAAAGCCGATCACCGGCGGCCGTGATCAGGACCTCAGTCCCGATCACGGCCAGCAATACAAGCACCCACCTGCCCCCTGCCAGTGCCCACCTGCCCCCTGCAGTGCCACCCTAATAAAAAGTAAGTGCCCCCGTCAGTGCCACCCAGCAGTGCCCATAGTGCCACCCAGCAGTGCCCACAGTGCCACCCAGCAGTGCCCACAGTGCCACCCAGCAGTGCCACCCACAGTGCCACCCACAGTGCCCACAATCTGCCTCAAAGGTGCTGCACCCCAGTGCCGCCCAACAGTGCCCAGCAGTGCCGCCCATCAGTGCCCAGCAGTGCCACCTATCAGAGCCACCTATCAGTGCCCATCAGTGCCACCTATCAGTGCCCATCAGTCCCATCTATCAGTGGTACCCATCCGTGCCACCCATCCGTGCCACCCATCCGTGCCATCTTATCTGTGCCCATCTTTGCCCATCAGTGCCGCCTTATCTGTGCCCATCGGTGCCGCCTTATCTGTGCCTATTAGTGCCGCCTTAACTAGGCCTATCAGTGCCCACCAGTGCAGCCTATCAGTGCCCACCAATGCAGCCTATCAGTGCCCACCAATGCAGCCCATCAGTGCCCACCAATGCAGCCTATCAGTGCCGCCTAATCAGCGCACTTCAATGAAGGAGAAAAATGACCCGTTTGCAAAATTTTAGAACAAACTATTAAAACATGATTTATTTATTTATTTATTTTTGCATCTTTTTTTGTTTGTTTAGCAAAAAATAAAACTCCGAGCTGTAATTAAATACCACCAAAAGAAAGCTCTATTTGTGGGAAAAAAAAATGATAAAAATTTCATTTGGGTACAGTGTTGTATGACCGCGCAATTGTCATTCAAAGTGCATCAGCGCTGAAAGCTGAAAATTGGTCTGGGACTGAGGGGGGTTTAAGTGCCCAGTAAGCAAGTGGTTAAGGGGGGTAAATCTTCCAGAGGTCAAGTGTTTAAAAATTTTTATGCTTGTACATGTGCATTAGAATTATATGCTTTTAATTAATACAACATTAAGGAGTCAGTTATATCTTTGAAATTATGAGTCCTGTATGGATCTGTACTTGTTTCTTATAGTCTAATTTGCTCTATATATCACTCCCCCCCCCCCCCCCCACTAAAAAAAAAAACCTTTCGATGTGATTGCAGGAAGTTCAGTTTCAAAAAAAAATTGTTACAGATTTGGATATGGCTTATCTTCTGTGTAAAGCATTAAAGCTGGATACAAGATTATTTTCATTTAAAATATATCACATTTATTAATAAGGCTTCTTTCCAGTGTCGACAGATTTATGGATCTTAGCATTTGACTTCTATGAAAAATCCTTGTCATATTTTTCACATGGCTTCTCTCCTGTGTGCATTTTCTATTGTTGAGTTCCCTTTGTATGAGAAATTTGTCCCATTTTGAAGATCTAAATGGCTTTTTCTCCCATGTGAATCCTCTGGTATATAGTAACATTATAACTGTGTAAGAAGCCCTTTCTACAATTTGATCATTTAAATTATTTCTCTCTTGTGTGAATCCTTTTATGTGCATTAAGATTAGAAACATTGTGAGAAACACTTGTCACATTCTGAACATTGAAATGGTTTTTCTCCTGTGTGAATTCTCTGATGTATGGTAAGACTAGAACCATGTGAGAAGCACTTGCCACATTCCAAACATTTAAATGATTTCTCTCCTGTGTGAATTCTCTGGTGTCGAGTAAGATCAGAACAACATGGGAAGCACTTGCCACATTCTGAACACTTAAATGGTTTCTCCCCCTGTGTGAGTCTTCTGGTGTCCAGTGAGAGTACTTTTTTGTGAGAAGCATTGGCCACATTCTGAACATTTAAACGGTTTCTCTCCTGTGTGAGTATTCTGGTGTCCAGTGAGAGTACTTTTTTGTGAGAAGCATTGGCCACATTCTGAACATTTAAACGGTCTCTCTCCTGTGTGAATTCTCTGATGTTTAGTATGTGTAGTACGATCTGAGAAGCACTTCCCACATTCTGAACATTTAAATGGTTTCTCTCCTGTGTGAGTCTTCTTGTGTTGAGTAAGATTACCATTTTCTGAAAAGCACTTGCCACATTCTGAACACTTAAATGGTTTCTCCCCTGTGTGAGTCTTCTGGTGTCCAGTGAGAGTACTTTTTTGTGAGAAGCATTGGCCACATTCTAAACATTTAAACGGTTTCTCTCCTGTGTGAATTCTCTGGTGTTCAGTAAGTATAGAACGGTTTAAGAAGCACTTCCCACATTCTGAACATTTAAATGGTTTCTCTCCTGTGTGATTCTTCTTGTGTCGAGTAAGATTACCATTTTCTGAGAAGCACTTGCCACATTCTGAACATTTAAATGGTTTCTCTCCTGTGTGAATTCTTAGGTGTTTAGCAAGAAGATCACTTTGTAAGAAGGACTTGTCACATTCTGAACATTTATATGGCCTCTCTCCAGTGTGAATCCTCAGATGAACATTGAGTTTGTACTTATAAGTAAATATCTTCTGGCACTCAGAGCACGGATACAAATTTTCTCCTCTTTGACTCATCTTGTGTTAACGTCAATCAGTTTAGTTTTGATTTTTTTCCAACAATAGATGTTTGATTTACAGCTGAGCTTTTGTAATTTACCTATATGAAAAATAAAAAGAGACGTTTACAATGATGTTATTATTACCAACAGACTGATAAGTATAGCTATGCAACTTTACTGATTTTTTGAATTATAATTAAAAGTGTACACTATAGTCCAAAATCTATTACAGATCCTTCAACACAAAAAAATGATGTGCTGATCATCCCAAAATATATACCAAACCTTCATATACACATACATCCTGGCTGAAAAGGAAAGGGGAGTACAAGTTTGCACCCCCTCCTGAACCTTCTTCCCTCCAGAGGCTGAAAAAATTCTGACTTTTTTGAGATTAAGATTCAATATCGCTCAAATCCAGAACATTTTGGCCTTTTAGGCCTACGTGACTCTTGTGTTGATGACACTCAGTTTAGCTGTGATTTATTCAACAATAGTTGTTCGGTTTACAACAGAGCTTAGTAATTTCCCTATATGAAAAATAAAAATAGATGTTTAAACCGACTTTAATATTACCAACAGACTGAGAAGTATAGAAATGCAACTTCACTGATTTTTAGATTAATAATTAAAAAGTTACACTATAATTTATCATTATGGTAAACATAGTGGATTGTTTTTTATAGTAATGATTAGACATGATGAGTAATTCTGATCCAATAATCATAAAAATGTATTTCTTATTTAAAGTATACCATAACTAAAAGCAAAACCTTTTTTTGAGTTTTGGATAAAGGGAATGTGGATTAGAACACTGTTTTTAGTGCAGTCTATGCACCTGTTAGGGAAACTCATGCTCTCTATTTGTCCTATTTAACATTATCATTGAAAGTAAAAGTAAAATAAACCAAAATTTTGGGTTGTTCCCAGAAATGTAATAGAGGGGACATTTTCCAATGAAGACACTAGTTCTGGTGACTTCTCTTAATTAGCAGGGATTTCCTCTCACTTCCTGTTTTGGCGTAGCTTAGTGCCGTTTTCAACAGGAGGATAGTAAAGGCACAAAACGCCCTCTGAAAAAAAGATTATTGTCACTGTTTTGCCGTATACACAGTAAACAGAAAGATATACAGTAAACATCCTAAAATCACGGAAGCACAGAATGGACCACAGGAGGAGATAATCAGGAGGTGTGCAACTTCATAACATGGGGGTACAATCAAAATCACATGGGACATTTAAAAGTGTCTATCAAATGCAAAAAAAACACGGAACTATGTTAGCATTAGGTGGCTGTCAATGCAAGAGAGTCCCATAACTCCAATCTATATATATTTTTTCATTTTGGATAGCGTAGAGAATGCTAGAATCCTTATCATTTTTATATAATCTGATTTCCATAAGGTATATTTTCTTACTGTACATACATTTCAATCACTTCCTGTAGTGAAAATACAACAAGAAGTAAAATAAAATATCTTCAAGGTGAGAGGAAATCCTCTCCTAGATAGTTATCACTGTCAGATGCCCCATTGGAAGATTTCTCCTGATCTCCTGTTTCAATATTAACCATACATTTTTGGATTTCCCATCATTTCCTATCCTTTTAACAGTGGTCTCCAGGACAAATACAAAGGGCCAATGTCTCTAGTTTGGTCACTGACGGCAATAAAAAATGAATAGGGGCTATACCATTCCACACCAATCAAACATTAAAAGAGATGTTTGGCATTAGACATAACTGAAAATTCTGTTTGCACATAAAACTCTCTATTCACAGATAGTTAAATAAACAAATTGCACTTCAGGTATTTAATTATATAAATTATCTACATTAAAAAAATACGAGCTATTGTAAGCTCATATTTCTTTTTATGTATATAATTTATATAATAAATTGGACACAATTTCAAAAGGCAATACACAGTATTTTTCAGTATAGAAAAAAAAATTGAATAATAAATTGTTCCTTATGTTTTGAAAGGTGGGACTTAATGATTAGGAAAATACATTGTTAAATATAATATTGTAATCCAGCACAATAATACAACACCCAGATGCAAATGACAAGGACTATTCCATCTGATAAAAAATTATAAGGACAAAAAAATGTGTATGGAAAGTTCTATATCTTACCTGGTATGGTATAATATTGGGATCCTTTAGCTGCTCCTTGTTCTCCTTGTCTGCCAGTAATCTTTTACTTGTCTAAGTTCTGCTTCACCTTATATTCACTTCACCCCCATTCACTAACATGAGGCAGCATTAGATTGGCTAAAGGGATCTTTTCAAATCAGAACAATGTAAGGTGTGTTTCCAATTGTTTAAAGGTTAATTGCTACTTGCCTTATTATTTGTTATTGCTCCAGTCAGGTGACACGTTCATTAACATTTGAAGGTTTGGAGGAAAGACAGGGAATACCAGGGAGTGTAAATGTAAAATCCATAGTTTGCACATCATTAGCATTCATAAGAGACAATACTATGATTGTAATATCAATGGTGGAGGAAGCTGTAGAGGGTATACAGATACTTGTAGATATTGGTGACTTTACAGTTTCACTTGGAGCTTGCATTCTGTGGGGTTTTTTTGGGCTTAAATCCCCACTCTGGGCTGCTGTTATACTATATTTATAATACCACATGTGATGATTTTTAGGTGACAGGTTCTTTTTAATGAAAAAACAGGGGTCTAAAATACCCCCTTTGTCTCATATGTCTTCCAATAAATCTAATGCAGAAAGTGACACAAAAGTGGGATCTTCTCTCTGGGAAAAATGACACGGGGTCTCAGAAGTAATTTTTCTTCCAGGTCAGTAAAAGGAAGTGAGATAGCAGATGTTTGCATGTTTCTCTACTCTTTACCCTATGCTATCTACCATTACCATGACTGTCCTTGGTGCGACAATTGGAGCCGAAAACCCAGGTTTCATGGTGTGTGTGTGGGGGGGCACAGGGAGCGTGTTTAATCCTCTGCTGTCACCTCCATATGACATACTTATGCATTGCAGGTGAAGTGGCAGGAAGGAGCCCCCACTTCATGAGTAAATTTACCAGCAGCACAGAATAAGGCTTTAATTAACCACTTGCCGACCGCCTCACGCCGATGTACGTCGGCAGAATGGCACGGGCAGGCATAAGCACGTACATGTACGTGCTTTGCCTCCCGCGGGTCGGGGGCCCGATCGGGCCCCCGCCCGGTGCCTGCGGCGGTCGGTTTTCGTTCGGGAGCGATCCCGGACGAGGGGACGGCCATTCATTCATGGCCACCCCCTCGCGATCGCTCCCGACGAATGGAAATCCCCGGTGACATCACTTCCTCTCCTGTAATGTAAACACAGGAGAGGAAGTGATGTATTCTCTCCTCCGTGTCGGTATTTTTCGTTCCGACACGGAGGAGAGCGGATCAGTGAGTTGCACCAACACATCCCACACACAGTAGAACATGCCAGGCACACTCACACCCCCCCTTTACCCCCCGATCACCCCCCCAATTACCCCTGCCCCCCAGTCACAGTGACACCAATGTCATTTTTTTTTTTTTTTTTTTTTTTTTTGCATTGGTGTCATTTGTGACTGTAATAACTGTTAGGGCAGTTAGGGTTAGCCCCCTTTAGTTCTAATGTACCCCCCTAACCCCCCCAATAAAGGTTTAACCCCGTGATCACCCCCCGTCGCCAGTGTCACTAAGGCTGGGTTCACATTGCAGCGGTTTATGAGAACGAATGTGATTCGCACCGCACTGCAGTGCAAATCACATCCGATCTCTGTGCGATTCGAGTTCAGCCATTCGCCGCACCCGCCGCACCCGCCACACCCGCCGCACCCGCCGCAAATTCGCACGGGACCCTTTTTTTGGCCCGCAGCAGAATCGGATCGCATGGGTGTTCACACCATGCGATCCGAGTTTGCAGATCGCACTGCGATATGCGAACTGATCTGGGGGTGTCAGTAACATTTCACTGACACTCCCAGCAGTTCGCATAGGGCAGTGTGAACTGCCGCCGGGAGGCATGCGATGCGGGAACCCGCCGCGGATTCGCGGCGTTTCCGCATCGCTCCAGTGTGAACCCAGCCTAATAAGCGATCATTTTTCTGATCGCCGTATTAGTGTCACAGGTGACGCTAGTTAGGCAGGTAGGTATTTAGGTTCGCCGCAGCTTTTTATAGCGCTAGGGACCCCCATATACTACCGCATAAAGCCCCCTGATTGCCCCCTAGTTAACCCTTTCACCAGTGATCACCATATAACTGTTACAGGTGACGCTGGTTGGTTAGTTATTTTTTTATAGTTTCAGGGCACCCGCCATTTATTACCTAATAAAGGTTTAACCCCCTGATCACCCGGCAGGTGTCATTTGTGACTAATAACTGTTAGGGCAGTTAGGGTTAGCCCCCTTTAGTTCTAAGGTACCCCCCTAACCCCCCCAATAAAGGTTTAACCCCGTGATCACCCCCCGTCGCCAGTGTCACTAAGGCTGGGTTCACATTGCAGCGGTTTATGAGAACGGATGTGATTCGCACCGCACTGCAGTGCAAATCACATCCGATCTCTGTGCGATTCGAGTTCAGCTATACAGATAGTATGGCTGAATTCGTGTCGCACCCGCCGCACCCGCCGCAAACTCGCACGGGACCCTTTTTTTGGTCCGCAGCAGAATCGGATCGCATGGGTGTTCACACCATGCGATCCAAGTTTGCAGATCGCACTGCGATATGCGAACTGATCTGGGGGTGTCATTAACATTTCACTGACACTCCCAGCAGTTCGCATAGGGCAGTGTGAACTGCCGCCGGGAGGCATGCGATGCGGGAACCCGCCGCGCATTCGTGGCGTTCCCGCATCGCTCCAGTGTGAACCCAGCCTAATAAGCGATCGTTTTTCTGATCGCTGTATTAGTGTCACAGGTGACGCTAGTTAGGCAGGTAGGTATTTAGGTTCGCCGCAGCTTTTTATAGCGCCAGGGACCCCCATATACTACCGCATAAAGCCCCCTGATTGCCCCCTAGTTAACCCTTTCACCAGTGATCACCATATAACTGTTACAGGTGACGCTGGTTGGTTAGTTATTTTTTTATAGTTTCAGGGCACCCGCCATTTATTACCTAGTCTCACTAGTGTACCCCTAAATTTAGGGGTGTCTACTTTCTAAAATGGGGTCATTTGGGGGGGGGGGTTTGTGCCATCTTGGCATTTTATGGCCTTCAAAACTGTAACGCCCTTAGAAAGCCTGAAGGCGGTGCTTGGTTTTTGGGGCCCCGTACGCGGCTAGGCTCCCAAAAAGTCCCACATATGTGGTATCCCCGTACTCAGGAGAAGCAGCAGAATTTATTTTGGGGTGTCATTTCACATATGCCCATGGCATGCGTGAGCAATATATCATTTAGTGACAACTTTGTGAAAAAAAAAAAAAGTTTGTAATTTTCCCGCAACTTGTGGCAAAATATAAAATATTCCATGGACTCAACATGCCTCTCAGCAAATAGCTTGGGGTGTCTACTTTCTAAAATGGGGTCATTTGTGGGGGTTTTGTGCCATCTTGGCATTTTATGGCCTTCAAAACTGTAATAGGTAGTGAGAAGTGAACTCAAAAAATTACGCCCTTAGAAAGCCTGAAGGCGGTGCTTGGTTTTCGGGGCCCCGTACGCGGCTAGGCTCCCAAAAAGTCCCACATATGTGGTATCCCCGTACTCAGGAGAAGCAGCAGAATTTATTTTGGGGTGTCATTTCACATATGCCCATGGCATGCATGAGCAATATATCATTTAGTGACAACTTTGTGAAAAAAAAAAAAAAAAAAAAAAAAGTTTGTAATTTTCCCGCAACTTGTGGCAAAATATAAAATATTCCATGGACTCAACATGCCTCTCAGCAAATAGCTTGGGGTGTCTACTTTCTAAAATGGGGTCATTTGTGGGGGTTTTGTGCCATCTTGGCATTTTATGGCCTTCAAAACTGTAATAGGTAGTGAGGCGTGAAATCAAAAATTTACGCCCTTAGAAAGCCTGAAGGCGGTGCTTGGTTTTCGGGGCCCTGTACGCGGCTAGGCTCCCAAAAAGTCCCACATATGTGGTATCCCCGTACTCAGGAGAAGCAGCAGAATTTATTTTGGGGTGTCATTTCACATACGCCCATAGCATGTGTGAGCAATATATCATTTAGTGACAACTTTGTGTAAAAAAAAAAAAAAAATTTTTTTTTTGTCATTATTCAATCGCTTGAGGCAAAAAAATAAAATATTCAATGGGCTCAACATGCCTCTTATCAATTTCCTTAGGGGGTCTACTTTCCAAAATGGGGTCATTTGGGGGGGGTTTGTACTGCCCTGTCATTTTAGCACCTCAAGAAATGAGATAGACAGTCGTAAACTAAAAGCTGCGTAAATTCCAGAAAACGTACCTTAGTTTGTAGATGTGACAACTTTTGCGCAAACCAATAAATATACAATTATTGACTTTTTTTTTACCAAAGACATGTGGCTGAATACATTTTGGCCTAAATGTATGACTAAAATTGAGTTTATTGGATTTTTCTAATAACAAAAAGTAGAAAATATCATTTTTTTTCAAAATTTGCGGTCTTTTTACGTTTATTCGCAAAAAATAAAAATCGCAGAGGCAATCAAATACCATCAAAAGAAAGCTCTATTTGTGGGAAGAAAAGGACGCAAATTTTGTTTGGGTACAACATTGCATGACCGCGCAATTACCAGTTAAAGCAGCGCAGTGCCAAAGTGTAAAAAGACCTCTGGTCATTTACCAGCAAAATGGTCCGGTCTGAAAGTGGTTAACATATATTTTCCTCTGCTTTTTTTTCACTATTCATATGTCCGGGGGGAGGCAGAGGTTCAAATATTTCAACTAAGAGCCATCAATAAGACAGCAGCCACCAGCACAAGGGACACTTCACAATGAATGTAAGTATTGTCCCTTATGCTGATAAAAAAAATAATAATAAACATAGGCTTTAAAAGTAAACCTTGGAATTCTGCATTTAACGCAGTTATATTTTGTATTGGAAATAAAAATATACTATTCTAACTAGACCACGGAAGTTTTGAAGGTATAGTTTTTACTTACTCACTATGTATTGTACAATATATTTTCTGTATTGCAAGATGTTTTGTCTGGATTACATGAAAATAGACAATATGTATTAATAAGCATTAAATGTTCAAGTTGATCATCATCTAATTTAAGCAATCTAAAAATAAAACAATAGACAAAGTTAAAAATTCTATGTAAACCCAAAATCCATTAACAAATCAAATCAAAACAGGGATACAATATTGCTGAATGTTGCTGAATACTAGAACATATAAGAAAAATATTCACCACCCTTCCAAACAAAAATGCATTTGTCCAGTGAAAGCAAATACACACATCTGTACGAGCATACATACATACAATACCTGGTATGGTGTAGTATAGAGATGCCAAAACAGCCCCTTTGTTCTCCTGACCTTCCTGCAATACATGTAAGTGACTGAGCTCTGCTTCACCTTATATACAATTCATCACAATTCACCAACATTAGGGGGCTTTAGCATTGCTAAAAGGGTGTCATTTCCCTAAAAAGGGCATGTTTTATTATGCTTATTGGACAGTGTGTCTATCATTTGTTTCCACTCACTTTGCAAGTTATTAGCATTTTAATACTGGGAGAGAATATAACGGGAAGGACACTTAAATAAAAATGCATGATATTTTCAACTGATGGTCAACAGGTTTAACACGCCCACACTTGATGTCCCACCACTGCACTCCAGGACAAGTCAACTCTAATTATTAAAGCTGCCACTTGAATGATAAAGTATGTGAGTAGTATTTTACCCCTATTAAAATTAAATAGTGAGAAAAATAGTGATGCTGAATTTATAATGCTATAATTATAACAATAAGTGCCTATCCCAAAGAAAAGCCTGCTTCAAATGTTATTTTCACCCTATGACAAGTGGAAACCAAATAAACTTTATAACAAAAATTACATATGAATAGTGAACAAAAATTATTGTGCTTAAAATATTATTACCACCCTGTGACAAGTGAAAACAAATAAGCTTAATATTCAAAAGTCAATATGAAAAATCCAATGTGGTAATTTTCAGTGTAGTATCCTCCTAATCACTGAGCAAGTGATTATAGCATTATAATATCAGCACCACTATTTTTCTCACTATTTAATTTTAGTAAGGGTAAAATACTACTCATAAAAATTGCATGAATGAGATGACATGGATTCTCAAGTAACTAGTAATATTTAGGGTGTCTTTAAACTGACCCATTCTGTCACCAATTCATGACCTAATATAATTCTCAGCTCAGGATCTGCTTTATAAGTATATCATAGAAGGCGATAATGACCCATACAAACGGTCGGACATTCTGACAACAAAATCCATTGTTTTTTTTCCGATGGATGTTGGCTCAAAACCTGTCTTGCATGCACACGGTCGCACAAAATAAAACCAAAAAGAACACCTGTATCAGCATTCAGTCAGTGCTCGTGTTAGCCCCTGTACACACGGTCGGAGAATCTGTCGGAATGCGTCTTATCGGACCGCGTCGTCAGATAATCCGACTGTGTGTGGTATGCATTAGACTGATTCCGTCCGAATCTCCGTCCGACCCAATTTTCCAACATGTTGGAAATATTTCCCAACCAACTGGGCCGGTCGGACCTAATCCGATCATGTGTATAGCATTTTGATCGGACCAAGTGCCACGCATGCTCAGATCAAATTCCTATATGAAAGCTATTGGCTACTAGCCTGAATGTAGTCCCATCATAACGAAATTACGTCATCACGTTCTGAAAGATCGGATTTTTCGCCAACTTGGCCCGACCGTGTGTATGCAACGGTTTCAGACACAATCCGTCGGACTAAATCCGACTGACAAAATCCGACGGATTTGGTCGGACATTCTGACAACAAAATCCATTGGTTTTTTTCCGACGGATGTTGGCTCAAACCTGTCTTGCATGCACACGGTCGCACAAAATAAAACCAAAAAGAACACTGCGCTATCCAAATATTAAGAAGCAGCTAACACACTAAGATGGATATTTTAGTTCAAAACAATGTAAAGAATATGCAAAGTGTAGGGCTAAAAGGAAAAATTAGTGCATAAATCTATAAAACAATATTACCCATACGTGAAAAGCCACATGAATATTCGTAATTCGTATAGCGTATGTTAAACCAATTAACAGCAAAAAAGTGTCATACCACTTCCATATGCACTTGTACTCATAAATTATTGTACATAAGTCTATAAATAGATATCCCTCATACATGAAATGCCTCTTAAATATACGTGATTCTTATGGCATGTGTCATAACAATTAGCAAAAAGTGTCATAACACTTCCATGAACCGTGATAAATGAACAAATAATCAAAGTGAAAAAACAAAATCAGAAATTTTTTTGGGGATAGAAAGTCCATTTTGAAAGTGAAAAATTCAAGTCCCACGTGTGCAGTTAAGTATCAAATGGGCCGTCCAATCCTAGAGGTCTACCATGCAAACACCCGTGTGCCAGTACCACCACCTTAGTAGATGTAAGCTTACCAGATGATTCTGGCCCAAACAAATATATATTCTAAGGGTCATACATGCTTTTTATGGTGACTGTGGGGAAATAAACCTCCCAGGTCCTGGATTGTCAAATTCAATAGAAGAAATTTCTTCCAAACACAAATGAATAATTTGTATCAGCAAATTTTTTCACCTGTATCAGCATTCAGTCAGTGCTCGTGTTAGCCCCTGTACACACGGTCAGAGAATCTGTCGGAATGCGTCTTATCGGACCGTGTCGTCAGATAATCCGATTGTGTGTGGTATGCATTGGACTGATTCCGTCCGAATCTCCGTCCGACCTAATTTTCCAACATGTTGGAAATATTTCCCGACCAACTGGGCTGGTCGGACCTAATCCGATCATGTGTATAGCATTTTGATCGGACCAAGTGCCACGCATGCTCAGATCAAATTCCTACATGAAAGCTATTGGCTACTAGCCTGAATGTAGTCCCATCATAACGAAATTACGTCATCGCGTTCTGAAAGATCGGATTTTTCGCCAACTTGGCCCGACCGTGTGTATGCAATGGTTTCGGACACAATCCGTCGGACTAAATCCGCCGGACAAAATCCGACGGATTTGGTCAGACATTCTGACAACAAAATCCATTGTTTTTTTTCCGACGGATGTTGGCTCAAACCTGTCTTGCATGCACACTGTCGCACAAAATAAAACCAAAAAGAACACTGCGCTATCCAAATATTAAGAAGCAGCTAACACACTAAGATGGATATTTTAGTTCAAAACAATGTAAAGAATATGCAAAGTGTAGCGCTAAAAGGAAAAATTAGTGCATAAATCTATAAATCAATATTACCCATACGTGAAAAGCCACATGAATATTCGTATAGCGTATGTTAAACTAATTAACAGCAAAAAAGTGTCATACCACTTCCATATGCACTTGTACTCATAAATTATTGTACATAAGTCTATAATTAGATATCCCTCATACGTGAAATGCCTCTTAACCAGTTGCCGACCGCCGCACGACGATGTACGTCGACAACATGGCACGGGCAGGCATAAGGGCTTACATGTACGTCCTTGCCTGCCCGTCGGTCGGGGGCCCGATCGGGCCCCCGCCCGGTGCCTGCGGCGGTCGGTATTCGTTCGGGAGCGATCCCGGACGACGGGACGGCCATTCATTCATGGCCACCCCCTCGCGATCGCTCCCGACGAATGAAAATGTCTGGTGACTTCATTTCCTCTCCTGTAATGTAAACACAGGAGAGGAAGTGATGTATTCTCTCCTCCGTGTCGGTATTTTTCGTTCCGGCACCGAGGAGAGAGCATCGGTGAGTTGCACAAGCACTACACTACACAGTAGAACATGCCAGGCACACTCACACCCCCCCTTTACCCCCCGATCACCCCCCAATTACCCCTGCCCCCCCAGTCACAGTGACACCAATTGCTATTTTTTATTTTTTTGCATTGGTGTCATTTGTGACTGTAATAACTGTTAGGGCAGTTAGGGTTAGCCCCCTTTAGTTCTAATGTGCCCCCCTAACCCCCCCAATAAAGGTTTAACCCCGTGATCACCCCCCGTCGCCAGTGTCACTAAGGCTGGGTTCACATTGCAGCGGTTTATGAGAACGAATGTGATTCGCACCGCACTGCAGTGCAAATCACATCCGATCTCTGTGCGATTCGAGTTCAGCCATACAGATAGTATGGCTGAATTCGTGTCGCACCCGCCGCACCCGCCGCAAATTCGCACGGGACCCTTTTTTTGGCCCGCAGCAGAATCGGATCACATGGGTGTTCACACCATGCGATCCGAGTTTGCAGATCGCACTGCGATATGCGAACTCATCTGGGGGTGTCATTAATATTTCACTGACACTCCCAGCAGTTCGCATAGGGTAATGTGAACTGCCGCCGGGAGGCATGCGATGCGGGAACCCGCCGCGGATTCGTGGCGTTCCCGCATCACTCCAGTGTGAACCCAGCCTAATAAGCGATCGTTTTTCTGATCGCTGTATTAGTGTCACAGGTGACGCTAGTTGGGCAGGTAGGTATTTAGGTTCGCCGCAGCTTTTTATAGCGCCAGGGACCCCCATATACTACTGCATAAAGCCCCCTGATTGCCCCCTAGTTAACCCTTTCACCAGTGATCACCATATAACTGTTACAGGTGACGCTGGTTGGTTAGTTATTTTTTTTATAGTTTCAGGGCACCCGCCATTTTTTTACCTAATAAAGGTTTAACCCCCTGATCACCCAGCGGGTGTCATTTGTGACTGTAATAACTGTTAGGGCAGTTAGGGTTAGCCCCCTTTAGTTCTAAGGTACCCCCCTAACCCCCCCAATAAAGGTTTAACCCCGTGATCACCCCCCGTCGCCAGTGTCACTAAGGCTGGGTTCACATTGCAGCGGTTTATGAGAACGGATGTGATTCGCACCACACTGCAGTGCAAATCACATCCGATCTCTGTGCGATTCGAGTTCAGCCATTCGCCGCACCCACCGCAAATTCGCACGGGACCCTTTTTTTGGTCCGCAGCAGAATCGGATCGCATGGGTGTTCACACCATGCGATCCGAGTTTGCAGATCGCACTGCGATATGCGAACTGATCTGGGGGTGTCATTAACATTTCACTGACACTCCCAGCAGTTCGCATAGGGCAGTGTGAACTGCCGCCGGGAGGCATGCGATGCGGGAACCCGCCGCGGATTCGTGGTGTTCCCGCATCACTCCAGTGTGAACCCAGCCTAATAAGCGATCGTTTTTCTGATCGCTGTATTAGTGTCACAGGTGACGCTAGTTAGGCAGGTAGGTATTTAGGTTCGCCGCAGCTTTTTATAGCGCCAGGGACCCCCATATACTACCGCATAAAGCCCCCTGATTGCCCCCAGTTAACCCTTTCACCAGTGATCACCATATAACTGTTACAGGTGACGCTGGTTGGTTAGTTATTTTTTTATAGTTTCAGGGCACCCGCCATTTATTACCTAGTCTCACTAGTGTACCCCTCAATTTAGGGGTGTCTACTTTCCAAAATGGGGTCATTTGGGGGGGGGTTTGTGCCATTTTTTTTGGCCTTCAAAACTGTAACGCCCTTAGAAAGCCTGAAGGCGGTGCTTGGTTTTCGGGGCCCCGTACGCGGCTAGGCTCCCAAAAAGTCCCACATATGTGGTATCCCCGTACTCAGGAGAAGCAGCAGAATTTATTTTGGCGTGTCATTTCACATATGCCCATGGCATGCGTGAGCAATATATCATTTAGTGACAACTTTGTGAAAAAAAAAAAAAAAAAATTAAAGTTTGTAATTTTCCCGCAACTTGTGGCAAAATATAAAATATTCCATGGACTCAAAATGCCTCTCAGCAAATAGCTTGGGGTGTCTACTTTCTAAAATGGGGTCATTTGTGGGGGTTTTGTGCCATCTTGGCATTTTATGGCCTTCAAAACTGTAATAGGTAGTAAGGAGTGAAGTCAAATATTTACGCCCTTAGAAAACTTGAAGGCGGTTCTTGGTTTTCGGGGCCCCGTACGCGGCTAGACTCCCAAAAAGTCCCACATATGTGGTATCCCCGTACTCAGGAGAAGCAGCAGAATTTATTTTGGGGTGTCATTTCACATATGCCCATAGCATGTGTGAGCAATATATCATTTAGTGACAACTTTGTGAAAAAAAAATAAAAAAAAATTAAAGTTTGTAATTTTCCCGCAATTTGTGGCAAAATATAAAATATTCCATGGACTCAAAATGCCTCTCAGCAAATAGCTTGGGGTGTCTACTTTCTAAAATGGGGTCATTTGTGGGGGTTTTGTGCCATCTTGGCATTTTATGGCCTTCAAAACTGTAATAGGTAGTGAGAAGTGAAATCAAAAATTTACGCCCTTAGAAAGCCTGAAGGCGGTGCTTGGTTTTCGGGGCCCCGTACGCGGCTAGGCTCCCAAAAAGTCCCACATATGTGGTATCCCCGTACTCAGGAGAAGCAGCAGAATTTATTTTGGGGTGTCATTTCACATATGCCCATAGCATGTGTGAGCAATATATCATTTAGTGACAACTTTGTGTAAAAAAAAATAATAATTTTTTTTTGTCATTATTCAATCGCTTGACGCAAAAAAATAAAATATTCAATGGGCTCAACATGCCTCTTATCAATTTCCTTAGGGTGTCTACTTTCCAAAATGGGGTCATTTGGGGGGGTTTTGTACTGCCCTGCCATTTTAGCACCTCAAGAAATGAGATAGGCAGTCGTAAACTAAAAGCTGCGTAAATTCCAGAAAACGTACCTTAGTTTGTAGATGTGACAACTTTTGCGCAAACCAATAAATATACAATTATTGACTTTTTTTTTACCAAAGACATGTGGCTGAATACATTTTGGCCTAAATGTATGACTAAAATTGAGTTTATTGGATTTTTCTAATAACAAAAAGTAGAAAATATCATTTTTTTTCAAAATTTGCGGTCTTTTTACGTTTATATCGCAAAAAATAAAAATCGCAGAGGCAATCAAATACCATCAAAAGAAAGCTCTATTTGTGGGAAGAAAAGGACGCAAATTTTGTTTGGGTACAACATTGCATGACCGCGCAATTACCAGTTAAAACAGCGCAGTGCCAAATTGTAAAAAGACCTCTGGTCATTTACCAGCAAAATGGTCCGGTCTGAAGGTGGTTAAATATACGTGATTCTTATGGCATGTATCATAGCAATTAGCAAAAAGTGTCATAACCCTTCCATGAACCCTGATAAATGAACAAATAATCAAAGTGAAAAAACAAAATCAGAATTTTTTTGGGGGATAAAAAGTCCTTTTTGAAAGTGAAAAATTCACGTGAAGTCCCACGTGTGCAGTTAAGTATCAAATGGGCTGTCAGAGGGAAGTGGATGGGATGTCAGACTGAGGCACTGATGTGACGCCAGAGCGTTGGGGGAGGAGCCTGACGCGGCGGCCGTGAGGGCTGAGAGAGACTGCTGTCCACGGTGGTGGAGGAACCAGATGGAAGACCGGGGACACAGCGTGGAGACCCCTCACTAGGACGATCTGTCTCCCCCCCAGAACAGGTTGAGACCGTTGTGGAGAGCGGTAGTGGCAGGTGAGAGCGGCCATACAACCTCCGGACGGGAGATGTGAGCAGGAGATCAACTGCAGCTGGTGAGAGTAACCCCCCCTCCCCTCCCTCCCTCCCTCTCCCCCTCCGGGACGAGACGACTTACACAAAGTGACTTGGATACAGTGAAAAAGTCAGCGGCAGCTGGAGAGGGCAGCTCTCCCCCCTGATAAGGAGGACTGAAGCCGACAGGATAACAGGTGATCCCGTCCCTTATCTGTTGGCTGTGAGACCTGTTGTGTATCTATTCCTCTGCCCTCTCTACCTCCCCCTTCTTGGACGCTAAAGCTGTCTGCATGTTTGATAATTAACCCTTGAGATGCTCAAGAGCGAGACAGAACAAGTGCTTGTGAGATATACAGTGGAGGTTAAAAATGCTTATTGGTGATACTAATGCATGCACGAATACATGCACTAATACATGCAGAGACAATGTTTATATAGCAGCTGTATTGATATGAATAAATGAGCAAAGCTAAGAACCTGTGGTAGAAAAAAGGACTGTCATTAAATCTTCTCTAGGATATGTAAAGATAAATGAAGATTTTTTTTTTTTCTGTGCTGCTTTTCTAAAAATACCAGTTTGAAGTAAAGCAAGTCAATAACCAATTAATAAACGAACTAGTTGAAATGTCTCCCCTGGCATATTATCTATTGAATATATATTAATGGACATTAAGCAATAGCTCAATAGCTCAAAAAAAAAATAGGGGGGAGACGGTTTAAAGAAGTAATCTGTATGAGAGACATACTGAGCCTGAACACATCTGTGGGTAACCCATGAGCATGTATATACATTTATTGCACTCGCATAGAACAGAGCCATCGACTACCAAAGAGAGGTCTCTCCCTCTTCTTTTTTTTTGTCTGGAAACATACACAAGGAAAGGAGGAGGGGAAGGAGGAATATATTATAAATCCCAGAGGGATAAGCACACGAGAAGAGGGGTAAGCCGGAGGGGGTGTGAGCCCAAAAGAAATAATGAAAGGCCGATCCCAAAAAGTAACAGAACCCAAAACCCCCAGAGAAAGTTTAAATTCAAGTGCAAACGCAAGCTCAATCCAGAAATATTTAACAACTAAAGAAAGGAACACTAGAAGTCCCAGTATGGAAAAAAAAACAGCTCAGGTAAACAAAGGCGCAAGAAAAGAGGCAGCTAAATTAAAGGGGGCCCAAGAAGAAAAGATGCAGGAGAACATGGGAATAGAGACGGAGGTTACAGAGGGGGAAGATCTGAGGAGTGAATCCCTAATGCCTACTAAGTTGGATATGCTAGCAATGTTCGAGAGAATGGAAAACCTGATAAAAAGTGAGGTCTCCAACGTACGTATGG